>NC_062562.1:140977181-141282181 GCF_022837055.1 Prionailurus viverrinus | reverse complement strand
TGCTTGTTAACAGTGCCATGGCTCTGTGGGAATTTGTCCAACAGCCAGCGCGTGCTAATTTGACCTGCAACTCATCCCTTACCTTTATTGTTTCCTTTTATCCAGAGCTCTGCTTTAAGCAGAACTCTGCTTTCTACAGCTAAATGTTCCAGGTGTATGAAGTGTGAACAGCTACTGTGATATTTTGCAGCTATGAACTTTACGAACGTTCAAGAGGTTATTATGAACTTCCTGTGGCGCTTCCTCAGAAAAAACCCATCTTCACAAGAGCTTTCTCTGTAAATTGTTTGCTTCGTTCTCTCCGCCACTCAGCTTGGCTCCTCACTAATGCTGTGTTTGGCAGCCTCCAGTGGTGTTCCTAACCTGCATTTATCTTTCCCAAGTTAGAAGCAGCTGGGCAATTTTAGGAAAACAACAACTCACTAATTCTTTCATTGCTAATTTGTAAAGCCAGTAATTCTCTCAAACTTTAGGATCCTGGTTTGGCTTTGAAACAAAAACTATATATGGTCTTAAACTTTCTAAGCTTTATAATTTACAAATATCCTCTTAATGTGAGAGTTTTAAAAATACCAGTTACTGGAATAACAAATATTATATACTGTGATAGCTCTATTTTCCTTACCTGTTTTTACGTTGACATGAATAAAACCAACTGGAGTTGGTCTCACATTGTAAGAAACTATTTCATTTGTATCACACACAGCAAGTAGCCAGAAAAGATCCTTGAGTTGAAAAAATTTTTAAGTTGCTTTCAAATAAATAATAAAGACTTCTTATCTGCTAAACAAAAACCCCAGTTTTATGATAACGATATGTTTTTGTAATTGTTTTCTTTGGAGAAAATTCTAGAGAGATTATTTTTAGAATGAATTTAATGTCTGCTGGTTTTCAAACTTTTAACTTACATTATTATTTGACTGAACTGAACTCCTCTTGATCTGCCTTTTAAATGATCTTTTCCTTATAAATAACTGTTAGGGAAAAACTTACTAAGTAGGCCAAAATGCCACATACTGGTCAGGCTCCCTCCAGATATGAAAGTAGGGAGAAGGAAAGCAGCCTTGGATGTTCGACAAATTATAACAATACTTTGTTTTAAAAACATCAATATAGTGGGGCGCCTGGGTGGTTCAGTCAGTTGAGCGTCTGACTTCGGCTCATGTCACGATCTCGCGGTTTGTGGGTTCCAGCCCCACGTCGGGCTCTGTGGTGACAGCTCAGAGCCTGGAGCCTGCTTCGGATTCTGTGTCTGTCCCTCTCTGCCCCTTTCCCACTCACACTGTCTCTCTTTCCTTCAAAAATAAATAAACATTAAAAGTAAATAAATAAAAACATCAATATAGTAATAAAAATGCTATAAGAAATAGCAAAACTAGTTATGTTATTCTTTTAATAAAAACCGCATTACACAAGAAATAAATTTAAAAACCTATGACTCGCAGAAAGGATCCTAATTCCCCCAATATACCTATAGTTGCAATTTTTACTTGCAGTGGTTGAAGTGTACATAAGAAATTTATTTTTATTGCATCATTTCATTATTGAGGTAAAATGTATAAAGAGTGAAATACATAGATCCTATGTGTATAATTTAATGATTTTGAACAATGTGTACATCTGTATGACCAATATATTATAGAACATAGATACGATTTCAGAAAGTAGTTTTGTGGCCCCATACAGTCAATTCTTACCCACCACAGACAATCACCATTCTGACTCCAGTCATCAGAGATTAGCATTGATTGTTCTTGAGTTTATATTATAAAGAACTCTTTTGTGCCTGGCTTCTTTTGTGCAATATAATATTTTTGAGATTCCCTGATGTTTAATGCCTCGACAATTTGTTAATATTATTGTTGAATGATATTTTATTTGGATTCTCGCCAGGCTCTTTGGGCTATTATAAATAAGCTGCTATGAACTTTCTTTTACCAAGCCTTTTTCTGAACACATACTTTCATTTCTATTGAGGAAATATCTAGAATAAAAATTGTTACGTTGTAGGGCAGATATATTTGCAACTTTAGCATAATGGGCTGAACAGTTTTCCATAATTGATTATATTTTACATTCCACCAACAATGTGTAAGAATTGTATTTGCTCTGAATCTTCACTAGCAGTTGGTGGTATAGGTCTTTTTGTTATCTTATTGGATGTGAAGTGGCATCTTATTATAGTTGTAATTTACATTTCCCTGTTGACTAATGAAGAACAACTTTCTATGTTCTTACTGCATCATTCTTATGCATTCTGTTGGAAGGTGTTTCATCCATTCTTCAGTTGGATTGCTTTTCTTAGGTGTTAAGTATTCTTTATATTTTCTGAATACAAGTCCTCTGTCAGATACATATTGGCGGCTCTTTTCTTCCAGTCTGTGGCTCTCTGTTTAATTGTATCGTGTCCTTTCGTGAGTAACAGTTTTTAACTTGTGAAAGTCTGGGTTAATCAGTTATTTTTATGGTGGTCAGTGCTTTTGTGTCCTAAGAAAAGTTTGCCTTCCCTCAAGTTGAGCAGGTATTCTTTCTTTCTACTTGTTTGTAGCTTTAGCTTTACATTTAGGTCCTTTACATTTAGGTCCTTAACTCATCTGAGTGAATTTCTGTATATTAAGTGAAATCGGGATTGGATAAAGTTTCTTTTTTGTGTGTGGCTCTCTAGTTGCTAGAGCCATTTGTTGAAAGGAATTTCCTTTGTCCCTTCTTTTATTGGTACTTTGATTGTATTCTTTGCTTGTCTCCATTGATATCTGCTCTCACTTTTATTAATTTATTGTTTCTATTTATTTTGGGTTAATATGCTTATCTTTCCCTAGTTTCTTCAAGTGAAAACTTTGAAGAGAATTGATTTTAAATCTTTTATTCATATAAGCATTTCATGCTATAATTTTCCCTCCAAACAATGCTTTAGCTATACTCAACAAATCTAAGATGTTGTCTTTTCAACATCAATTTATGATATAAGAATGCAAAATAGTCAAGTGGTATTTGACTCTGTGCTTATTCTATTCTCATATAACCTAAAGGCACATTTCAAAGAAGAAAAGTTTGAGGCAGGTTTCTATTTATATGCAATTATATGTATAAGTGCATAATTTGACTTTGGGCATAAAAATGAATTCCTCTAGAATAATATACAAATATATTACATAAACAAAATATATTAGATTTTTAAAACTATGCAATTTAAGAGGTAAGAGTATTCACTCAAAGTAAATTTATTTTAGTACTCATTTATAAAATCCAAATGATGAATACCCGCAACTTTAATATCAAATCACTCTAAGATTGCTATCTTTTCTTTCTCTCCTTTTCTCTTGTTCTGTCCTCTGAATTGTTCTGGTGATACATTATGAGGAAGGCTAAATATGCCTCACAAAAGTTCATATTTGTTGAAAAACTTGACCATATCCTTGGGAAGGAGTACTACTCAAGAAACGAAATACACTTTATGCAATGGTCTGTGTTTTTATTTGCCAGCATTACTCAGAGAATGGTAGCCACATTTTGCCTGTCCAGGGCAGAAATGCCAAATAGCGTTTCTGACTTTAATATTTATTACCTATAGTATATTTGTCTCCTATACATGCATATTGTCTAGAGTAGTGTGGCCAAGCCCATAGGTTGAACAGGAAATCAAACTTCTAATTTTATAGTGTTTCCCTATATATCTCTTAGGCTGGAATGTATATACCTATCACAGCTAAGGAATTAGAAGGTGTCGTTGAAAGGTGTTGAGGTACATTGGAAGAGACTTGGGTTTTCATCTTGATGCAGTTTACTATGCATTTGATTTTGGATGAGTAAATTATTTCTCCATCTTTTCAATGAACCGTTTGGTCCAGATAATCCCTATGGTGCCTTGAAGCTCCAGAATTTTAAGTCTACGATAAATGCAAACCAGATCAGAATTTGGTGCTACGATTTGTTACTCAGTCATTATAATCAGTTAGTTTCCAAATTCAGAGAATTGATAAAACTTTTCAAATGACTATCAATTATATCTATTATTTTTCGCATAGACTTTTAACGACTTTTTTTTCACATTTTAACCCAATCGGCCCAAAGAAGCCTATGAAAATTACATAAATATTACTAACTTCAAAAGACCTTTGCCAATGCAATATTTTGGTTAAGAATGCTTTTTATTATGTTATATACTTTAAATACATTCTTTTCAAAATTTAAGACTGCAGATTATAGATTTAACTCATTCCGTTGTTGTGGCTATGAGAGACGTCATTCAGCTTTCGCTGTGGGGAGCACCCTCAGCCGGCAGACCTAGTTTTGGCTCTTCGGTTCCACCACTGAGTTTGCACTGACACGGTACTTTCCTTGGGCAGCTCCCGGCTAGTAGTAGTGGGAATAATAGGGCCCGCCCATTCCTGGGAACACGGCGGGGGGTGGGGCCAAACACGCAACTTGGGACTCTATATCCAGAGTCAAAGCTTTCTCAGAACCGCATTGCAATCTGAGGCTTTTCCTACTTTACTCTTCTTCCTTCCTCTTCTTTCAAAGGTGTTAGGATTGCCTTGTGCTCCGAAGGCCATCCTGCCAGCTCCTGCTCTTTCTTCTCTCCATTGGGTTTTGTTTCCTAATAAATCTCTCGCATGTTTAATCCTGCCTTGGCGGGAGGACCAGAAGTGACATAAATTTTTGTACAACGTCAGCCATCTAATATAATTAATAAAGCCAGTCCTCAGAGTCAACACAGCCAGATTAGACTTCATTTCTGGCAGAAAGTCTGGCTCTTTTTGCCAATTTACATTAACATTGTAGTAAGAATTTTCCGAATATAATAAAATTACCTAAGGTAAATTATGGAATATATCTCATAAAAGATTACTGAAAGCAGTCAATTCAAGATTAAGATTACATAAGAAGTAATGTAATTAATGGGGCTCCTGGAAGGCTCAGTTGGTTGAGTGACCGACTGTCGATACCAGCTCATGTCATGATCTCCCGGTTTGTGAGATCGAGTCCCACATCAGACTCTGTTGACAGTGCAGAGCCCGCTTGGTATTCTCTGTCTCCCTCTTTCTCTCTACCCCTCCCTTGATCATGCTCTCTCTCAAAATAAATAAACTTAAAAAAAAAAGAACTAATGTAATTAATACTAATGTAACTAATGTAATAAGGTTTTTGGAAGATCATAAAACAATAATAAATTTATATGGTATTATTCATTACTTGATTTTAATAATGCATTGTATAAATAGCTAATTTATTTATAAGGCAAAGATGAAGCTAAAATGCATAGTATTCCTTAAGTAAATCAGTATACATGCATATATTAGACTGTGATGTTCAGCTTTTGGAAATAATTAAAAAAGAATTATGTATGAAAAATCAGAAATAGCTCCAGTAATTTTTTATCTATCTATCTATTTATTTATTATTATTTTTTAATCTAAATCCAAGTTAGTTAACATATAGTGTAATAATGATTTCAAGAACAGAATTTAGTGATTCATCACTTATCTATAACAGCCAGTGCTCATCCCAACAGGTGCCTACTTAATGCCCATCACCCATCTAGCCCATCCCTTCCCCCAACACTCTGCCAGCAACCTTCAGTTTATTCTCTGTATGTAAGAGACTCTTATGGTTTGCCTCCCTCTCTGTTTTAATCTTATTTTTGCTTACCTTTCCCCTATGTTTATCTGTTTTGTTTCTGAAATTCCACATATGAGTGAAATCATATAATATTTGTCTTTCTCTGACTCATTTTGCTTAACGTAATACATTGTGGTTCCATCCACATCGTTGCAAATGGCAAGATTTCATTCTTTTTGATTGCTGAGTAATATTCCATTGTGTGTGTGTGTGTGTGTGTGTGTGTGTGTGTGTGTACAACATCTTCTTTATCCATTCATCAGTCGATGGGCATTTGTGCTCTTTCCATACTTTGGCTATGACAATAGTGCTGCCATAAACATTGGGGTGCATATGCCCCTTCAAATCAGCATTTTTGTATTCTTTGGATAAATACCTAGTAGAGCAATTGCTGGATAGTAGGTTAGTTCTATTTTTAATTTTTTGAGGAACCTCCATACAGTTTTCCAGAATGGCTGCACCAGTTTGCATTCCCACCAGCAGTGCAAAAGAGATCCTTTTCTCCTCATCCTCTCCAACATCTGTTGTTGCCCAAGTTGTTAATTTTAGCCATTCTGACAGGTGTGAGGTGGTATCTCATTGTGCTTTTGATTTGTCAGTAATTTTTTTAAATATTAAGATTAAGCTTTTCCGGGGGCACCTGGGTGACTCAGTCAGTTAAGCATTTGATTTCGGCTTAGGTCATGATCTCACGGTTCGTGCAAGTCCCGTATTGAGCTCCACACTGACGGTGCAGAGCCTGCTTGAGATTCTCTCCCTCCCTCTTTGCCCCTCCCCCACTGCTGCACGTGTGCTCTCTTTCTCTCTCTCAAAAATAAATAAATAAATAAATAAATAAATAATAAATAAAGAAATAAATTTTAAAGAAGATAAACAAAGATTAAACTTTTCCTATGTATCAACAAAAGGAAAAGTGTATATGGCTAAAAACTAATTGATCCAGTAACTACTTATTTTTATTTTTTTGTATTACTAATAGAATATGATAAATATTGGGATGCCTGGCTGGCTTGGTTGGTTGGTTAAGTGTCCGACTTAGGCTCAGGTCATGATCTCACAGTTTGTGGGTTTGAGCCCCATGGCAGGCTCTGCTCAGGCAGCTCAGAGCCTGGAGCATGCTTCAGATTCTGTCTCTGTCTCTCTCTGCCCCTTCCCTGCTCCTGTTCTGTCTCTGCCTCTCAAAAATAAGTAAAATGTAAAACAAAAAATTTTTTTAAAGTATATGATAAACACTAAACATTTTATAAAATAACTAAAATTTTATAAAATAAACTAAAAGAATGAATATACTTGAAGTGAAGATTTAGTTACATATACACATTATATATACATATGTGAAATGTATATAATTTAATCATATAATTTGGCAAAATATGTTAATTATATTGCCCTACTGTATGCTTTAATTCTATCAAGTTTAAATGGTATCACATCAAATTTACACCTACAAGTTTTATTCCTTGTAGTTAGAATGGTACAGTACTTGTTCTTTGGTTATTGGGAGGTACTTTTCATTCCACCTAATCACTCATTCTGTGGAGAAATATTGGGAGAAATGGAAAAGAAATGCTCATCCTTAAGTAAAAAATAATCCATTTCCACCTCTATGTTTTCTTTCATATATCTTTTTGCTTTACTTAGATGTTCTTTAGAAATTAATTATTTTAATAATAATTTAAGAATGCTGAGATTAAAACTATTGAAGGAAAATCCTCATTCTGATTAACCATGTTCTCCAATTCTCCAACATACCTGATTTTAGATCATCCTGACAAGGACCAAAATTCCCAATTTCTTCATTTTTTTACCTACAATTGATATAAGACACAGGAAGACAAGATACTTTCATTAAGCTAGGTTTGGTGTGCTTTGATTACTCATTAAACGAGGTTCCACAATAATTGTATTCGTAATTGCCCCTTAGTTTATTGCCTTGGTAGTCATTACTCCCTAGAACAATGTATCATAGAGAGATTCCTATGACCAAGGAATCATTAGTTATGGTAGGAAATGGGATGTTATGAAGAGGGAGATGAAAAATAGAATCTACTTGATGCTAAAGTGCAACTGCATGTTGAGAGTATGAGAAATTAATTCCTTCAAACCTTGGTGTCCTTACACCCCTTAAAAGTCCTCCTATACCCTCCACCCCCAAGGCCATGCATTTTTCAGGTTGAAGATTTCTGACTTTGTCCTCCTTTCCCAACTATTACTGGCCCTTACTTCTTGTATAAAAATTCTGGAACCGTCACTGACCTAAATGCTATAGACATTTGAGGTTGTAAATCCAGAGTACAGTCAGAGGAGGCAGGAGAAAAATGGAGAGAAAAAAATTGAAGAAGAGGGAACAAAAGGAGAGATGCAAATCTTTATCTATAGAGGGAAAGAAAGCACACATATGTACGCACGAATAAGGATGAAGAGGATGTATCAACTAAGAAAATAGATACAATGGTAGTTTTAAAGGCACTTGTTTAAGATAACTGTTTTGGATTTTGATGTAAATCTTAGGGTGAGTTATAACTTCTCTTTGAAATATCCATTGATCCAATTGTTCCCAAGTAGAGGGCCCATTAGAATCACCAAAGGAACTTTAAAAAATACAGAGCCCAATCCTTTTCTAGACCTACTGAATCAGAATCTCTGGGATAGAATCCAGGATGCACTTTAACAACCTATTTGTGTGTATTATTATATTCTCATAAGACACCTTCCAGGTCTAGGAAACTGCAAACACCATGTGGGGACACTGAGGAAGGATGACAAAGGAAGGATTTTTTTTTAATCTCCAGAAATTAGAAAATGAGGAAATAATGATAGAACTTGCTTTTGTGAGCATATTGAAGGAAGAGAGCCAAGACGAGGATACAAGAAGTGACCCAAACCTTCTCCAATTTCTGACTTTTGAGGGACAGTAGAAGAGAAAGGTTTAAACGGGCAAGCTAGGGTTCAAGAAGGACTGGCTGACCAGGGAACAGTGTGCACAAGGGTCTGGAAACATAGTAGTCAAAAATCAAAATCACTGGGAGATGAGCTGTGCCAGCAGCAGATTTTGTCCACTTCATAAACATGCCTGGACCTAGATGCCTCTCATCTTTCGAAATCTCAGCCTAGAGAGGTCACCTGGATCCAGCCCTCCCTTTATCCCACCTAAGTCACTGCTTCTAGTGTTTTCTCTCTTCTGTCCACCACTCACTCTCGGACTCCCCTTATCATCTCATAATTTCCCTTCCCTCTCAGATTTCTTTCCAGTATCATTCACCATCTATATCTGCTTAGCTTTCTGTTTCCATGGTGAGTCCTGTTTTTTCATAATCGATGAAGCTGAATTCTTGTTACTGATCCCTTCATTGGGGAATCCATTGTTACCAGGAAGAGCACTGGCAATAGGCACTGGGCTAGTGATTAAGAGCATTTTCCTATTTATCACTCTAAAAAGTAGAAGTAAATAATACATGAATGAATATAGATTCCAAAATGCTTTCACTAATGAAACCCTGACACATGCACTTCTTTTTTTTTTTTTTTTTACATTTATTTATTTTTGAGAGAGTAAAAGAGAGAGACAGAGTGTGAGCAGGAGAGGGGCAGAGAGAGAGGGAGACAGAATCCGAAGCAGGCTCCAGGCTCTGAGCTGTCAGCACAGAGCCCAATGCGGGGCTTGAAACCACAAACTTTGAGATCATGACCTGACCTGAAGTCAGATGCTTTACTGACTGAGCCACCCAGGTGCCCCATGACACTTTTACTTCTTAACCCCTCCTGCAATGTACAAATCATCCCTGGTGAAAAATTCCTGTTATTTAACCAACTTCTCTCATGTCACAGACCAGGCCTATGTCCTCTGTTCCACTGTAAAAATGGAAAACCATTTTCTATCATTTTTTGTGTAATAACCTCTCATTTGATACCTAGAAATTGTACAGTGAACTTTTTCACCCAAGTTTATTACTTATTTCCACAGTTATTGTAATAAAATTTGAAATATCTTTACAAAGGGACATATCACCCCACTGCCTTTAACTCCAGCTTTACCATATTTATGGGAAGAGCCGTAAGTCAGTTTTCCCCAAGGCTACTCTTGATTTTAGGTGACAAAACAAAGGCTACTTGCTGTAGGTGTATAGACTCACACCTGTTATCTCTTCTTGAGTCCAGATCTGTAGTCAGTTCCTCTGTAAATCTCCCTCTTCTAAAACTAAATGTTCAGAAAGGATATCTAAACTGATGTAAGGCTAAGTTTTTTCAGCACAAGTGATTTCTCAAAGCTCTATGCCACTATTCTTCATTCCAGCTATTAAAATTCATAGCAGCAAACTCTGTGAACACTGGATCTATGTGGGTTGGAGGTAAATTTAGGCCTTAATAGAGGATGTCACTCACAAGGCAAGATAATTTAAAGATGGTCTCTTTGCATTTGAATTTCAAAGCACTACAGCAGGAAGAAAGAAATGTTGCCAGTGTAAATTTATGTATGATATGGCTTCTGAAAAGTATCTCTAGAGTCAACATATGGATCACAGAGATCCTATAATAAGCCTGGATAATGAAAAATCACTTATTTTTATCTCAGTTTATTTTTAAAGATGATTTTATACATTTTGATATCCACAGGAGCCAAAACTGTATTTCCACCAGGAGAAAGACATGTATGGTAATCCAAAAGCCTGACGCCAAGTATCTGCCCCCAAAACTTAAAGTTATAGGATGATCTCATTTGACCATCTGGGAAAACAATATTAAATAGATAAATTCCAAACAGTGGCCATGATCTGCAGTAGTAATCTTTTTTTTTTTTGTAGTTGTATACTGGCTCCCACATAGGTTGGCAGTAACAACTACAAAGGTAATTTTGGCACATATAGGCATAGAATATCCAGTTAAATTGAGATGTTTATTCGCTACATTTTTATTCGCTAAATCTAGCAACTCTTATTATAGAGGTATTTCTTTGGCCTTATGTGCCTCATTTCTTTTGGCAACAGGCAGATAATTGGAGACTCTCACTAGAACCAGAAAAATTATTCATTATACCTCTATTTTTAATAAGCTTTCTTCATTCTCCTCCCCATGCCTTTCATTCTCAAAAGCTATAAAGCTCAGCAAAACCGAACCAAACAGAACAGGGCGAAATTCATTAATGGCATTTTAATTTCACTCTTCTCTGTGCTTATCTAGATAGATAATTTACATTATTATAGGGATTTTAACATGACAAACTGTGTTATGTTCCAACCAACTTACAAAGCCCTACCGGAGCAGCAGAAGGTATCCTGCTGCCTGCTCTAGATTCCCTGACGTTCCTCTGTAAAGTGTCTTACATTTTTAATAAATTAAGAAAATCTATGTGCTAGTGTACCTGTTAACTAAGCCAGGGAAGCCAACTCTTTGGGTCAAGGAGGGGCATCAGGGTCCTGTTTCATATTTATGTAGAATGTACATCTCATTCTTTGCAAGACACCAAGGAAAACAAGCCTGGATTAAGTTCAGGAAGAAGGAGGGAATGAGAGAGTGTTGAGTGAGGGCTGGAGAGGAGCTGAAGCAAGTGTGTCATCTGAGAGAGGTTCTTTGGAAAGGAGAAAGGCACTGCCCTGATTCCATCCCCCCCCCTCCCCCACTTCACAGCAGGGGGCAGCTGTTTGAATCACACCATTGCTTAGGCTTGTGGGGCTGACTTGGATTCCAAGTTCTTTTGTCTTTCTGATGTTAACTTTAGTTGCCATGTCATCATTCTAATTTTTGTCCTACCTTTTTTTTCCCTTGGAACTGATTGCTTGTTCACTACACGTATCTCTAGGAGAGTTCCCTGTGATTATTGTGGGAGTCAGTGATTGGGAAAGGAGGGTGGGCATGGGATTTCACAGTCATTCAATGAGAGTTCTGTGATATTTTTATCTTTAGCATAATTTATTCTGGTTACAGTATTTGGAAGCAGATATCTTTGATTTTATTTTTTAGGCTTAAATTTGAAGTGAGATGATGTAGTTTCTTTCTTGCAAGTCTCATAAGTATACCCAAAGCATTTTCTATCGTATTTAAAAGCAAAAATGATTTGCCAAAAAGTGATTGGGGCTCTCTTTCACCCTCCAGTGTATTCCCTCATTCGGTTGGCCCTTCTCTGACCTCAGAGCCTGATTCCCTCATACTGCATTCTGTTTTCCCACCAGGGTATACTCTATCCCGCTCTTCACCTTTTTCTCCTACCTGTCAATTCATTTGTTCATTCAGTTATGTATTAGTTCATTTTGCAAATAATTATTATCTACCATGTACTGTTCTAGGTGCTGATGCACAGCACTGAATAAAGCAATGTTCTTGCCCCCATGTGTATGTAGGGGTGAGAGACAAAGTATAAGTAATATAATGTGTAAGTATGTAAACACACATAAATATTTAAATATAAAAGTATAAGCATACAATGTCAACCAGAGATAAAGACCATTAAGGAAAGCCCAATCAAAGTAAGAAGAGAGTTCTATTAGTTATGGTGGTAAGGAAAGGCCTGTTTGATGAGGTGATATTTGAGCAGCAACCTGACTAAAGCAAAGGAGGAAGCCAGGCAAATAACTGGGTTGAAGAGTTCTGGGCTGAGGGAACAATAAGAAAGCCAGTGTGAGGGGAAAGGAGATCCAAGTGGTAGCCAGGGGCCAGATCACGCAGGGCCTTGTGAGAACTTTGGGATTCCTTTTCATGAAAAGGGACAACATTGTAGGGTTGTAGATACAGGAAAGTAACAAGGTGAAATTGATATTGTAAAACAGTGTTCAATGGCACTTCCCCAAAATACTAGTTTTTTCATGCATTTGTGGCTTTTTATATACTCTTTCTTCTGCCCTCTAATGTTCTCTCTCACCCCATTTTTCTGCTCCCATTGTGTTTTGTGCATAGAATTGTTATGTTGCATAACAGTATGCTCTAATTCTTTATTAGGAGACTATCTCCTTTATTATTTATTTATTTATTTATTTATTTATTTATTTATTGTGTCAGCTGTACTTATTTTTTAATTTATTTTATTTTTTTAATGTACATCCAAGTTAGTTAGCATATAGTGCAACAGTGATTTCAGGAGTAGATTCCTTAGTGCCCCTTATCCATTTAGCCCATTCCCCCTCCTACAATCCCTCCAGTAACCCTCAGTGTGTTCTCCATATTTATGAGTCTCTTCTGTTTTGTCCCCCTCTCTGTTTTTATATTATTTTTGCTTCCCTTCCCTTGTGTTCATCTGTCCTGTGTCTTAAAGTCCTCATATGAGTGAAGTCATTGATAATTGTTTTTCTCTGACTGACTAATTTTGCTTAGCATAATACCCTCTAGTTTCATCCATGGAGTTGCAAATGACAAGATTTCATTCTTTTTGATTGTCAATACTTCATTGCATATATATATACCATTTCTTCTTTATCTGTTTATCCATTGATGGACATTTGGGCTCTTTCCATACTTTGGCTATTGTTGATAGTGCTGCTATAAACATTGGAGTGCATGTGCCCCTTTGAAACAGCATACCTGTATCCCTTGGATAAATACCTACTAGTGCAATTGCTGGGTCGTAAGGTAGTTCTATTTTTAATTTTTTGAGGAAACTTCATACTGTTTTCCAGAGTGGCTGCACCAGCATTCCCACCAGCAGTGCTAAAGGGATCCTCTCTCTCTGCATCCTCACCAACATCTGTCGTTGCCTGAGTTGTTAATGTTAGCTATTCTGACAGGTGTGAGGTGGTATCTCATTGTGGTTTTGATTTATGTCTCCCTGATGATGAGTGATGTGGAGCATTTTTTCATGTGTCAGTTGGCCATCTGGATGTCTTCTTTGGAGAATTGTCTATTCATGTCTTTTGCGCACTTCCTCAATGGATTATTTGTTTTTGAGGTGTTGAGTTTGATGAGTTCTTTATAGATTTTGGATACTAATCCTTTATCTGATATGTCATTTGCAGATATCTTCTCCCATTCCATCAGTTGCCTTTTAGTTTTGCTGATTGTTTCCTTCGCTGTGCAGAAGCTTTTTATTTTGATGAGGTCCCAATAGTTCATTTTTGCTTTTGTTTCTTTTGCTTATGGAGATATGTTGAATAAAAATTTTCTGCAGCCAAGGTCAAAAGGTTTTTGTCTGCTTTCCCTTGAGGATTTTGATGGCTTCCTGTCTTGCATTTAGGTCTTCCATCCATTTTGAGTTTATTTTTGTGTATGGTGTAAGGAAGTGGTCCAGGTTCATTCTTTTGCATGTCGCTGTCCAGTTTTCCCAGCACCACTTGCTGAAGAGACTGTCTTTATTCCATTGGATATTCTTTCCTGCTTTGTCAAAGATTAGTTGGCCATAAGTTTCTGGGTGCATTTCTGGGTTCTCTACTTTGTTCCATTGTTCTGAGTGTCTGTTCTTATGCCAGTACCATACTGCTGGATGATTACAGCTTTGTAATACAGCTCAAAGTTCGGGATTGTGATGCCTCCTGCTTTGATTATCCTTTTCAAGATTGCTTTGACTATTCGGGGTCTTTTCTGGTTCCATTCAAATTTTAGGATTGTTTGTTCTATCTCTGAAGAATGCCGGTGTTATTTTGATAGGGATTGCATTGAATATGTAGATTGCTTTGGGTAGTATTGACATTTTAACAATATTTGTTTTTCCTATCCAGGAGCATGGAATCTTTTTCCATTTTTTTGTGTGTCTTCTTCAATTTCTTTCATAAAGTTTCCGTAGTTTTCAGTGTATAGATTTTTCACCTCTTTGGTTAGATTTATTCCTAGGTATTTTATGGTTTTTGGTGCAATTGTAAATGGGATTGATTCCTTGATTTTTCTTTCTGTTGCTTCACTGTTGGTGTATAGGAATGCAACCTATTTCTATGCATTGATTTTATATCCTACAACTTTGTTGAATTCATGAATCAGTTCTAGCAGTTTTTTGTTGGAATCTTTTGGGTTTTCCATATAGAGTGTCATGTCATCTGCGAAGAGTGAACATTTGACCTCCTCTTGGCTGATTTGGATGCCTTTTATTTCTTTGTGTTTTCTGACCGCAGAAGCTAAGATTTCCAATACTATGTTAAATAACAGTGGTGAGAGTGGACATCCCTGTCTTGTTCCTGACCTTAGGGGGAAAGCTCTCAGTTTTTCCCCATTGAGGATGATATTAGCATTGGGTCTTTATATATGGCTTTTATAATCTTGAGGTATGATCCTTCTATCCCTACCTTCTTGAGGGTTTTTATCAAGAAAGGATGCTGTATTTTGTCAAATGCTTTCTCTGCATCTATTGAGAGGATCATGTGGTTCTTGTCCTTTCTTTTACTGATTTGATGAATCACAATGATTGTTTTGTGGATATTGAAACAGACCTGCATCCCAGGTATAAATCCCAGTTGGTTGTGGTGAATAATTTTTTAATATATTGTTGGATCCAGTTGGCTAGTATCTTGTTGAGGATTTTTGTATCCAGGTTCATCAGGGAAATTGGTCTATAGTTCTCCTTTTTTGGGGTCTTTGTCTGGTTTTGGAATCAAGGTAATTCTGGCTTCATAGAAAGAGTTTGGAAGTTTTCTTTCCATTTCTATTTTTTGAAACAGCTTCAAGTGAATAGGTGTTAACTCTTCCTTAAATGTTTGGTAGAATTCCCCTGGAAAGCCATCTGGCCCTGGACTCTGATTTTTTGAGAGATTTTTGATTACTAATTCGATTTCTTTACTGGTTATGGGTCTGTCCAAATTTCTATATCTTCCTGTTTCAGTTTTGGTAGTGTATATGTTTCTAAGAATTTGTCCATTTCTTCCAGATTGCCCATTTTATTGGCATATAATTACTCATAATTTTCTCTTATTATTGTTTGTAATTCTGCTGTGTTGGTTGTAATCTCTCCTCTTTCATTCTTGATTTTATTTATTTGGGTCCTTTCCTTTTTCTTTTTGATCAAACTGGCTAGTGGTTTATCAATTTTGTTAATTCTTTCAAAGAACCAGCTTCTAGTTTCATTGATCTGTTCTACTGTTTTTTTGGTTTTGATACCATTGATTTCTGCTCTAATCTTTATTATTTCCTGTCTTCTACTCATTTTGTGTTTTATTTGCTGTTCTTTTTCCATCTCTTTAAGGTTTAAGGTTAGGTTGTGTATCTGAGACCTTTTTCTCTTCTTGAGGAAGGCCTGGATTGTTATATACTTACCTCTTATGACCGCCTTTGCTGCGTCCCAGAGGTTTTGTGCTGTGGAGTTATTTTCTTTGACTTCCATGTACTTTTTAATTTCCTCTTTAACTTCTTGGTTAGCCCATTCATTCTTTGGGATGTTCTTTAGTCTCCAAGTATTTGTTACCTTTCCAAATGTTTTCTTGTGGTTGAATTTGAGTTTCAGAGTGTTGTGGTCTGAAAATATGCACGGTATGATCTTGATCTTTTTGTACTTGTTGAGGGCTGATTTGTGTCCCAGTATGTGATCTAGAATAGATCTCTTGTGGGTCTCTTGTAAACAGCATATAGATGGATGTTGTTTTCTTATCCATCCTGTTACTCCATGTTTTTTGATTGGAGCATTGAGTCCATTGACATTTAGAGTGAGTACTGAAAGATATGAATTTATTGCCATTACGTTTCTTGTCGAGTTGGAATGTCTGGTGGTGTTCTCTGGTCCTTTCTAGTCTTTGTTGCTTTTGGTACGTATTTATTTATTTATTTATTTATTTATTTATTTATTTATTTATTTTCATCTTTTCTCTCTCAGAGAGTCCCCCTTAAAATTTCTTGCAGGGCTGGTTTAGTGATCACGAACTCCTTTAATTTTTGTTTGTCTGGGAAACTTTTTATCTCTCCTTCTATTTTGAATGATAGCCTTGATGGATAAAGAATTCTTGGCTGCATGTTTTCTGATTCAGCACATGGAATATATCTCGCCACTGCTTTCTGGCCTGCCAAGTTTCTGTGCATAGCTCTGCTGCAATCCTGATCTGTCTTCCCTTGTAGGTTAAGGACTTTTTTTCCCTTGCTGCTTTCATGATTTTTTCCTTGCCTGAGTATTTTGTGAATTTGACTACAATATGCCTTGTTGATGATCGGTTTTTGTTTAATCTAATGGGAGTCCTCTGTGCTTCCTGGATTTGGATGTCTGTGTCTTTCCCCAGGTTAGGAAAGTTCTCTGCTATGATTTACTCACATAACCCTTCTACCCTTTTTTCTCTCTCTTCATCTCTGGGACCCTTATGATTCTGATGTAGTTCCTTTTTAATGAATCACTGATTTCTTTAATTCTTAAATTGTGCTCTTTTGCCTTAGTCTCCCTCTTTTTTTCTGCTTCATTATTCTCCATAAGTTTGTCCTCTATATCGCTGATTTACAGCTCTGCCTCATCCATCCTTGCCAGTATGGCATCCATTTGAGGTTGCAGGTCAGTTATAGCATTTTTTTTTATTTCATCCTGACTAGCTTTTATTTCTTTTATATCCACAGAGAGGGATTCTAATCTATTGTCAACCCTAGCTAGTATTCTTATTATCATGATTCTAAATTCTGGTTTAGACATCTTGGTTGTATCTGTGTTGGTTAAGTCCCCGGCTGTCGTTTCTTACTGCTTTTTCTTTTGGAGTGAATTCCTGTCGAGGTCTGTGGTTCAAGTTGTGCAGATTGTTGTATTAATCCTGAAATCGGTTTTCTAGGTGTGCAGGATGGTTTAGTGTTGATCACGGACGTGAGACACAATAAAACTTCCATGCTGTTCCATCATCTTGGCTCCTCTCTGAGACTATCTCCTTTAATTGTTATGCTGCAGATGATGTCCTCATTCATTATCCACCAGAGTTAGAACACTTCATGTAGCCCTTCCCTTATCAAAGTGTTGAGTGGATAAACAAATGAGGTCGAGTGAATAAGTAACAAATGCTTCAGATTAATGTGTCACTAGGAAGTAAGGTCCACATTAGAGAATCCCTTTAACTCTGAATATTGTTTAATGGTACAGTATGAAGTTGGCTTATATATATATATATATATATATATATATATATATATATATATTGTCAAAAGACTTTAAAACCTAGCTAGAGTCAACAGCCTGTTTACTATGTATTATTCTCTAACATTTTTTTCTTGAAACTATATATACTTATATCAACCCAGCACAATTAAGATATGAGCGTTTTAAAAAAATTTAAATTCAAGTTAGTTAACATACAGTGTAGTCTTGGATTCAGGAGTAGAACTCAGTGATTCATTCATCTCTTACAAATGACACCCAGTGCTCCTCTTGAAAAGTGCCCACCTTGGCTGTTATGGACATCACTCGATTAGGACCTGCCAGATGTAGATACCCTCCCACCCCCCTGCAACCCCAGCTATGGGAAAGGCCACACTTGATGTTTGTTTTTTAACTGCAATGAGATAGAAATTTCAGAAGAGAAAAGAGAAATTGGTAGGGGAGGGAGGAGAAGAGGACATTGAGGAGAGGAGAATCTGGGAACAGCACCCTTGACCTTCTAATGCTGTGGCTTTTAAGGCTAGGCTGCCAAGCTGCTCAAGGACCCATGAAGAAAATAAGTTCTCTCCCTTCAGAGAAATGTCTTCAGGAAAAAAAAAAAAGTGCCACAAACAGCTTTCTTTTTCCAGACACTAGAGTGTTTTCCCCTTAGGTCAATGACCATTAGATAACTGACCCTATTTTCATTTTTGTTTTGGCCCCCAAAACTTAGCATGACATTTACAGCTCAATTTTATTAACGCTGTAGTTAACTCTCTAGTCCGTCTAAACATTTATTCCATCTTTCTACCTGGCCTTGTCTGTTTATAGTTATGTATTCTCAGGTACCAATTTTCAACTATTGTATGTTAGCTAGTAAATTATATATGCTTGTAGACAAACACCATTCTTATGTGACCAATAAATAATGAAAAAGAAAAGTGCCCTCCTTAATGCCTGTCACCCATTTAACCCATCCCCCACCCACCTCCTCTCCAGCAAACCTTAGTTGGTTCTCTGTATTCAAGAGTCTTTTATGGTTTGCCTCCCTCTCTGTTTTTATCTTATTTTTCCTTCCCTTCTCCTGTGTTCATCTGTTTTATTTCTTAAATTCCACATAAGAGTGAAATCATAGGCTATTTGTCTTTCTTTGGCTGACTTATTTTGCTAAACGTAATACCCTCTGGTTCCATCCATGTTGAGCCTATTTTAATGGTATTATTTCCTACCTAATTTTTTTCTTAAAATCTGTAAGTGTGCCAGATACTGTTGGCTAGTACTTGACTATAACCCCTCTCTTTCACGTGCACTACTGTTTCCAGAAAGACTGAAAGCACTTCCTAGAATCCCTCGATGGTTAGGTTTCAGATAGGTGCTGCCAGTGAGGAGGTACTTAAGCAAAATTATAAGGCAGAAGGAAGAGAGACACTCTTCTGCTTCCGGCTCTGGTAGTGGCAGGCAATTTCAGGTTCTGTTAGTGGTGGCTTTGGATCCAGCAGCCGCAGAAACAGCTGTTCTAAAAAGTTAGCACAGCATAGAGTTAGTTTTATCCTTAGCCCAGGGAAGGTAGCAGGGGTAGCCTCTCCTCAGCTGCAGTGCCTGAATCTTCCCCAGGGTCGGTGACAAGTCAAGGTTCCTTGCTCTGGCTCCACAGTGGTGGTAGCCTGGTCTTCAGGTAATGCTTCATTTTTGTTTTGCTCAGCCAACTCTTCTAATACATTTGTTATGAATTTCCTGCATTAAATCCTTTCCTTCTTTTTTGGAAATACCTCAAACGGGTTCTGTTTTCCTCATTACATCCTAATAAGGAAAGGAGTAGACTGCATTTCTGCATTCACAGGTGTTGACCAAAATGTAGCCTGGAAGTCACAGTCCTCTCCCTACTCTAGTTTCTAAACACAAACTCTGTCCAGTGTAATTCAAAATGATGAATTTTCAAGCTAAACAAAATTCCTGTCATTTCTAGGTTTCTGAGGGGTTTTTTTGTTGTTGGTTTGTTTCTACTTATAAGGGGACAAAATCTTCTGTTACCCCACAGAACCCAGCATGGTGCTGAGTTAGAATCCTATGTACAAAAATATACCTGTTGAACTGAAGGTAGATTAACATACAAAAGAAACTATAAACTACAAAGCTAATAAAATATGGATGAATACTCAGAAGTATGTGACAATACAGAATGTTGGGAACCTAAGAAAGAGTGAGTGGTGGTAACCTTGACTTTCCCTGCTTTAGTGTTAACTGTCGTCTATGGAAAGGTATAACATGATGTTTTCCTTGCCTCATTCACATAAATGTTCAAGTTTAGTAGGTGAGTGACTACTCAGCTCTCTCCATGTCTGTGGAGTTTGAAGTGACCCACAGCCTCTTAAATGAGTGCAATTCTGCTGGTAAAACCACTGGCAAGGCATGAGTGGGTGGATGTAAAACTCAAAGAGTATTTGGGTTCTTAGAGAAATACTCAACTACTTAGAAATGTGCAAAAGTGAATTGCCTTATTACTGTGGAAATAATAAAGCAGAAGTTAGTGAAGCAGGCATTTTTCCAGACCAAACATATTGTAGATGTAATGGATACAGGGTTAAGAGAGAGAGAGAGGTAGAAAAAGCCTTGAATATAATGAAAAGGAGTTTGGACTTGATATTATTGGAAAGGATTAGCTATGTGGCTGAAAGAGGGAGTTTAAAATGTGGCCCACTGACCCTACATTCTACCCACCTGGGTATTATTCTTTTCTTTTTCACTTTCTCTTTTATTTATTTTTGTTTCTTTTCTTTTTATCTTTCCTTTTAAAGTAGATAATCCAAAAGATAGCATGTATCCACCAGGGGGACATAACCCACTACCAATAATAAATTTGAAGAGTTTGGTATAAATATGAAAAATTTGAATTCACATGCCAAATATGGGGGCACTTTCAAAAAAATAGGTTGGAGACTCAGGATTTCTGAATTTAATCTAGGTTTCCCGGTTAAAAGAAAAAAATTGGTATGCCCACTTTCCTTTGCATCATTATATGGAGGGCAGGTACTATGAATATTGTAAATGAGAGTCACCATCTGATTTGATGAAAAAAAGTGATCATCATTGTAACTTTTTTCATATCTTTAACTAGTTGGGACGTTTGGGAGAAGTGCAGAGTCTCAGAATTGGATTAAAGCAGTGCCAAACAGATATGGGAGGGATGGATAGAAGAGACAGCATGTGAAAAGAAACAAAAAGACAATTTGATCTACAAGTTGTGGATAGAGCAATGGGGGAAATCAAAGAAGTGCCTAAGGATCTGAACCTGAGAGCCTAGGTTTGTTAAAGGGGGTGGGACTTAGAGAGTTGCAAGGGTGTGGGAAGGAGGACTGGGACTAAGTGCCTTAAATGCCTTGCTATTCTATAAGTTTCTAATGAAGTTTAACAATTCTCTCATATAATGGAATGCTCTGTCATTGGGTTGGTTAGTCACAGTTTTCTATGCTTTATTCAAGTTCAACCTTCTTTGCTTCTTCTCAGGAGTCTACTGCACAGTTTCAAGGAGGTTTTCCACTTGCCAAAGCTCCAAGCAAGGACAGTAGATTTTTATGAAATTCAGAAAGGCATAATAAGAGGGATGACTTCAAAAGGTAGAAAAGTCTGTGGAAACACTGAGAGATTTCTCCTAGTATACGAGTTGTCTATAACCCCTAATTTCAAGGGTTAGTAATTCCAATGTTAACAAATTACAGTTCTAAGTAGGGACATGATAGCAGGCTTGTAGTAGTGGAAAATTTGGTTTCAGGATGAAGGCATTACTAGTAATGACAAGATGAGCATTTAAACATGGATCTTTTTTATCTTGATGTGGACAACTATTCAGAATCCCAACAAATGAGCTAGTGGTTGCTTGCTCTACTTTTTTGTTGACATGGAAGTATGCAGATCTGCATTCTATCTAGATCCAATTACTGCAGATGCTGTAAGAAAAGGTGGCTTATCTTTTTTTACTTCCTTGGGTCTCATCCATTCTTTTTTGGGTCTTATTTGATTAAGATCATGAAAGAGGATTTTATTTGAATTTCTTTTTCTCTTGAAACCTTCTTTGAAGCACTCTGGTAAATCTCTGTCTCTAATTTACTTTTGAATTAATTTGAAGCTTTGTTCCAATCAGAAGAAAGTGATTATTAAAACCTATGTTGTATTCTGAGTGGCCATAGAATTTATAAAATGTTAGTAATAGAGATTGATTTTCTCAGGCAAGGAAGGCAAGTAAAATAGTTTTTTTTTTTAAGTTTATTTATTTTGAGAGAGTGAGAGAGAGAGAGAGAGAGAGCGCGCAAGCATGAGTTGGGGAGGTGAGGAGAGAGAAAGAGAGAATCCCAAGCAGGCTCTGTGCTAACAAGTCTGATGTGGGGCTTGAGCTCACAAATTGTGAGATCATGACCTGAGTTGAAACTGAGAGTCAGATGCTTAACCAACTGAGCCACCCAGGTGCCCCCAAAATTTTGTTTTATAATAGAGCTTAACTGGAAAAATTTCTAACAGATGTAGTTGTAGCTCCCTTCTGTATGTAATGGTATTTGCTCTAAATACTTAAAAGAGAGCTACTTTGGGAATTTCACTAATTAGTAGTCAACAATGAATTGCAATTTTGATATATTACCATCCTTTGTGTGACTACTGCATGCTAACCATATGTTTTGTATATAATTCATGGCTTCTGATGTGCTTGGAATTGTTCTCTTTGGTAGGTAAAGTGTTAATTTATTACACCATTAGTATACACATTTCCAGTATCCTATAATCAGATTTTGGAAAAGCATCCTACATATTTAGCCATCATCAAGTAAAGCAAAGTGCGTTGCAAGATGTAGTTTTCATCATTCTCTTCACCTCATTATTCATTTTTGAGGGTTCATTGTTTGAAATTGTTTACTAGTAATACTTTATGTACTCCTTTATAATTAAACCATCACAAGTATTTTGGTAGGTGGTGAATTTTAATTACCATTTTGTAGTGGTTTATCTGGACCAATCCACTTACCATAGAAGCTGTCAGTGAAATCTGGTGTGTGTGTGTGTGTGTGTGTGTGTGTGTGTACACATATATACAGATACATATGTATACATACATACACATAGATATATACATGTGTATAAATATCCACATCATGTAGAATATGTATATTTATATATATCTCCCTTAGAAGTACTATTCATGTTTAGAAATTGATCAATATGATGTGAAGAATGTGTTTGATTTTATCTTTCTATAATTTGCTATTTGGTTGTCTTACACTTTTTAAAAGTTCTTTCTCTGATTTCAGATTATGCCTTTTATTATATACCAAGAATTTTTATCCCTTTTGGTTTCTATCCTGATACACTAAATTGTTTCATTAATCTGCCTATTAATGCATCAATACTGCACTACTTTATTTATACAGACTTTATAGCATGTTTTAAAATTTAGTCTGGTCCCCTCTCCTACATTGCTTTTCTTTCACAAGGCTTTTCTGGCTTTTCGTTTTACTCATTCTGATATGTAAGCTAACTAATCAACTTGTAACTTAAGAAAAATATGATGATATTTTGTTAAGATTGTTTTAAATTTTTAAGTTTTCCTTGGAAAATTGACATGTTTATGATGTTGAATATTCTAAACTAAGAATCTGTCAGTGTCTTTCCATTCATTCAGGTTTAATTTTGTGTTTTGTTTCAAGAATGTGTTATAGTTTTACTCATGTAAGTCTTGCATTTTTCTTTCTTTTTTTATTAGTTTATTTTTTTTTAACTTACATCCAAGTTAGTTAGCATATAGTGCAGTAATGATTTCAGGGGTAGAATCCAGTGTTTCATCACCTACATATACTACCCAGTGCTCACCCAATGCCCATTGCCCATTTAGGCCATCCGCCCACCCAAAACCCCTCCAGCAACCCTCAGTTTCTTCTCTGTATTTAAGAGTCTCTGATGATTTGCCTCCCTCTCTGTTTTTATCTTATTTTTGCTTCCCTTCCCCTATGTTCATGTTTTGTTTCTGAAATTCCACATATGAGTGAAATCATATATTTGTCTTTCTCTGAGTGACTTATTTTGCTTAGCATAATATACTCTAGTTCCATTCACATTGTTGCAAATGGCAAGATGTCATTCTTTTTACTTGCCAAGTAATATTCCATGGTGTGTGTATGTATGTATGTATGTATGTATGTATGTATGTGTATATATATGTGTGTGTATGTGTGTGTGTATGTGTTTGTTGTGGTATATATGTATATATATACACATCACATCTTAAAAATTTTTTTTAATGTTTATTATTTATTTTGAGAGTGAGAGAGAGACAGAGCATGAGCAGGGGAGGGGCAGAGAGAGAGGGAGATACAGAATCTGAAGCAGGCTCCAGGCTCTGAGCTGTCAGCACAGAGCTCCACACAGGCTCGAACTCACAAACCTTGAGATCGTGACCTGAGCCGAAGTTGGAAGCTTAACCAGGCACCCGTACACATCTTCTTTATCCATTCATCAGTCATAAACATTTGGACTCTTTCCATACTTTGGCTATTGTTGATAATGCTGCTATAAACATTGGGGTTCACGTGCCCCTTCAAAACAGCACACCTATATCCTTTGGATAAATACCTAGTGCACTCTTCTTTTTAAGCTGATGTTTGGATATGTTATTTTTTGCAAAGTAAATACAGTCTGCTCTTCCGTTATTTCTTCTAATTAAATTCTGTTTGTATGCATAAAGGCTATGGATTTCTGCATTTTAATTTTGTATTCTTTATTTTATTAAGTTCTTTCATAACTTTTACTAGTTTTTATCATGGATTCTTTTGGGGTTTCCAGATATTTAGGTGTATCATCTGCAAATAGACATGTTTTTGCTTCTTCTTTTGCATTTTCTCTAATCTGTTTATGATAAATTGTCTGTTTGGACTTTTTATGTTGGTTGGAACCCATTTTCCTAAATTTTATTTTCCCAGAAAACTACCAATTTCTGTTAGAATTTCAAATATAGTTTTATAGAATTATGTAAAGTTAACCAGTTAAATTTATAGCCTTTTGTTTCTTGGTCATATTTTCAATATATCTTTACCTTAAAAATTCATAGTAGGGGCACCTGGGTGGCTCAGTTGGTTGAGCATCTGACTTTGGCTTAAGTCATGATCCCACAGCTTGTGGGTTTGAGCCCCGCGTTGGGCTTGTGCTGACACCTCGGAGCATGGAACCTGCTTTGGATTCTGTGTCTCCTTTTCTCTCTGCCCCTCCCCTACTTGTACTCTGTGTCTCTCTTTCTCAAAAATAAATAAACATTAAAAACATTTTTTAAATAAAAAATTCATATTAAACTAACATTTTATAGTCAGTATTGAAGTCTTGTGTGGTGTCTAATTTTTTTATTATTTTTTTTCTTAGTCTCGCTCCGGCTAACTTGCTTACATGTTTGGTACTTTATTATTTTGAACTCATACTTTGCTGACTTAACCTAAGGGGGCATGGGTTAAGAAAAGTTTCCCCCAGAAAATATTTTCTACTGCTGGGACCCAGAGGGTACCATCAGTTGAGACTATGTGGTAGACAAGGGGATGAAGCATCAACATCCTTTAAGAAAGATCTTGCTGCTGCCCTGCAGACAGTGTGCTAAGCAGAGAAAGAACTTCTAGCTCCTAGCCATATTAGTTCTGCTCAGCTGTAAGAAGCCACGACACCTGAAATCACAAAGCAGGTATAATGGCCTGGTTATTATAGCTCACCTCTGGACACTTGGACAGCCAATACTCACTCCAGGTCACCCTGCTGGGTTGTCTGAGCTTTTTTTTTTCCTCCTGCCCCATCCTGCTCCCTCTTCTGTCCCTTCGCAGGCATTGATCCTTAGTAAACCATTCTTCAGTCTCTTATCTCAGCCCTGGTTCTGAAGAATCCAACCTGCAAACCTTATTGGCATAGGTTTTTATGACCCTGCAATTAACGTATTCCCAGGCCCAAATGTAGGCAGGTCTGTGGTTGGAAATTCCAAGAGGAGACAATCATTATTACATTTTCCCCCAACTCTGACCATGGTGGACACAGAGAGATTTTAAGTTCCCTTTGAGATTTTGCCTCAAATAGGAAGATTTTCTTTTTATAAGTATGGCTCTTTGCGAGGATCTCAGGTTTATTTCCCTTTCTTCTCACTCTGTAGAGACCAAGGCCTGAGTCACTTCTCCCCCAAACCCCCAACCTGACATTTAACTCCTCAGACTGAAGGATCTCAGATCTTCAGTTCCCATTTGGCTGACTTTAATATTTGGAATTTTAAGTGGCCCAAAGGGAGAAGACTTCTCTCCATAGAGGACTTAGGTGGTTCTGTCAGATACCTGGAGGAACTGCCAGTCAGGAGCACCTTAAACTGAATTTTCAGTTGGGATGTTGGGGCCTCACTGGAAATGTGAATTCCAGCCCCGAGTCCACATGAGTGTGAGCTTATGGTTTTGAATTCTCAGGAGGCGGTTCTTCTACCCAGCCCCTTTTACTAGCCAAGGCTGAGGTAGGTACGTTTTCTTACTTGCTGCCTTTGGGTTTCTGTTTACTTGATTTTTAACTTTACCCATTGAGAGTATTGACTTTGGTGGTACCATGTTTATCTGGTCTTTGCTACAATTTCCCAAATGATGAGAGGGCTTGATTTTGTCTTCTCACCTCATTATGTTCCATGAAACGAAAGACTGCCAGGGACTGACCCATGGCCTCAGATAAACAGTAGTATTAGCACATGCTCAGCTCTTCAGATGTGTGCTTTTTTGTGGTTTTAGGCTTCTGAACTTCTTTAACTTTCTCGTTGGCCAGGCTATGTATCAAAAGGGTATTTATTTATTTTAAAAAGGTTTTGTTTTAATTTTATTTGTTTTTGAGAGAGAGAGGAGGGGGCAGAGAGAGAGGGAGACACAGAATCTGAAGCAGACTCTAGGTTCTGAGCTGTCAGCACAGAGCCACACATGGGGCTCAAACCCACGAGCTGAGCGTGACATTATGACCTGAGCCGAAGTCAGACTCTGAACCAACTCAAGTCACCCAGGTGTCCCTCAAAAGGGTATTTAAAGGGGCGCCTGGGTGGCTCAGTCGGTTGAGCGTCCGACTTCAGCTCAGGTCATGATCTCGCGGTCCACGAGTTCGAGCCCCGCGTCGGGCTCTGGGCTGATGGCTCAGAGCCTGGAGCCTGCTTCCGATTCTGTGTCTCCCTCTTTCTCTGCCCCTCCCCCGTTCATGCTGTGTCTCTCTCTGTCTCAAAAATAAATAAATGTTAAAAAAAAAAAGGGTATTTAAAAGGGAAGATTTGTGTGTGTGTGTGTGTGTGTGTGTGTGTGTGTGTGTGTGTGTGTTTGGTCTTTTTTTGTTATTGGGAATAGAAGTAAATGTTTTAGTTTTGAGCTAGTTTTAACTGAGTCATAAGTTCTGAGAAGGAAGCATTAAAGGAAATGAATTCTAAAAGACATTGATAGAGATTTGAAACTGTATTGACATTAAGGCCATCTTTTTTATAGAGCCGGCTTTGGCTAATCAGCTGTGCAAAAGGACATTCAAGGAGAAAAACACTGGCTCTGAGCCAAAAGGATAGGTATGCAAATGAAGTTCTGAGAAAAATACCAGAATTTTCTTAAGGAAAAAAAAATCACCCATAACTCTGAGATGTGGTCCATCTTGAAGATCTGCTGCTCCAAACATCACTAAAAGCATCATGCTGGCATTAATGACTGAGGGAAGGTAAATGTCAGATTGTAGGGTAGCTGATGAGTGGAGAAAATCATCTTTCAAATGACAGATTTATAGCTCAGGGAGGTTAGACGGTTGGCAGATAGTCACGAGGATTGTGGTGCTATCTTGTGGCTGCTTTGCTATAACAAGCAAACCTAGGAATGAAACAGGTTTGAATCAAACCAGATTTCTTTTTTCATTTTTTTAGAAAGAAAATATGCACAATGGATTTCCAATATAAATTGACAACATGAAAGTTTTAGTAAAAACCGAGGGCATACAGATCATGCATAGTGTTTGGAGTAGAGCCGCTAACATGTATAAAACAATGAGAACTTTATTTTGTATGTACTGTACTGATTTGTGTTATCTCTAAACATAGTTATGGCAGCAGTTGGACAGAGTTTACTTCAAGAGATTTACGTTATGAGGACAACTAACAAATATTCTTTCAACTAGCAAATACTCTTACTCTCAGGATTCCATTCTGAGTGAACTCTGGGTTGATGATGAGAACCAGCCTTGGTTGACTCTGCTCTTTTTTTTTTTTTTTTTTTTTTACTTTTTCCAATGCCATCTTGCTTCTCAGTCTTCCCATATGTCTCAGCAAGTGCTATAATAGGACTGATGGGTGATGTATGTGTGATATCTTGCCTAAAATTAAAGTCTAAAATATATTCTGAAAAAAGTAACAGTAACAACACTTTGGGCATATGCAAAGGTGACAGATGTTGTTAGGAGAAGGGCCATATTTTTCATGGATACGGAGCACCTTTCTCTGAGGCCAACATTATGTTCCTTCCCAACACCCATTTGTCAATGACTCCAAATGCTCCTTCTGTGACAGAATAACAGAAGCACTGATCCTTGAGGCTGTAATCACTCTTGCTGTAATTGCTTTTGTTATGTACACTTAGTACCATCCACAGTGTTTTCCTTCCTGATGGGTAAGAACTTTCACAGCCATGTAGAGCTTCTGCTCTGTGCTGCTTCCAGAATCTTGTTTATATGTGCTGAGTCCCTAATCTCCCACTCCAAAATCACTGGGCTGAACAGGGAAGGAAATGGGTGACATAGGTCTTGAATTGGCCCTGACACAAAACATCTGAATTGGATTGAGTCCATTGTTGCAACCCTTCTCTAAGGATGAGAGGGCAGTTCTGATTAATTCTGAATCACTTCGTTAGTCTCACTGATTTCCTTGGAAGGATTTAAATTCCCTTATTTTTTCTACTCATTTCCCACATATTTTTTTTTTTTTTTTTTTAAGGGAAAGCTGATCTGCACTGTATTTCAGACTCCATCCATTTGGCCACACTCACCAGGTGTCCCTTTGTAATGCACCCTGGAGAGATGTACCTTGCAGGACAAGGCTTACTGCCCTCAAGATCTGCCCTCACCTTTCCTCCTGGCCACCAGACCAGTAGCTAAGTCCACCAAGTAAAGTCCTCTGGGCCATCCAAGAAACACAGTCTGTTAAAAGTGTGAGGGACTTACATAATAGATCCAGTCTAACAAGCCCACTCCCCTGAATCTTTGACCCCTTTCCATGCTCTGCCAAGGCAGTTCTGGTATTGCTATTCATTTTATGAGAGCCAACCTTTTCCAAGTGTCTAAGAACCTTACCAGCCATGCTTCAGGACTGGCACTCTTGCCTAGACACTAGATTTTGTCTCATAGGAAAGTGCCCCCATATTGATACATTTTGCTTAGTTCAGCTTTACATTTTGCCACTCTTGTTTGGTTCAGCAACACTATCACCCTTCCCAGGTATAGCTTCCTGGCTTTGGCTGGTCGAGTCAATGCCTTTTGTGCCTGAGTAAAATCTAAGTAAGAGAAATAGTATAGAGAAGAGAAAGGAGCTATGGAAGAATCCAATCTCTGGTAGTTGCAGGAAGAGTCTAGTGTCATCATGATACAATGGGGAATTCTCAAATGTAAATCCCATCACAAAAACTGTCCCACCTTGAGACGAGGGAGTAGGGCTTTTGTATCATTATCCAATCAATAGTTGGTTATTGGCAATGGGATAAGTGGCATGAAGTTAGTTTCAATCCCAGGTACTCTTCCAGAAAAGATTGGAGGTGTAAACCATTATTAGCTAAAGCACTCCACAGCAGCTAGGGTTTGGGTGCATCGACCAAAGTAGGAAAAGAGATTGCAGGGGATCAGAGCAGGCCACCAACACAGCATGTTGTACAATTTATCAAAATGTTTGTTATGTTAATGTTCAGCTGAAAGATAATTTCCAAATTTTTACTAGTATTTCAACCAGAATGCATTATTCTCTTCTCTCCATGTTTACATGTTGCTTAATCCCTATTTGTAATTGCTTTAAAGTTTCTGAGATACAGTTAGTTGTTTATATAACTGTGTCCCAACTCAGTTGTAAATCTGGAGAAACAGTCAGTCATTCTAGACTTCACAGAGTGAACTTATACATTGTATCTAATACTTTTTAAAAAGATGTGTTTGGGGTGCCTGGGTGGCTGTCGGTTAAGTGACCGACTTCAGCTCAGGTCATGATCTCACAGTTCATGGATTTCAGCCCCGCGTGGGGCTCTGTGCTGACAGCTCAGAGCCTGGAGCCTGCTTCGGATTCTGTCTCCCTCTCTCTCTGCCCCTCCCTTGCTCATGCTCTGTCTCTCTCTCTCTCTCTCTCTCCCAAAAATAAATAAATAAAATTTA
Source organism: Prionailurus viverrinus (assembly GCF_022837055.1). NCBI lineage: Eukaryota > Metazoa > Chordata > Mammalia > Carnivora > Felidae > Prionailurus > Prionailurus viverrinus. The sequence goes on along the minus strand of NC_062562.1, from coordinate 141,252,228 downwards.
AAAAATAAATAAATAAAAAGATGTGTTTGATGATCTGCATCAGAGTTGGTCGGAGAAAACCTATAGAGATTCATTTTGTAAAGAAAAAGTATTCTCAGTTTATCTTTTAAGTTAGTCTGCATCTTCACATGTTATATTTGCTTAATGGTTGTGTATGTCAGCAAAGATTTCAGAGATCCTTGGAATAAAATGGTTATATACGTGTACAACCTGAGCAAATTCAGCTTTGTAATTGACTGAGATAATGATGGTATCCTTGGGAAAGGCTGTGGTCATGGTCTCAGAAAAAATCCTTGAATAAGGATTATTAAAATAAATGTGGACTTCAGTAAACTTTAGAGACACCCAGAGAGAAAAACAAAATGTACCTAGTGAATTTTCTTCTCTAGCTGGCTCTAGTTGGGCAGAAAAAAAATACCTGCCACCCAAATATCATTAGACTAGTATTTCAGAAATAATGCTTTGGCAAGAAAACAAGCATGTTAAAGAGCTTTTCAAATTGTTAAAAGGTGGATGGGAAGAACATGAATTAAACCAGTTCTTTTCAAAATTTAAGTCTTTTTCAAGGCATGAGGTAAACACTTTCGATAGTTTGCTTTTTTTCATAGTTGTTTGCTTTTGCAACCTAATTAAAAATTATTCTTTGTACAAAGATTCTATCTCTGATGTTTAATCTACCCATTCAGACCAAGACACCGGGGTACAAATTTAGTAGGCAACTTACCAAAAACCTGAAAAGCAGAACTGTTATTAAGGGCAAGGCTCTAAAAGGAGAGTTCATTCTTTGTATGCTACAGCAGATTCTCTCCTTGGTGCAACTCTATAACGTGCTGCAGATCTCCAATATCTTTGAGTCTTTTTTTTTTTTTTTTTAACATTTATTTATTTTTGAGACAGAGAGAGAGAGAGAGAGAGAGAGAGCATGAACAGGGGAGGGTCAGAGAAAGAGGGAGACACAGAATCTGAAACAGGCTCCAGGCTCTGAGCAGTCAGCACAGAGCCCGATGCGGGGCTCGAACCCAAGACCTTGAGATCATGACCTGAGCCGAAGTCGGACGCCCAACCGACTGAGCCACCCAGGGGCCCCTCTTTGAGTCTTTTTTTTTAATAATTTTTAAAAATGTTTTACTCATTTTTGAGACAGAGAAAGACAGAACGTGAGTAGGGGAGGGACAGAGAGAGCGAGACACAGAATCCAAAGCAGGCTCCAGGCTCCGAGCGGTCAGCACAGAGCCCGACGCGGAGCTCGAACTCACAAACGGCGAGATCATGACCTGAGCCGAAGTCGGACCCTCAGCGGACTGAACCACCCAGGCGCCCCGGCCTTTCTTTCTTTCTTTTCTTTTTTTTTCTTTTTTTTTTTTTTTTGGCTTTTCTAAAGTCAAGGAAATTTATTTCCTGAGGTCATGACACAGGAAGTAGACTCAGCCACAGCTGTGGAGGTCTCCTAGCGGAGGCCAGAGCCTTACCGACATGCTGGACGAGCCAGGACGCTTACGGGGAAAGGTCCAGTTACGTCGGCTAGTGCTCAGGACAGGGGAGAGCCGTCCCAGAGCAAAGGTGTCAGGGAGGTGCCGGCGCGCCCGGCTTCACTGCGAGACCTCGCGGAGGGGGAAGCGTCAACAATTTACGGAGGCTCCAGCCACCGGGTCAGATTGAGACAAACCGTGCGTGGTGGGGTTTGGGTCAGCAGGCCGGAGACACTTCTGCTTTTTGATCATTATCGCCTGGGGCCCCATCGGGGTTGTGGAGGGCTGAGCCCCAAAGCTGGGAAATTCTTCAGAGCTGCTCACATCAAGAGACTTCTCGCAGCTGCTGGCGGTCCAGGGAGCGTTCCGTACCGCAAAGCCCTTGGATGGCGCCTTCGACTCCTCGGCGGCCGGTGGCTTCACGTACACCTGCAACGGCTCGCTGTCGACTACGTCAGCCAGGTATTCCTCGTCTAGGTTGAGAATGTGGTGCATGGCCCCCTCCACGTTCTCCGGGAGCCCCGTCACAGTGACGCACTTGGGGTCTGGGGTGAAGCGAAGGGCCACCGTGAATTCATCCGTTATTTTGAGGATGGCTTTTCCACGGGCACAGTGCCTTTGATTCTTGAACGGATTGGTTTGGAATAGGATCTACCCTCTAGAGTCAAGGAGAAACGAAAAGAAGGGCCTATGTGCTGTATCTCTTATACCAAGATCAGTGCACTTGTTTGGCACGCAATCAATATTTATTGCATAAGTAAATATTCTTGTTTTTATGACAACATCCATTTTATACATGGTTACCATATTGCTTAACATTTTATCTCAGTATGTTATTGAAGTTTCTAATTTAAATTATTTAAAATAGATATTAAGACATGGGGATTATCGACGATGAGAATAGTTTAGATTAAACATGCTTTGATTTAGCGGAGTGCATTAGAACAGATCTTTACAGGCGCATGAGTATTTTTCAGTGAAGACTAAGGGATATCTGTTAATAATGATTCAGAAAATTAAAATGAAGTGTTTAGAGTCCACATTTTGTCATATTTGGACTTTAATGCTCCGCATATTCTCAGATCTGCTGTAACCTGAGGATCTCAGGTTAACTCCTTGATGCTTATCCATGGAGATCCGAAACACCAGCTTCCTCTTCTTTCGGGAGGCCCAGATTTCCCCGCGTTGTCCATGGGAGGCTGGCATGTGTCTCTAGGACTGAACTAAACTTCCCTATGTTGTGAATAATTGGAGGAAGCAAATTATACACAACTGAAGCAAGTTTCTGTATTTCTCTTTTCTTGGCATAGATTTCAGTCATGATGTGATCATTTTCAATCCCTCCCTATCACTTTTCCCACTTTCTAAGCAGACGTCTTCTTCCAGCCTCCATTTATTATATGATTACTTTGTCAACGTAAGGTGCTGCAATACATCTACTTTATAAATATATGTGTAGATGTATTGCATACATGTACTTTAGAAATGTATGTATAGATGTCAAATACCCAGAGGATTCTTTGTACCAAGGAAAACTGATACTTGGCCCGACAACTCCATTGCAAGATTGTGGACATACCAGTTGGCAGTTAAGAGAGGTACCCAGAATCAACTTGCTTCCTTTGTGTTGGTCATGGGTGACCATGTAGCCTCAATTCAGTGCACGTCCTTTAGGCTTAGTGGTTGAGGGACCAGCAGGCTGCCTGAGACTTTTGGCTCCTGGGTCAAAAAGAACCAGTGTTTTGGCAGAAAGGACACTTGTCTAGCCACTAACTCCCCAGATGTTTATCTATTGATGAGCATAATGAAGGCTTCAGCTTATGTTGTGTCTTTAACTTAGTCTCTCTTCACTCATGTGTCTCTGACTTAGTCTCTCCTCACTCATGGCCTTCTCTAGGCCACTGTTACAGCATGGATGTCTCTCACTGCTTGTTGGAATTTGGAAGGTAAATGTCTATCAACCTAAGTAGCTGAGACAATAGTTTTCTTCTCTCAAAGATATGTAACCATATAACTGGAGCCTTAACTGTTTAATGTTAGAACAAAATAGATAAGAATGTCAGGAAGTGGGGTGGGGGACAGATATATGAACCTTGTAGAGGAGAGATCTAAAAGGAAGGTTTAAACTTGCACAAGTTTATCCTAAGCGTGTATAAATTAGCAATACGTATGTATGTGATTTGTTGAGTTCCTTCTTCTTACATACCAAGTAAGTACTTGTATACCCTTCCTAACTCTGTGAAATAGGGAATATTATTACCTTGTTCAAAAGGTGAGAACTGGGGCGCCTGGGTGGCGCAGTCGGTTAAGCGTCCGACTTCAGCCAGGTCACGATCTCGCGGTCCGTGAGTTCGAGCCCCGCATCAGGCTCTGGGCTGATGGCTCAGAGCCTGGAGCCTGTTTCCGATTCTGTGTCTCCCTCTCTCTCTGCCCCTCCCCCGTTCATGCTCTGTCTCTCTCTGTCCCAAAAATAAATAAACATTGAAAAAAAAAAAAAGGTGAGAACTGTCCTCAGAGGTTAAAAAACTTGCCAAGGTGACATGGCTAGTAGGTAATGGAGCCATACTGGCTCCACCTACTCACTCCAGATGTTAGCTCTGAACCCTTCTGCGGAGATGATGCATAGATTGTGTGACCGGAAGTACACTCCTGGGGCTGTGCGAATGGCACAATCACTCTGCTCTGTTGCCCTGGGCAAAGAGAAGGGTGGATTTAAAATTCTGGTTCCTTTGTTCTCTTTTGAATAGCCTAAGATTGTAAGTAGTCTCTATTTTTTATGCTCTAGGGCCCTTGAAGGAAAGGCAGCTCTAGGAAAGGGAAGATCATTTTTTTGTTGCTCCTGTGTAGTCTGGGTTTTATAGGGCAGTGCCAGATTGATTTATATTCTTTCTTGCAATGAAAAAAGACAATTTTTATTTAAAAAGGAAAGATTCTTGAAGGCGGTGGGAAATGAATAGGATTAAAAAAGGTTATATTTTTTTCGCTTTTGACATTTTCTGCTACATTGACATTTTTCTGTGGTGTTTGGTAGGGGGTGAGACCTTTTCTGTTTTGCTTTATTTACTTATGTGTGTCTTAAACAAATCAAGCTCTTTGTTTCAAACTATTTCTATTGTTTTTCCTTTTTTGCTTTGTGGGAGCAAATCTTTATAAGAAAATACTAACTTGCTTTTATTTGAATCAAGGTCAAAATACATTTGTTGAAAAAAAGATCTATATATTCTAGAAGAGAAATGAATGTTTCTCTGTTTTAAAGGATTTTAAATATTTAGCTTCTGAAAAAAATCACAATTATATGAACACTGGGGCACCTGGGTGTCTCAGTCAGTTAAGCATCTGACTTTGGCTCAGGTTCTGATTTCATGGTTCATGAGTTTGAGCCATGCATCAGGCTCTGCGCTGACAGTGCGGAGCCTGCTTGGGATTCTCTCTCTCTCTCCCTCTCCTTCTCTGGCCCTGCTCTGCTCTCTTGCATGTTCTCTCTCTCTCTCTTTTCTCTCTCAAAGTAAATAAATTTTAAAAACATATGAACACTAATGCCATGTTTATGCGATACGTGCATTTTTGTTGAACTTGATTTTGATAGGCAGGGTGGATAATTTAGGATACAATTCTCCTTTGGTATAAAGAGGTATCAATATAACATTTCATCAAGGAGCACAAGTGAAGGCTTCCCAGCTCACACTGTAAAGCTAGCATGCCACATTTTGGAGGGCTCTTACATTAGTAAGTTGGTCCTTATGAAGACCATTTGTGTGGTAGATAATTGCTTGACTACACAATTTTATTAGTTTAAGACTCAGAGAATTATAGAATTTCAAGAATTGAAATGACTACCAGTCATTTACCAGGCTTTAGCCTTCCTGTTTTGTTAGATATTTTTTGTTCTCTCTTCAAAAATCACATTATGCATATTACAATAAAGAAAATACCCTGTTCGCTCTTCCCCTTGTGTAAAGCCATTGGCATCTATTTTAGTTTCCTAGACCTGCCATAACAAGGAACCAAGGTGGCTTCAAACAACAAAGATTTATTCTGTCACAGTTCAGGAAGCCAGAAGTCCAAAATCAAGGTGTCAGCCAGGTTACTTTCCTTTGGAGGGTCTGAGACAGAATCTGTACCACATTCCTCTCCTCTCCTCTGGTGGTTCCCAGCAATCCTTGGTGTTCTTGCATTGTGGACACATAACTCCAGTCTCTGCCTCCGTCTTTACATGACATTCTCCCCTGTGGGTTTTTGTCCAAATTTCCCTCCTCTTATAAGGACACCAGGCATTGGATTAAGGTTCACCCTAATCCAGAATGACCTCATTTTAACTTGATTGTTAAGTACAAAGACACCATTTCCATATAAAGTCACACTCACAGGTACTGGGGTTAGGACATCAACATATCCTTTTGGGAGATACAGTTAGGCCTACACTGGCACCACCAGGACATATTAGACGTAGAAGTCCTGTACTAGGAGACAGAATCCATGCTTGAGTGAACAGTTAGTGAAACACTATTTATTCATTTGTTCCATTATTGCAAATCTTAAAGGACTGGTCAGAGTGTTTTATTTTCCTAGAATATTGACTTGAAATGAGTCGGCTACAGATTGGTGTATGAAAATCTCATATTGGCTTCATATTACTGATTTTTGCTATAAAGGATTGGAAAGCTGGTAATTTCCGTGGTCTTAGGAGTTTGTTAGGCATTAAGAAAATGAGTCAGGATGTATGTGTACCACTCTGTGGCCAGAGGAAGGATTCTGAACTTAGCACTTCCCACTCCTCAAATTTGCTTGAGGAAATTGAAGGCTCGTCCCAGGAGCAAGAAGAAGAAACAGATTGGAGTGGGGACAGAGGCTAAGACTTGGCACTGAAGGTGTGGGTGACTTCTCTCTTGGGCTTGAGCAGCCTCACTCAGGAATCTTATCTCTACATATAGTGACGTGCTGACATGCCTGGGTGAGGACTTCTGCACATCATCAGCCGGCATACATTTAGGTGCCCAGGAGAATCTGGAGAGGTATACATGAAGAAGGAGGCCTGCATGTTAGGGTCTGCCTCTGGATAACAGAGCAAAGAGAACAGGGTGGGAGGATCCCACTGACCTGAGGGCTGGGCCAATAAAAGGCAGCCCAGAGGCTTCCCTGCAAGGAACTCACTGAGGAAGGATGAAAAATTCTGGAACAGGACCCTGTATGTCATGTGGGAATACTCATGGTCAGACATTGTGAAGCTATTGAGAAACCACAACTTGCTTGGTGAAGAGAAACATTTTTGGATTTTTCTACACACTTCAATGAAAACCTCCTTCTGATGTGCATTGGCCCGTGTGCCTGTATATTTGGGAATTGAGGACAGCTTGCTGGGCTCTCCAGTGGAGACATTTTCCCCAGGTGTCTGGGGGGAGGCTTTGAGCCAAGGAAAGTGTTTCACTCAAATGAAGTAGTCTGGGTCTTTTCAGCGTAGGACAGATCAGGTATGAATGTTATTCTTTGAAAAGCCCTGAAATTGTACACAAAACTTTCTGTAGATTTCCGTGTACTTTGTGAGGATGAAGGTCCATAACTTTCAATGGAAGGCCTTCATGACGTAGAAAAGGCTAACCTTACCTCTTTCCAGTCTACTCTGAGTTGATTGAACACGATGAACTTTTGTCTTATTTAGGACTATTGTTCTACGTGGGATACTTTCCCTTCTCTTCCTGCCCTCCTTCCACACCCATCCTCACTCCTGCTGGACTCCTCCTCAGACTGCAAGTCTTAGCTTAAAGTTCATCTCTTTCTCTTTCCCATCTAAAGAATGTTGTCTCCTTGCCTATTATTCTCTCCTCAGCTCCTTATGTGTTTCTTCTAAAAATGCATCAAAACATACATAATTTGTTTATTTTTAATCTATTTCCCAAAGGTCGAGGATCTTGTCTGTCTTGTTTCTCTTCAAATCCCAAGTGCCTAACCCAGTGCCCAGATGTTCATAGTCATAGTGCAGAGTAAATGTTCAGGAAATATTTATTAAATACAAAATACTTAGAGAACACGTTCTAACCTCAGGTAACAAACCGAAGAGCATTAGATTTATAGAATCATAATCCTTAAAGACAGTTCCAGATACTTGTTTTTTACACTACGTTCATAGTTATTTGTGCTGATGAAATCACCAGCTGTACCCATAATCAGAGCTTAATTTACCTTTGCAGAAGAAACAGAATTTCTTAAAGTCCCATTAAAAAAAACCCCAAAAAACAGATATTAGCAACCAGTGAAGCAAACTCTAAACTGAAATGAAATTTAGAGAACATTTTCTTCAATCTAATATAAGTTGCAAAAAATAAGAGAGCCCGAATATTTCTTGTTACCAATGCCCACATTTCTGGACATGTAAAAACATGATGTATTCTGTTACTCTTTTGTGTACCAATAATTTCAAACCTAATGCATAGCAACTCACAGAGCAGTGCACTCACAAAAAAGGGGGCTCAGGAAAGACTTATTTGGTGCCCAATTCTTTGACAGCTTTCTTTTTTTAAAAATTTTTTTAACGTTTTTTTATTTATTTTTGAGATAGAGACAGAGCATGAACGGGGGAGGGTCAGAGAGAGAGGGAGACATAGAATCTGAAACAGGTTCCAGGCTCTGAGCTGTCAGCACAGAGCCTGACGCGGGGCTTGAACTCATGGACCGCGAGATCATGACCTGAGCCGAAGTCGAATGCTTAACCGATTGAGCCACCCAGGCACCCCTCTTTGACAGCTTTCAATGGCTAGGCCTTTCTGTGTCTGTTTTTATTTTTTTATAATTTTTTAATTATTATTATTATTATTATTATTATTATTATTATTATTGAGAGACAGAATACGAGTGGGGGAGGGACAGAGAGAGAGAGGGAGACACAGAATTTGAAGCAGGCTCCAGGCTCTGAGCTTCAGCACAGAGCCAGATGCGGGGCTTGAACCCATGAACCACAAGATCACGAACTGAACGGAAGTTGGACGCTTAAACAACTGAGCCACTCAGGTGCCCCTGTGTTGGTTTTTAAAAGAGAGATCTATACCTATAAATATTAGCCTCAGTTTCAATATAGTTCTAGTTTACTTTTAAATTTCCAAAGACAGTCCGATAGGATATGTGAATCTGTATCTTTGTACTTAAGTGACTTCATTTTTTAAAAAGTTCTTTAGCAGCCCTTTTCAGGACAGTATTGACAGTGAATGGTTTAATTATTCATCCAGGACAATTCTTAAACTTAGGACAATGATGACTGATGTAACCGCACTTCAGCTTAAGGAACAGAAAACTTGCTTTCTACAGATTATTGTTCCTTCATATAAAAATATAATGCACATCAGAAGGGATTAAGTTAAAACTTGATTACCCACTGAATATTTTACAAAAAGATTTTTCCCCAGCCCATTAACTTAAGGAATGTCCTCATTTTTCAGACAAAGAGGTTTCAAATAATTGCACAATTTGCTTAGGTTATAGCTTTACCTGTAGACTTCTAGGTTCAATAAAATGTTATGTTAAAAGCAAGTTTTGTATTTATTTGTGACCTTTCTATAGACCTGTAAGGAAATACATTTAAAATTTTAAGATTGTATTCTTTTTCTAACAAAAGCACTGCACAATCACTGTAGAAAAACGTAAAAGTGAATAAAAAAATTCAGCATGCCCTAATAAAACTGTGATGAATATTCTTTTGATGAAATACTTTCATCCATTTTTGAATTATTTCCAGAATAAATTTTCTCTGTGTACAATTTTAAAGTATATTATACATGTTTGAAACTACTTACTGGTACTTGATTATTAATAAATCAAATGTAATTTTTCTTTAATACACAGTCTATACTATTAAGATAAGGAATAAAGCCAAACTGAAAAAAATGAAAATGGCAACCTATTCCTAAAAATATTAACTAGGAAAAAATAAAATAGGCCAATTCAGTCCTTTAGGTCATGTTAACTTAATTACACTGTGATTACGTTCGAACTCCATGAGGGCAAAGATTTTTGTTAGTTTTGTTCACTGCTTAATTCTTATGCCCAAAACAGTACTTGCCATATATTAATACTAAAAATCATATGTAGGATGAGTTAATCAGGGCAATATGATAAAATTACGGTTTGTAGACAGTTTAAAGCCCCTTTCGGCAGTATAAATCTAATCAAAATGGATTCATTTAGTACCTTTATGTTTGGAGCCCACAGATACTTGCCTCTACTTTACATATGAGGAAACCACAGCTCATATTGGTCTCTTTGGTTTTTCTTCCTCTAATAGTCCAGCAAAATTAACAACTGAGCCACACAACGAGAAATGAATTACAAATCTACTATGATGTTTATTAGCTAAAGATATCTAAAATTGAGATCTATATCTTATACATGACTGATTAGAAAATCATTCTTTTTTTTTTCTTTTTGGATTTTTAATTCCAGTAGAACTAACATACAGTGTTATATTAGTTTCAGGTGTACAATACAGTGATTCAACATTTCCATACACACCCAGTGCTCATCTTGGCAAGTGCCCTCCTTTATCCCGATGACCTATTTTACCCATCCCCCCTCACACCTCCTCTCTGGTAACCATCAGTTCATTGTCTATAGTTAAGAGTCAGCTTCATAGTTTATCTCATTCTCTGTTTCTTTTTCCTTTGCTCATTTGTTTTGTCTTAGCACGATTTGATCGTAGCACGATTACTGGATCATATTTTTGACATTTTGAGGAATCTCCATACCATTTTCCACAGTGGCTGCACCAGTTAGCGTTTCCAACAGTGCATGAGGGTTCCTTTTTCTCCGCATCCTCTCCAACACTTGTTTCTTAGTTTCTAATTTTAGTCTATTCTGACTGGTATGAGGTAGTATCTCATTGTAGTTTTGATTTGCATTTCCCTGACGATGAGTGATGTTGAGCATCTTTTCATGTGTCTGTCTTTTGGATGTCTTCTTTGGAGAAATACCTGTTCATTGTCTTCTGCCCATTTTTTAATTGGATTATTTGTTTTTCGGGTATTGGATTGTGTAAGTTCTTTATATATTTTGGCTACAAACCCCTTATCAGATATGTCATTTGCAAATATCTTCTCCCATTCAGTAGGTTGCCTTTTATTTTTGTTGATTATTTCCTTTGCTGTGCAGAAGCTTTTTATTTTGATATAGTCCCAATAGTTTATTTTTGCTCCTATTTCCCTTGCTGCAGGAGTCATATCTAGAAAAATGTTGCTACAGCTGATGTCAGAGACATTATTGCCTGGTGCTCTTCTACTATTTTTATGGTTGCAGGTCTCACATTTAGGTCTTTAATCCATTTCGAGTTTATTTTTGTATATGGTGTAAGAAAATGGCCCATTTTCATTCTTTTGCATGTAGCTGACCAGTTTTCCCAGCACCATTTGTTGAAGAGACTGTCTTTTTCCCATTGGATGTTCTTTCCTGCTTTGTCAAAGATTACTTGACCATATAATTGTGACTTTATTTCTGTGTTTTCTATTCTGTTCCATTAATTTATGTGTCTATTTTTGTGCCCATATCATACTGTTTTAATTACTACAGCTTTGTAATATAACTGGAAGTCTGGAATTGTGATACCTCCAGCTTTCCTTTTCTTTTTCAAAATTGCTTTGGCTATTTGGGGTATTTTGTGGTTCCATATAAATTTTAGGATTGTTTATTCTAGTTCTGTGAAAAATGCTGCATTAAATGTGTAGATTGCTCTGGGTATTATAGGCATGTTAACAATATTTGTTCTTCTAATCCATGAGCATGCAACGTCTTTCCATTTCTTTGTGTCATTTTCATGTTCTTTCTTCAATGTTTTATAGTTTTCAGAATACACATCTTTCACCTCTTTGGTTAGGTTAATTCCCAGGTGTCTTATTTTTGGTGCAATTGTAAATGGAATTGTTTCTAACATCCCTAATATCCCTTCCTGCTACTTCATTATTAGTGTATAGAAACGCAACAGATTTCTGGGGCGCCTGGATGGCTCAGTTGGTTGAGTGTCTGGCTTTGGCTCAGGTCATGATCTCGTGGTCTGTGGGTTTGAGTCCCACATTGGTCTCTGTGCTGAAAGCTCAGAGCTTGGAGCCTGCTTCATAATCTGTGTCTCCCTCTCTCTCTCTGCCTCTCCCCAACTCATGCTCTGTCTGTCTCCATCTCTCAAAAATGAATAAACATTTAAAAAGTTTTACAAAAAAAAGAAATGCAACAGATTTCTGCACATTGATTTTGTATCCTATGACTTTACTGAATTCACTTTCAGTTCTCATAGTTTTTGGTGGAGTCTTTTGGGTTTTTTATATATAGTATCATGTCATCTGCAGAGAGTGAAAGTTTTATTTCTTCCTTACCAATTTGGATGCCATTTATTTATTTATTTATTTATTTATTTATTTATTTATTTATTTTCTGATTGCTGTGGCTAGGACTTGTTGAATCAAAGTGGTAAGAATGGACATCCTTGTCTTTTGCCTGACCTTTGGGGAAAGCTCTCACTTTTTCCCCATTGAGTATGTTGTTCACTGAGATTTTTCATATATGGCCTTTATTATGCTGAGTTGTAGTTGTGTTACCGCTAAACCTACTTTGCTGAGGGCTTTTATCATGAATGGTTATTTTATTTTGTCAAATACTTTTTGTGTGTCTGTTGAAATGATCATATGGTTTTTATCCTTTCTTATTGATGTGATTTATTATGTTGATTGACTTGTGAATATTGAGCCACTCTTGCATCCTCGAAATAAATCTCACTTGATCATGGTGAATTATTTTTTTAAATGTATTATTGGATTCAGTGTGCTAATATTTTGTTGAGGATTTCTACCTCCATGTTCATCAGAGATATTGGCCTATAGTTCTGCTTTTTCGTGGTGTCTTAATCTGGTTTTGGTATCAGGGTGATACTGACCTCTTAGAATAAATTGGGAAGTTTTCCTTCTATTTTTTTTGGGGGGGGGAATAGTTTGAGAAAAATAGATATTAACTGTTCTTTAAGAAGAATTTAAGAGTTAAGTTTTGTAGAATTCACCTGTGTAGTCATCTGATCCTGGACCTTTGTTTCTTGGAAGTTTTTGATTACTCTTCAGTCTTCTTTTTTTTTTTTTTTTTTTTTTTTTAATTTTTTTTTCAACGTTTTTATTTATTTTTGGGACAGAGAGAGACAGAGCATGAACGGGGGAGGGGCAGAGAGAGAGGGAGACACAGAATCGGAAGCAGGCTCCAGGCTCCGAGCCATCAGCCCAGAGCCTGACGCGGGGCTCGAACTCACGGACCGCGAGATCGTGACCTGCCTGAAGTCGGACGCTTAACCGACTGCGCCACCCAGGCGCCCCACTCTTCAGTCTTCTTCTTGGTAATTGGTCTGTTCCAATTTCCTGTTTCTTCCTGCTTCAGTATGGGAGGTTATATGTTTTTAGGAATGTATCCATTTATTCTAGTTTGTCCAATTTGTTGGCATATAGTTTTTCAGAACATTCTCTCAATTGTTGGTATTTCTGTGGTGTTGATTTTTGTTTCTCCTCTTTCATTAGTGATTTTGTTGATTTGAGTCCTCTCTCTCTCTCTGTGTCTCTCTCTTTTGATGAGTCTGGCTAGAGGTTTTTCAATTTTGTTGACTTTTTTCAAAGAACTAGCTCCTCATTTCATTGATCTATTCTATTTTTTAAAGTTCTCATATTATTTATATCTGCTCTAATCTTTATTATTTCCTTTCTTCTGCTGGTTTGGGGTTTTGTTTGTTGTTCTTTTAATAGCTTTTGTAGGTGCAAAGTTAGGTTGCTTATTTGAGAATTTTCTTGCTTCTTGAGATAGGCCTGTATTGCTATAAATTTCTTCTATGAGCCACTTTGCTGCATCCCAAAGATTTTGGACCATTGTGTTTTCATTTTTGTTTGTGTCCATGTACTTTTCGATTTCTTGGTTGCCCTGTTCATTGTTTAGTAGAATGTTAATTAACCTCCATGTATTTGTGGTTTTTCCAGATTTTTTTTCTTGTGGTTGATTTCTAGTTTCATAGCATTGTGGTCAGAGAAGATGCCTGGTATGAGTTCAATCTTTTTGAATTTGTTGAGGCTTGTTCTGTGGCCTTATATGTGATCTCTTCTGGAGAATGTTCTATGTGCACTTGAAATGAATGTGTATTCTGCTCTTTTAGGACAGAATGTTCTGAATATATCTGTTAAATCCATCTGGTCCAGTGTGTCATTCAAAGCCATTGTTTTCTTGTTGATTTTATGTTTGAATGATCTGCCCATCAATGTAAGTGGGGTGTTAAAGTCTCCTACAATTATTCTATTACCATCAATTAGTTCCTTTATGTTTATTATTAACTGTTTTATGTTTTTGGATGATCATATGTTGGGTGCATAAATATTTACAATTGTTATGTCTTCTTGGTGGATTGCCCCCTTTATTATAATATAGTGTCCTTCTTTGTTTTAAAGTCTATGTTGTCTGCTACAGGTATTGCTACTCTGGCTTTCTTTTGACATCCATTTGCATGATAAGTGTTTCTTCATCCACTCGCTTTCAATCTGCAGGTGTCTTTAGGTCTGAAATGAATCTTTTGTAGGCAACATATGGATGGGTCTTATTTTTTTAATCCATTCTGTAACCCTGTCTTTTGATTGGAACATTTAGACCATTTATATTAAAAGTAATTATTGATAGATATGTATTGCCATTTTATTATTTGTTTTGTCGTTTTTTGTAGTTTTTCTCTGATCCTTTCTTCTCTTTCTTTCATGGTTTGTTGGTTTTCTTGGTGACATACTTAGATTCCTTTTTTTTTAATTCTTTGCATGTCTATCAGTGGTATTTGATTTGTATATATTTATATATCATTGGGTCTGTACATAACATTTTCTGTGTATAGCAGTCTGTATTAAGTTGATGATTGCTTAAGTTCAAACCCATTCTTTACTTTTCGCCCCCACCATGTTTTAGGTATATGGTACCACATTTTACATCCTTTTATTTTGTGAATTTCTTGACTGATTTTTTTTCCACAAATACTTATTTTTACTGCTTTTGTGCTTCCTACTTTTCATAGTCTCACTTATGGACTTTGTTTTTCACCCCAGGAGTCCCCTTTAATATTTCTTGTAAGGCTGCTTTAGTGGTTGGTCATGAACTCTTTTAGTTTTTGTTTATCTGAGCAACTCAGTTTATCTCTCCTTCAGTTCTGGATAGTAGCCTTACTGGATTAAATATTCTTGGCTTTAGGTTTTTCCCTTCCAGCACTTTAAATATATCACACCACTCCTTTCTGGCCTGCAAAGTTTCTGCTGAAAAATCCTGATAGCTTTATGGGCTTTCCTTTGTATGTAACTCTCTTCTTCTTTTCTATTTAATTTTTTTTTCTTTATCACTACTTTTTGCCATTTTACTTAACTGTGTGTCTTGTGTAGCCCTCCGTTGGTTGATTTTGTTGGAAGATCTCTGTGCTTCTTGGATCTGGATATCGGTTTCCTTCCTCAGATTAGGGAAGTTTTCAACTATTATTTCACCAGATAAATTTTCTGCTTCTTCTTCTCTCTCTTCTCCTTCTGGGATCCCTATAATGCAAATGTTATTATGCTTAATGGAGTCACTGAATTCCCTAAGATTGTTCTTGTTCTGCATAATTATTTTTCTTTCATTTGTTCAGCTTGATTACTTTCCACGACTGTCTTCTAGTTCATTAATTCATTCCTTTGCTTCTTCCAGTCTGCTACTTATTCCATCAAGCGTATTTTTTTAAGTTTATTTGTTTATTTTTGAGAGAGAGAAAAAGCATGAGCAGGAGAGGGGCAGAGAGAGAGAGGGAAAGAGGGAATCCCAAGCAGGCTCTACACTGTCGGTGCAGAGCTTGACACGAGGCTTGATTCCATGAACCGTGATATCATGACCTGAGCTAAAATCAAGGGTCAGATGTTTAACTGACTGAGCCACCCAGATGCCCCTCTATCAAGTGTATTTTAAATTTCATTTATTGTGTTCTGCTTCTCTGGTTAGTTCTTTGTTTTCTCTCTCTTTCACTGATGTCCTCCACTCTTTTCTCAAGTCCAGTGAGTATCTTTATGATTAATCCTTTAAATTCTTTATCAGGTATGTTAATAATATCCATTTCGCTTAGGTCTCATGGTGTGGTTTTGTCCTCTTCTTTCATTTGTGACATATTCCTTTGCCTCCTCATTTTGCCTACTTCTCTGTGTCTGTTTCTCTGGGTTAGGAAAGTCAGCTAAATCTCTTGCTTTTGAAAGTAGTAGGGTGGGAGGTGCACTTTTTCCTTGGTGGCACCGGTTCTTCTCCACAGGAGATGAGCAGCCTTCATGGAGACCTGGACTGGCCTGACTGTCCACAAAGTACACATGGGCTGGGATGCAGTTGTAACAAGGTACAGGTAGTGTTGGCAAGGTTTGTGCAGGTCTTCTGGGGGAGAGGTTCTGCAGCACCAGGACTGAAGCAGGCCTGCCTGGAGGGGGTGGAGCACAGGGTAAGTAAGTTAGATAGTGAATGCTAGTGCTGCTAGTGCTGCTGGTTCTACAGGTGATTCTGTGTTTATGATGAGGGACAGCGGAGGAAGATGGCACCCATCAGCTCCCCTGTTCCTGGAGAAGTCCCTCAGCAAACTGAGATCAGCAACTAAGTCTCCCTGTTGCAAGCCTCCGGCACCCTAAGCCACTATTCCCAAGCTGCATCTCCACAGCCATCTGTTGCATGTCCCTTCGAGGGCAGGAGCTCAGCCCCCTTTTGCCCTCCCCTCAATCTACCAGAGCTGAGCCTACTGACCTTCAGAGCTCTAGGCTCCAAGTCAGGTGACTGCAAGCACCCATGGAATTTGGCCCCTCTGATTCTCAAAGCCAAATGCCAGAGGGATTTCTACTTCCCCATAGGCTCCCTGGTATGCTAGTCTGTTTCTTGCCCCTCTCCATGCCTGTAGCTCCCTCCCTCTGGCTGTCAGACACATGGGGTTTGGGACTCCCACTGAATCCTTGCCCTTTCTACCCTTTTCCATGTGGCCTCTTCTCTACATTTAGTTGTGGAGTTTGTTCAGCTAGTCTTTGGGTCCTTTTCTGGGTTATTTGCTCTGATGAGAGCAAATATCCAGTATCCATGGGATGAAATGAGTTTAGAGTCCTCCTACTCTACCATCTTCCCCAGAAGTTGGAAAATAATTCTTAAAACAATTTAGAGAAACTCACTGAAGCTCTTTATGTGTAATATAACTTTTGGACCTGATTGTTGTGCACTCTGGGTTAATTTGCTAATTAGCTCATTTAACTACATTCTCGTTTAGTTTTTTCATCTAGTAGCCTTAGTGTTTGTTTACATTTTCTGATTAGGTTGGATGAAGATAATTGTTAATAATATCTCCCTTGTGATCACTTGAAATGAATGTAAACCACTTGGAAAATGCCTTTTCAGAACTTGTTGAACCCAAAGTTCTTTGTCCTATAGCAGACAATCTCTGTTAAATTTCCCAAAGTCTAATCTTGTGCATCTTCAGCCAAGCCTGATGACTCGAGTTCAGTCTCTATGCAGACTTCCACTTATCCTCCATCATTATAACTCCTTTCCCTCTAAATTCTAAACTCTTTTTTAAAATATAATTTACTGTCAAATTGGTTTCCATAGTAAATTCTAAACTCTTTAGCAACTTGGAAATCCAATTTTTGCTGCCTTTTCCTCTGTTACTCCTCTAAGCTTCTACTCCTTGAGTCAGAGTAGAAAAATACCTCTAGGCAGAATCCCAGGGCTATCATGAGACTCACATTACAAGTTTTTCTTCTCTGGAGAATCATAGTTTTGTACTGCCTGTTGTTCAATACCTGAAAACAGTTACCACATCTATTTGGCAAGTTGTGAAGTTTTTTACAGCACGAATGACAAACCTGCTTATACTACTTGCTCTGTCAAGTCCAGAAACAGACATCTTATTTACTTTTTGTTATGCTTTTTTCATCGTGTTCTTCTTTTTTTCTTTCCTGACTGAATACACTTATTTTTGAATACATTTATTTCATTCTTTTTTTTTTTTTTTTTTTTTTTTTGGTGTGATTTGAAATCAACACTCTATTTCCATTAAAGAGTGGTCATTTAAAAAAATATATATTTGCCTAATATTTGAACCTTTATTTTTGTAACAACATCAATAATTAACGAATATATTTAAGATTGCTCCCTCTAAGAATGTGATTGTGAAAATTGAGGCATAAATATTGGAAAAGAAACTTCCGAGTCACAATTTAGAATGCTATTATTTATACCTAGAAAATCTAACAGATTAAAGTAATTTATTATATCTAATAAGATAACTTAATAATCTGGCTACAAAATTAGGAGTCTTTCTGTATACTAAGACGTGTATTGGCCCCTGGCAGAGGAACAGCAGCAGGCCTAGGTAGACTTCCTTGGTTCCCCTCAACTTTGACAAAGGCAGTCGGGATAACTGAAGTTCTCCAGAGGGAGGTGAAACCCCACCAGGATGAATAGCCTGAGGTTAGGATTGTAATCCGGATAGCTCAAATCGATGAACAAAAGGGAACTGCTGCTGCTGTGCATAAAATACAGTAGGCTGGCATCTATGTGGAAAATGCTTTCTTCAATATCATACTGCTTCTGATTCCCCCTGTCCCCCTTTGGAGGTGTGTATATGTGTTTAAAAAAAGTTTCCTGTTGATTTTCCTGGAAGGATAAGAAAGATTATCTTAACACTGGTAGAGAAATCTTGGAAGATGCTAAGGCTTGGAGAGATAAAGGTTAACCAAGATTCTCCTGCTGTCTTGAGGGCTACTCACTAGCCTTCAAGATGTAATTCCAAATTGAATAACTAAATCTTTGGGGAAAGTGTCATCGTCATTATGTCCTATGAATCATACCGGTAAGAGAAGGGAGATGGTTCCTTAGAAGAAACATCTGTGAACAGGAAAGGGTGATGTTTTTCTAAAGGGTGGTAGACACTGGCTCTGTGAAAGTACAAAGAAGAGATACTTTTTAAGGAGAGGGGAAAAAAGGCAGCTGTCAACTCAGAGAAGCAAGGATAACAAATGAGTTGTCACTACAGAGAGGTGATCTCTGGGGGGAAAAAAATGACTTTCTTTTTCCTAGGACTGTGGGCAGCCTTTTATGTACCGTGTAATTTAAATTTTTTCTCCAATGTTCCAATTTCTTTATTTTACCCTTCTTGTTTCTGGCATACTTCTGTAGCCTGTGCATTAGCACTGCGAGCAGTTAACCTAATGAGGAGTTAAGGAAAGTGCAGTCTTACCCAGCTTGTGGCATTAAAATTGCATCAAGAAGGACAGTAGGTCTCAGTGAAGCAAGGGAAGCCCAGAACAGCAGCACTCTAGCCCAGAGTGCTAAGAGGATGACTTAGGGGAGGGCATTGAGACAACTCCCTACCCATTTGTCGAATGCACCAGAGAAAGGCAACACTTGATTCAGGGAAGGCTAACAATTGGGTTATATAACAATTTAAATAAGTTCATGAATATCTTCTTCTTTAATGTAATTTTAACTTCAAAATGCTGTAATATGCATATTAACATCATTAACGACAGCAATAATAGATAATATTTACTGAGTGCTTGCTATTTCTATACTTCGTGTTGTACTTGAGTTATCTCATTTAATCCTCAAAAATGATTTATGAGGAAGATACTACCATTTTCTCAGATGAGGAAATAGAGTTTTGATGAGATTAAGTGAGATTAAGTAACTTTGGTCATGCTTACACATCTAGTTAATGAAGTAGCCAGCATTCAAATTCAAGTGCCTGATTTTAGACCCTACCTTTTTATATACTCCGAATAAGCCAAATATAGTGAGTACCGATATATAGAATAAATAATACAGCCTACAGCACAGTCCCATGGATAGACATCAGTACTTCCAGAAGTGATCTCGCACACTGGAATTTTATATCCTCATGAAGTAAGTAGAGAGAGTGTTTTCTGGAGGTAAGGTGAGCTGGGAATTCTATTTTCTGTCTGCTAAAACAATAGGAATTCCTTTCTTCCAGTCAAAAATATTAAGTAAGTCAAGGCCATCTATGAGCATAACATACTGGGTGTATAAGGTCTGGAAAATAAACACCTGCTGTACCGGGACTAAGGCCATCTAATGGTTTTTACCCAAACAACTCAAGGGAGGATATCTCCTCAAATGTGTTTTTGAAGTACATAGTGTTTTATGAAAAAAATGAAGATAATAAATGCTGCATATTAAAATGTTTGTGACAGGTGCATTTAAAGTCTTCTCTGACCTCCTGCCCCTAAGTGTGTTCACATGACAACTTCCTTGAATAAATACTTAGTCTGGAGGCTATTCTGGAAAGCAGAGGTCTCTGATACACTTGGTAACTATAGTTACAGTTGTCTCTTCTTTTCCTGGAATGTAAAATAATATATCATCATCTCAGAAGTCATTTTGAAAGCCTTAATGAGATAAACACTCATTTTTCCTTGCAATATTCTTATTGTTGAGTGCTAGTCATAATTTCCTTCTCTTAATGATAAAAATGATGTCTAGCCATAAAGCAGAAGCAAGATGTGAATGCTAATGTCTCACAACTTGAAGAACAAATCTATTAATTAAAAAAGTATTCCAAGGAAAGTGTTTTTCTTGTCATTATTAAAACAAAATAACTAATTTATTTAATTAATGGTTATTCTGGATAATGATTATATTGAGTTTTAATTGGCTAATCCATACAAACTTGGCAAAACATTAATACAAAACTGATTTTTTAAAATGTTCACCAAAAATTGAAGTGTTCCTCTCAGCTTGGAAAAGCAATTGTAACACGTGGAAGAAATGGGAAATTAATCCAGTGGCTTGGTAATGTGAATCATTCCCCTACTCCCTGATGTCTCTTGTGTCTTGTGGGAAGGGACTCTCCTCCAGGGGCTCCGAAGGAAAAAGGTTAACAAAACTTGTCTCTTCAGTTCTTATTCATGAGAAGGCATTTAGGAGGAGATTTTAAATTTTACTTCCTCAGTTATACTAAAAAGCATATCTATAGTAAAATAGAAACACTTTAATAAATATCCTTCAGGATAGATTTGCCAATCTTTCCTGTTATGTCCAAGGTATGGTGTTTCCCCCACAAAGAAATAGAGTACTTGATATGCCAAGTAGAATTCTTTTCCAACTTAGTTTCTACACCCATTGCTGAGGTCTGTGACTTGAGCTCAACTTGGGCTGGGAAACTGACTTGTGTGGGTCCTGGATGCTGTCCCTACCTTTTTATCCTGTTGTGAACACGATGGGTAACAAGAAAACACACTGGCAAAGGCATAGGGAATGATTTTGGCTGCAAATTTTTATTTCTTAAGTAAAATTTTGTTACTCTGTTCGCTTGTACCTCACCTTCAGAATTTATTTCCTTATGAATTCTGAGCCTTCTTACCACTGTAGGAGAGCCCCAAGTCCAAACATTAAAGAGACCATGACTGTCATCACTACTCCTTATTCTTCCCTTTAACCCAGGTCCACAGTGGCAAGAGGAAGTTTTTTAAAGTGACACCAAAGCCAATAATCAAGAGAAAAAGATGAAGTAGATTGAAGCAGGAGCTCAAGAACAAGTGACAAGGACTGCAAACAACTTTTGGTGTCTGTAGCTTGTCACCATGTGCCAGCAGATAGGTAGCTCACACAATGGGCCAGATTGTTTCGAAGAAAAATAGTTGAAATGGCCATTTTTCAACTAGTGGTGTCTTTTAGAGGTGTAACATATAAGAGCAGGTCTACTGACTATATATTTCAACAAACTGCTACATAATTACTTATACAGGTGACTTTTCAGTATTTTATTTGAAAATAAACATATTGACTTATCAGAGAGTGAGCTGCTTGAAGGCAGTGCTGATTCAGATTTATTATTCTGTCTAAATCTATCTAAATATCTAGATATATTTAGATATCTATCTAAATCTAAAATAGTGTAAGTATCCTTGCAAGGCTGGAGAGCTCTCTCTTTCTGCCCCCCCCTCTCTCTTTATATATATATGTATACATGTATATGTACATATGTATATATACACATGTACATGTATATGTATATGTACATGTATACATGTACATATATATGTACATGTATATATATGTATACATATATATCTGTACATACATATACACACGTACATATATATGTATACATACATATATATACATGTACATATATATGTGTATGTATGTATATGTAATTTATATGTGTATGTTCTATATCTATATCTATATGTCTTTATCTATCTATGTATATATATCTGTTAATCTCACCAGGGCTGGTGAAAGAGAGAGAGAGGAAAGGAGGGAGACATAGAGGAAGGGAGGGAGAAAGAAGGAAGGGGAGAGAGAGAGAGAGAGAGAGAGAGAGAGAGAAATATACAAACCTTCCATATTTTCCTCCCTGTAGTGATGGAGTGAGAAAGAGATTTGTAAGACAGCTGTATTCTTGGTTGCATTGAGAAGTTATTGTTCATTCTTTGGTGGCTGTGACTCCTGCTCCAACTTTTGGACACAGGCTCCTTATGGACATGCAGTAAATCCAACATTGCCTCCACCCTGCTAAAGGATGCTTAAGTTCTATCAGCTCTCCTAGACACTAAGATTCTTAGAAGGCTCTTCCCACATCTTTTTGAGGTGGTGGTGAACTACAGTATTTTGGGTTCTGTACTGAGTTTTAATGTTGAAGGAGTGGTTTACCTCTATACCACCAACCAATATTTTGGACACCACCTGAGTGTCATATAATCCAATACAGTTTTGATGCTGTTCACTCAGAGGTAGCATTAGATCCCACAGGTTCAGTCCCGGAAGACTGCTCTCTACTTCACATGCCAACTGCAAGTCCAGGTTGTTGGATGTGCTTCTGACTGAATGGCTATAAATTAGAAGTTTCCATGACCCCTTCCCTGGTTTTGATTAATTTGCTAGAGTAGCTTACAGAATTCAGGGAACCCATTAATTCATTATATTACTAGCTTATTACATAGGATATGAAAGGATGCAAGTCAACAGCCAAATGGCTAGCCAACACTAGCCAATGGACTAGCTTATTACATAGGATATGAAACGATGCGAGTCAACAGCCAAATGGAAAGATACATACAGCAAGGTGTGGGGAAGGTGCAGCAGACACACCACTCTCCCTGGATCTCCTCATGATCACCAACCCATAAGCTCTCTGAACCCTCTCCTTTTGGCTTTTCATGGAGGCTTCATTACACAGGCGATATTTATTAAATCATTGGAAACTGGTGATTGATTCAACCTCTAGTTCCCTTCCTTCTCCCTGGAAATCAGGGGGTGAGTCTGAAAGTTCTAACCCTCTAACCACATGGTTGGGGTTCCCTAGCAACCAAGCCCCATCCCTAGGTGTTTCCAAAGCCACCTCATAAACATAAACCCCATTGCGGTGGAATGAGGCTTATTATGAATAATAAGATGCCCATTTGACCTTTGTGGCTCTGAATCAATTTCAGGAACTGATGACAAGAGACCAAATGTTATAACAAAAGATGCTTCCATTGTTGTTATCACTCAATTCCAGAGGTTTTAGAAGCAGTGAGCCAGGAACCATGGATGAAGACCAGATATATATGAGAAATATATTTTGGTCACTTGAATGAATAAATATATATGTCAAAAACCAAACTGTACACAGAATAAAACAAAGTAGAAAGACGAGTTTATTGACCTGCAAGCTGGGAAACTCAAGGCTACAGGAGCTGTGAGTTCTGGATTGCTCATGGAATAAAGGATTTTTATGGGGTGAATGTGGAAGTTATTTGGCTTTTTCAGCTGACTGGTTGCCCAGTAGTCTTCTTCTTTATTTGCATTAGGGTGACTGAGCCAGGGGAACAAGGAAGTCCAAAGATGACGTGAGCAGACTTGGTGTTTGAAGATTGGCTGGCATCCGGGGGTTGACTGGCATCCTCTGCTGATTTCTGAGAAAAGCTGCAAATTCCTGAGAATTATGTTAGGTAAGGTTAAGTTTTATTGTTCTTTAATGCACCTGTGTTGGCCAACTCTGTTTTTGTCCCCAACATAAATGACTCTGTCGTAGTTTTGGTTCTACATACAATTCTTATAAATATCACACTCTGCAAGGTGGTAGGTTCTAATAACAACACCTTCTGCAGCCTTCAGATCTGATCACTTGCAGAATTCATATTCTCCATATCTTGGGAATGGGAAAATTGAAATTTGGTGGCTAGCGGTAGAGGTGTGGTGGTGGTTATGTGGAGTTTTGCCATAATGTCGTCTCTGAACAAACCTTTCAGAAAAGTTTCTGATTCTGATATTTGTAAGTTCTCTATTCCTAAAATATGGACCATGTGTGCCCAGCATAAGCTTTTGTTGTCAAGTCCTGGAAAATAAGATCCTACAAGGCATCTGACACTATCCTGTTCGTATTATATGTCAGAGTAACACTTGAAGTAACATGTCTTCGTATTATTTAATTCTTATTAGTAGCTTGGTTGTTTGTTTAAATCTCAGTAGCTAATTCATGTAATTAACTGTAATTTTCCAGGATGGTCTTTTGGTAGCTTACGAGTTTAGAAATGTGAAATTTCCCCTAAAGAATGATAAATAAATTCATCACTTTCATCACTGACATATGGTCTTTAATGTCAATAATCTAATAAAGGTCTTAGGTCAGACTCATAAAAATAAGTAAAGATTAGAAAATGAGACCTGTAGGAAAAGATTAAAGGATCATTCAGAAAAACTGAGAGCCCTTTCACTGATAATCTTCATTTTTCTGATAATAAAATAAGGAGAATGTTGGTCACCTTCATAAAGGAGAATTATTGTTCTTCATAAATAATAGAAGGAAGAGTAAATAAAGTGTTAATTTTAACACTTGAATGGGTCAGAAATTTCACCCAGTTGGAAAATATTAAGGATTACTTTAGAAATGAAAAATTTAGAATTCTTTCTGGATTAAGACAGGACAGCTTTCTGATTTGTTGGTTGTGATCTGGGACAGGTTAACTAAAGCACGTGGAGAAATCTGATCGCTTTAATAAAGTTCAGTCAACTGTTTAATCTTAGAAACCCTCTGTCATTCTTAGAATGGCCTCTGGAGGTCAGGGTTGAGGCATGGTGTGTTGCTGAGTTGCCTAGTTCACTGTCTTTGCGGTCAGAGTACCACAAACACTGCTACTTTTGGTTCTCCATCTGGTATCACTTATAAACTCTAAGTTTGTTTACGCATAAAAGATAATTCAACTAACAAGCTAATGTGCAATATTCTGTGTTATTGGATATTTGCATATCTTTGTAAACATTTTTAATTTATACATTTAAGTAAGAGTCTGTATTAATTTCTGTTAAAATAAAGTAGTTAGGGCTCAAAGAACATTAAAAAAATCTGTTAAGGTCTTGAAATATGTAAAGACTTGTAAAATAATACATATTGAGAGTGAAGGCACCTCAAGTTTAAAATAATAGGATTATTTTAATTTTTCTCACGTTCTTAAAATTTAGGATTGCAATCATTCTTTTAATTCAAAAGCATTTGAAAGCTCTCCAAAAAATTTTAAAAAACCATTTGGAATGAGGTAGAATAATTTACCATTATTACTGTACGTTAGTGTTTTTATTAGCCCCGACTCAGAGAATGGCAGGCAGCCAAAAGACATCCATCCTCCCCCGAGTCCCTCCTGTGCATCCTTACTCCACAGTCCAATGACTAGTGAAGGCCAGCACCTAGGAAGGGGGGATTAGAGGAAGGTTCTATATTTGAGAAGCTCTTTACCAATTTTTGGAACTACATGTTTTCCTATTCTTTTGCTATTTTCTGCTTTCTTCCCATTTATACTTATTTGTGTTTAAACAATGCTCCCGGATATCCTTGAATATTTTGGAAAAATATGAATGGTAGTCTTATATTTTCAACGTCTAAATGTTTAAAACATTTAAACATCTAAACGTCCTAATGAGTTGCTGTATTTAATTATATATTGTGTGGTAATAAATATGAGGATGATTCAGCTGTTTCCAGATATTATTCACTTAAAAAGAGTATGCCCTGGTAATTCTGGTAATGCCCAGGCTTTTCCTAGGCCTTTGAGTCCCTTCCCTCATTCCTGCCCTCATTCCCAAACCTTATTCTTTAAGGCTCCAATGTCTTCTCTGTGAAGGTTTCTCAAATTCCATCATGTGAATTTCACACCCCTTTCTGGGTTTTCTCACCGGATCTTATACATACCTCTGTTAAAACTCATGCAGTGGCATCTTTTTAAGTTCTTCCATGTTCCTAAAATTCACAGTTACAAACAGCAAGGTAATAGAGGATATCAAAACATTTAAAAACCAGCAGAGTACCAGCGTTGATCAATTGGAATGGAGACCAGCTTGAAATAACACTGGTATGGTGGGGCTTAAAAAGATCTCTTCAGGCTACCTTCTGAGCTCATCAAGGGCAGGACTTCTGCATAACTTGGTATTCTTAGACCTAGCACAGTACTTGGCATTTGGTTGATCAATAAATGTTTTATGAATAAGTGAATGAGATATCAAGAAAAGTTATTCATTAATTCCAGGACAAACCCTAAAGTGTGAGTAGTGACTTCAGGATTGCCTGACACCATTTAACGTTAGACATTAGGTTAGCTTGTGTTGTTCCTCATATGAGGTGATCCTAATGACACATTCCACAAGATCTATGCGTTGAATTATTGTGACAGGCCATCTGTTCTCACACTTTCCTGGTATATTTTTGAGGGACAGAATGGGTTGATTAAATTGGATTTGTGAAAGAACAGATAGTAGATAAACCTGTTTCTCAAAGAAATCAGTCTATGATGCCATTTAAAAAATAACCTGTAATTAATTATTTAAAAGATATCGAACATTTTGAAAGCTGTTATTCCTCATAAGTTACTTTCACGTATGGTAGGATACATACTAGATGAGAGTCATTCTTCATTTAATGTTTATTTATTGTGGAAAAAGA
The DNA here is from genome assembly GCF_022837055.1 of Prionailurus viverrinus. NCBI lineage: Eukaryota > Metazoa > Chordata > Mammalia > Carnivora > Felidae > Prionailurus > Prionailurus viverrinus. The sequence continues at coordinate 141,225,819 of NC_062562.1, read as the reverse complement.
TTCTTTGGATACAATTTAGAACTATTTAAATTGAGGAAATAAGTGTTCAGTTTGCCTCGGGGTAGCAATTCTTCAGAGACTTTTTTTTTTATAACCTTAAAGTAGAGACAGTACATGTCAACCTGGTTTCCAACTATCTTTCCTGTGATGATTCCTTTATCTTATTCATTGGGATGGCTTCAGATTCTTTCCACTTTCTTCTAGCAGTTGAAACTTTCTTCTTAGCAGAATGGTGGTTCCTTCTCTCCTACCCTAAGCGATGCACATACCCCCACAGCACACGTTGAACTGAATAGACTCAATTTGCTCCTCTTAGACTGACTCAGGGGAATAAAGTTTGGGGCCAGTGCTGGTCAATTTGAGGTTAATTAGACCTACATAAAATAATTATTTACCTCTGCTTAATATAGTGCTTCTAAGTGATGAAACCACAGCAGGATTAAAGGGCATGAGTTTTGTCCCTCCGGTTAAGTTAAAATGGAAATCAGGGTGGAGCTATAGGAAGCTTTAATCTTACAGTCCAAAGGTTCCAGCTTTCTCCTGGGAGACTGTGTGATAGCAGGCAAATCTTGGAACTTCTGGCAAACCTTTTTCTCATAGGGATTATTAAGCATTTGGCTTAGCTCACCTCTAAAGTGTTACATGGCCCCAAAATTCTACAATTTTTAAAACATTTTTTAAGTTTATTTGTTTATTTTGTGAGGGTGGGAGGGGCAGAGAGAGATTGGAAGGGAGAGAATCTCAAGCAAGCTCTCCCTTGTTGATGAGGGAGCATAAGGCAAACTGATGCCCTGCAAGCCTCCCTCCCCCAGGTGGGATATGTGTGACATTCCTTAGGTGCTCCTGGCTGCCCTGAAGCTAAGAGAAGGAGAAAACAAATGGCTAACTGAGGAGATCACAGTCATGCAGGACATGAGTCTCCATCAGTTTACATACGTCTTAGTAAATGACAAGAAAAAGGCAATCTTATCAATAGCCTAACCTCCAGAAACCTATAGACTCAGTTTCCTGGAGCCTTAACATCACCCTCCCCGCCATAGTGATGTGGGCAACAAAGACAAGAATGGAATGGTAAATAAGATTAAATTTCCTCATAACCTGCAGCCCATTGACGAATACTTGAGATAGGCAGAGTAAAACGTTCCTCCAAGAATGCTCTATGGTCTTAATGCCTTGCTAGAGAAAAAACAACTTTAGCTTGACAATAACTACATCTCAGGTATCTTATTGGTCCTCTTTAACATAGCAACTCCTTTTGGAAACTTCCACTTTTGCCTTTACCTCCATAGTACACAACCAGCCACTCTTCGCAACCCCAGTGCAACTCTTATTTTCCCATGGGGTCTGTCCTCGTGCTTTAATAGAATCACCTTTTTTAAAATTTTTAAAAAGTTTTTTGAATGTTTATTTTATTTTTGAGAGAGAGAGAGAGAGAACGGGGGAGGGGCAGAGAGAAGGGGAGACACAGAATGCAAACAGGCTCCAGGCTCTGAGCTGTCAGCACAGAGCCCGACATGGGGCTCGAACCCAGGAACCGTGAGATCATAACTTGAGCTGAAGTTGGCACTTAACTGACTGAGCCACCCAGGTGCCCCAAAATTCTACAGTTTTTTAAAAGGTAACTTTTCAAAGGTTTGGGAGTTGTGATTAAGCAGGTGTTGAGGAGGAATGTTATTCTGCTCTTTAAGATCCTTTTAGCTGGACTAAGAATCAAATTGATGTGAGACAGATTAACAAGAGAAAGTCAGATTTAGAATCCACACAAACATGAAATTCCAAAGATAGTGAGGCAACAAGACACTCATATGAGGTGAGGAGAGGAGTAGGGTCTGAGGATACAAAGGGGAGAAAGACCATTAGCAACAAAGGTAAAAGGAGATGTTTAAAAAACAAAGGTTGTCCAATTATGCAGATAAATTTCTTAGGTAAAGAGGAATCTCTGTTTACAGATCTCTGTCTGATATAGGCTGGCAGCTGATGGGGAGGTAAAGAGCTTTTCCTGAATGTGCCAGGTTTTGACTGCTTTTAATGCAAAATAATGTTCATGCAAAATGAACTATCTTGGGGTGGCCTGCCCTTGGCCCCTACACGGGTTATGAACTGAGCATGTTCTGTCTGCCCAAAAGCCGCCCCCCCCCCCCCGGGCTCTGACTCTCTAAATGTTTGCATTGTAATAACAGCTGGCATCTCCTCATCGCACAAACTGTCCTTTTCATTCCAGAAACGGGAGCTCCATAATGGTTTTTGGAGTTACTCCCTTTCAATTACTGATTGATTTCAGGGCACTATCCCCTTCTAAAATTATGCCTGGCACATATTCAAAGTAAGAGAATTACAAATTTGCTTTCTTAAGATGTCAATGTAAGTGTGCGATTTATTCTTCCAAAAGTGAGACCAAGACAATAGAAATTAGCCTGAAACACGAATGCAAAAAAGATGAAAATGATGATGCTTCATCTTAAAAATTAACATCTGCTGTGGTATTGAGGAAAGTGCAAGTGGAAGACTGAGCTGCTTTTCAGAGCCTGAGTCTCGGTGCTTTTAAGAGTGCTCTTGGGGGGACCTCACATGTCCTCCAGTTTGCAGATACTAAAGCCCAATTGTCTTTCTTCCTAAGTAAATTCTAGAAGATTGAGTCATCCTGAAGGAATTTTTTTGTATACAATAATGCCAATTTGTTAATTTATAACCAAAAACAACTAAGAAGTAGACTAGAATCCCGTGGAATTGGTCAGCAAATTGTGTTTCTTATAGGAAAGTTTAGTTACAAAATTAAATCAATATTAGAAGATTACTTGGTAACTATACTGTTATAGAGTGGGGAGTGACATGATCTCCTGGGACAATTAAAATAATAGTTAACGCCGAGGAATATTATCACCAATCTCTATAGTAAGCTTTTATTTCTAAACAAGAATTAACCAGTCCCTTAGGCAGTAATGGAAACACACTGGTGAATTTTTACTATTAAGTCTTTATATTTAGCATGCTATAGTCACCATAAACTCTAGTCCTTATGATAACTGTACTTTCTCATTAAAGATTTTCCAGGATTATAGTACTCCCAACTTAATTATATTTCAAAATGCTTTTATTTTATAAGGCACAGGGAGTTGCTTATTGGGATCTAGGAAATGTAGTTGTCTGAGCAACCAACCTATTTGTAAATCTTTTCCTTGGAGGGGTATTTCTTAAGAAAATGTCAAAGCCAATCATGTTTATGTTGGCTATAGTTAGCACTTGTTTCTTACCACTGTTCATAAATGCACCTTACTTGGAATCTAAAACCCTTATGCAAATTTATAGATTGGACTGAGATTGGTTACACCAGGCAAATCTCTTAACTACATTGTGGTTCTCAAGGATTTGCTGAGATTTTGGTAGATGTAATTTAAATGGCAACTGTAGTTTCATCTTCTATGTTTTTAGTTTTCTTCAAGACACAATTTACCTATAAGGCTCTATTTGTTTTATATGTGTGCAGGTATAGTAGGACCTCAAATACCTGTAACTCTCAGCTTTCAGTATTTATTAAGGGTCAGTAATTGTAAAATACAGTAAAAATTTGAAGATGTGGCCAAAGTAAATTTCTTTTTAACTAGGCAGATTGAATCACAGGCAAAATATTGAAACATTTATAGTGTCTAAAATGATTTTTTTTTTTTGGACTAATTTAAGCAAGGTTGTTCAGGTCTCCTTTTTCCTCAAAAAAAGAAAGGAAATTTGAACAAAGTTCTAGTTAGTTACTTTGTTAAAAAATTGATTGTATTCATAGCTTTTGAAGTTAAAATTAATTTAAAAACTTCCTATGATAGTTTGGTTTAGGAACCATTGTCTTAGGATATGGTCTGAGCAAGAATATGTAATAAGCAGCCCTTTGGAAGTGATTTTTGTGATCTCTTAAAAAATATCCACATAACTCACTAGCTAATATTGCCAGCAACACAGATGCCATTTTCCTATTAAAGCATTTTTATCTGGAACAGTTGACAGTTAAGTTTGAAGTTTTCAGGAGAGAGCAAAGTACTAAGAATGAGGAATAAGGCAAAAGATACTGAGTATAAACTGTCCTGGACAGTCTAGGTAGGGCATAGGCAGTTGGAGACCCTAGACGGGCAGTAGGGCATGGGTTGCAAAAGTACTAAAAATCAAAAAGGGGGTACAGAAAAAGGAATGGAGTAATGTTTTCATACCTACATGGATCTGCATATTCTCACGCATTCATGAGTTTGACCTCTGAAGGTCCCCTTGACCAAAAATATCCTTTTTGACATTTCTCCATAGTTGCCTGAAATTCTCATTGTATTTGTTTTGGGGGGATAAAAGCAAGGATGATCTAGCCCTTTTCTTCTAATCAGCCTGTAAGCATCTTATTAACAAGGATTGTATCCTGTTTCTCTGAACACCCACACAGTGCATAACAGTGATGTGTATATATACATGTGACCTTTTCTTGTGAAGGAAAAAGGGGCATCTTCATTTCTACCTGTTGAGACTTCAGCTCATGTTGGTGTCCAAGGGGCACCACAGAGGGAAGTGCAGCCTCAGTAGAGGAGCACTAGTAAGGGTTAGAGTAGGAAACCTTGGGCCACCCTGGCCTGCTCTCAGTTTTCTTGTTGGAGGAGGATTTCTGAGAAAGGTGTTTCGTTGATTAGGTACCCTTGCATTGATCAGACCCTTGCATTGTCTTTCTGAATGGGAAAAGTGTGGGGTTTGGGGGCAGAAAACTTAGAACTGATTCCTAGCTGTGGGATTTGGCCCAAGCACTCTCTCATCTTCACTCACCATTATCCTGATCTGTAAAATGGGATGAAACAGTAACTACCCTGGCCTTGTGGAACCCAATTCCTTCTCTGGCTACCTAGTGATTATGTCTGGTTGACACGAGTGTCCACCTCTTACTGCTTGCTCCTCACTTTCCTATCATCCCCACCCTACCTGTTCATGTGGTTAGGGATTAGCCCGGTGATGGTTATTGCTTAAAGCTTGAAAATTAACTATTTAAGTAAAAGAAAAATCCTTGCTGCAGTCTGATTTCAAATAACATGAAGGTAAACATCAACTCAGCCCATGGGCAAATTCCAAATTAGTGTAGCCTGATTTTAAAATTTTATTCTTGGTGGCTCAGAGGCTAGGTGGCAGACTTTGGCTCAGGTCATGATCTCATGGTTCCTGGGTTCCAACCCCACCTCAGTCTCTGTGCTGACAGTTCAGAGCCTGGAGCCTGCTTTGGATTCTGTGTCTCCCTCTCTCTCTGCCCCTCCCCCATTCTCTCTCTCTCTTGCACACTTTGTCTCTCAAAATAAATAAACGCTAAAAAAAATTCTTAAAAATGTAAAAAATAAAAATGAATAAAAATCTTATTCTGGGGGTACCTGGGTGGCTCAGTCGGTTAAGTGTCGGACTCTTGATTTCAACTTGGATCATGATCCCAGGGTCATGGAATCAAGCCCTCCTCAGGCTCTGCATTGAGGGTGGACCTGCTTGGACCTCTCTCTCTCTCTCTCTCTTTCTCTCTCTCTCTCTCTCTCTCTCTCTCTCTCTCCCTCTCTCTTTCTCTCTCTCTCTCTCTCCCTCTCTCTCTCTCTCTCTCTCTCTCTCTCTCCCTCTCTCTTTCTCTCTCTCTCTCTCTCTCTCTCTCCCTCTCTCTCTCCCTCTCCCTCTCTCTCTCCCTCTCCCCCTTCCTCCCTCCCTTCCTCCTCCCTGCTCCCTCTTCCCCAATTGTGTTCTCTTTCTCTCTTTAAGAAAATAAATAAAATAAAATAAAATAAAATAAAATAAAATAAAATAAAATAAAATAAAACAAAATAAAACAAAATAAAACAAAATATTATTCTGGGTCTTTAGACTACATGTACGAACTAGTTCCCTGTGTATTTTCACATTTGAAATGCATTGGTACACATCTGAGTGTGATTTTCAAGGTTACAATTTGCAGAATTATAATAGGGCAGAAAGTTTCATTGCTGTTACTCCTTAGATTTTCTGATTAAACAGGAGTTGGATTTTCTTGGTTGAAGAATGAGGAGTGGAGCAAAGTGGTGGGTTATTTATTTATTCTGTTCCTAATCTATTCTCTTCATGTTGCGTATTATTACTTTTTGTAGTGTTCTTGCTTCTGGTATTTTAAACTATCTTTTAATATTTCAGTTGATATTGTATATTGAACAGATGTCTTAAATTATTTCAGCATGGTGTACAGAGAAACCTAAAAAGAATTCGTTTTAAAAATCATTATTTGTTGCTTTCCCAAAACTTGGTATAGTGCTTTCTCCATTTTTTCCCCCACAGTAATATTCTTGATTTCATCTTTTGAGGTCAATATGTTGCCTCATATCGATATTAATTCACTGGAGCAAGGTCTTGAGTACATTTGTCAAATGTCCAATTTGGTTATAACCAAGTTAACGAGTAACATTTGTTATTAATTACATCAATAAAAACATCATAATCTTACGACTCTGGTTTGAGCCTAATAGAGTAGGAGGTTTGAGGGATGAATATTCACAGGCAATTAATGGACTGTTCTCTAGAAAAAACATGCTAAGAATCATTTTAATAGCCTCTTTGCATCCTAACCAGACTTCAATCAAATCAAACTGTTTCTGGCTATAAAAAAAAAATGTAATCGGTTCCTCAAAATTAAATCCAATGAACTTGTCTTTGTAGAAGGTCAAGTAATATACTCTCATGAAAGAAAATGGTTCCTCATTTAATGCATCAGTTATTAAAAAGGTGTTCTATTTTCCTGTTTGGGTTCTGTCTGTTTTTTTTATTACTGCATATTAAAGTAACCATCTTGCCAACATGCAAATGATACGCTAACTGAACATGGTTTGCATGAAAGGGCCAGAGAGACCTATCAGAGGCATTATTATGCCTAAGCAGTAGAAAATCACAGAGCATCTTGCTCTATTGCATGCTTATATGACTCATAGAAACAAGTAAAAATTAAAATATAGTAGATGATTTTCTACTTTTTTTTTATTTTTTTTATTTTTTATTTTATTTTATTTTATTTTTTTTATGAAATTTATTGACAAATTGGTTTCCATACAACACCCAGTGCTCATCCCAAAAGGTGCCCTCCTCAATACCCATCACCCACCCTCTCCTCCCTCCCACCCCCCATCAACCCTCAGTTTGTTCTCAGTTTTTAACAGTCTCTTATGCTTTGGCTCTCTCCCATTCTAACCTCTTTTTTTTTTTTTCCTTCCCCTCCCCCATGGGTTCCTGTTAAGTTTCTCAGGATCCACATAAGAGTCTACTTTTTTTTTTAAAGAAGACTTTCCGAGAATCTTATAAAATCTTAGATTTTGGTACCTCTTTACTGGTGAAAGAGTCAGACACCTCAGGTTTAGTTAAGGAATATAAAAGAGAGAACAAGAAGGGAGATGAGAGGGAGGGAAGAGGAGAATGTTAGACAGAAAGGTGCATAGAAAGGGAAAAAGAGAGAGAGAATAGGCAAAAATACCAGAGAACTATAGCTTTGTCATAACAGAGAATGGAATAATGTTCATTGAAAATATCTTACCAAGTGCTGCTGGATACTTGGCATATTTTATAGCATTTTATCTTTTGAAGTAGGTTCTATCTTCCATTTAAAGTTAGAGAAACAAAGGCTTACAGTGTTTCCAAAAACCTTGCCCAAGGCCACAAGCTACCATGTGAACCACCTTTTTGACTTTGAGGCCCATGATTTTTTCATTGTGCCATGCTAGCCAAAGGCATGCGGTATCTAATTTTTGGTAAGGAAAATCCATTCCAGTCTTACTAAAATGAAATTTCAATATACCATCATTACTTTCTATCCTAAGTGAAAAGTTGATTAGGTTTTTCAGACATAATAAAGATAAAGGAAACGGAGATTGCTATTTCTTGGTAGATATATGTTTGGTATGTGTTTGTGTGTGCACTTATTTCTTTGATGAACAAATCTCAGTGTCCTACAGAAAAAGGCCACTCGTCAGCTAGAAGCTGCAGATATGTTTTATCTGGGCTGGTTGGAAAGATTCTCTCCCTGTCCTTCCTATTTTTGTTCTTGGATAATAATCTCCCATACAAGGACAAGAGAAGCTGTAGATGACCAGCAGTGTTATAAAGGTCACTACCTTAAGCGAAGCTTCTACTGGCCAAGACAGAAAGTTTCCAGTAAAAGGAACTGGGCCTCGCTCAGAGAACAGTGCTGTAATTCAAAAGTCCTAGGACCAGAGGATGCTTCAGGTAGTCTGGTTGGTGGCATGTAGACCCTGAGACTTGGCTCTCTTTTTACTTTTTTAAAAAATTGAGATATAACTCATCTACCATAAAATGTACCCTTTTAAAGTATACAATTGCGTGTTTTTTAGTATATTCACAGGTTGCACAACCATCATTGCTGTTGAATGCTAGAATATTTTCATAACCTTAAGAAGAAATCCCATTACTCATTAGCAATCACTCTTTATTTCCTCCTCCCCCAGTTCTCTGCAACCACAATTCTACTTTCTGCCTCTCAAGATTTGCCTATCCAGCTACATTTTATATGTAATTACAAGGCCACACATTTGATGACATTTCCTGTTACCATTACTATTGCTCCCATATGGGCATTGGGCAATCCAGTAGGCTTTTTTCCCAGGATGTTAAAGTGAGGGACCAAGTGTAATTTCCCCACACCCCTTCAAGTGTATCCAGCCTCAGTTCCAGTGCAGGGATTACATTTTCCCCTGGAGTTTACAAGCTTCCTCTAGACTCCCTGAATTGTGGATATTGGAAAAAGCATTAGGAACTCAATTAAATTTGAGTCTTTACTAGAAATATTTATCCCCTAATCTTCTCACATAAGCAAATATTCATTAGACCCATGACTTCAGTCTGATTTTTCCCTTTGTTCTCGAATCTCACTGCTCTAAACATCATTTGTGTGCATTTAATATCTCTAAAAGACCTTTGAATCCCGTGAAATCGGTTACCAAAGCCAGAAACCCAAGAATCATCTTAGATCTTTCTTCATGGTTTTATTTTGCTTCCTCTTTCACTTCAAGAACCCATTACTAGATTCTAGAGATTTTAACCACCTATTGCAATATCTTCCCTACTCTCTCCTTCATCTCTAGACCCCCTACCATTGTGAAAGCCCCTTCAACATGAAGTAGTTATGATGACCAGACTGCAACTACTTCTCTTCTGGTCCCCCTGCTTCCCATCTTGCCCCACTTCATTATCTCCAGTAATGCCCCCAAGTAGTCTTCTCATAATCGCAATCTGTTTATTTCCTTCCCCTCATCTTAAAATTCTTGAAAATTTCTCCACAGTTTTCAGAATGAAGTTCAAAATGTACTAGTTCCTCCAGAGTCTTCCCTTAGACCCGCCTTGCACAATTCCTCACTTGTACCCTTTCCCTGCACCCACACTGACTGGCTTGTCTGCCCTGAATAGGTTACTCAGCTTCAGGTTCACTGCCCCTGCACAGAACTTTGCATTATCTAGAATGTTCTTTTCTACTTTATTCTTTTATTACTCTTTGAGTCCTACCATCTCTTTTCTGGAATGTAGGCCCTCAGTGGACAGAGACGGCATAATTTGTTCATCTCTATGCCAAGTGCTCTGCTCATTACTCTGCTGCCACACTTCTGATACTTTACTCACTTTTCCATAATGTCATTGCAATTCTCAGTATCTACAACTGTACTGTAAATGTATTGAAAACACGTAGCAGCTAGTATAATACCTAAGTAAATGCCTAGTATTTATTGGATGGAAGAGAAGAAGGAAAGAGAAATAAAGAAAGGAAAATAAAGAGCAACAGGACCCAAATGTTGCCTATCTCCATATGCATCATGAACTCATGGTGGGATTCAGCACTTTGCCCTTAAAGCCGACCCATGCTGGAAATCATAAGTGAGTAAAACCAGCTTTATACTGCTGTTTGAAAAATGTGTGGAGGGCATGAAGGAAAGACTTTAGAAAGTAAAGCCATAAAACATAAAACATTTGGTAAACTTCATAAAAGTCAAATTTGGTTTTTTGACCTATTTGGTTTCCCCCTGTGTTCCAAGAAGACATAGCAATCCTAAATGCACATGCACGTAAAACATCAAAATCTATGGTATATATAAAATATATGATTAAAATATATAAGGCAAAAACTGATAGAACCACAAGGAGAAATAGGTTAATCCATTATTACAGTGAAGACTTTAACACTGCTCTGTCACACATGGACAGATCCAGCAGGCAGAAAATCAGTAACGACATAGTTGAATTCAGAACACTGTCAATCAACTGACTATAATGAACATCTATAGCCTACTTCAACAACAGCAGAATATACATTCTTCTCAAAGTCACATGGAACATTCACCAAGGTAGACTACATCTTAGGCTATAAAATGCACCTTAGCAAATTTAGAAGAATAGGAATTATATAATGTCTATGTATTCTCAGATCATCGTGGAATTAAATTAGAAATCAATAACAGAAAAATAGAAAACACCCAAATATTTGGTGATTAAACAACGTACTTCTAAATAATATATGAACCAAAGGAAAAAAAACTCGAAAGAAATTTTAAAATATTTGGAATAAATGAAAATGAGCACACAACTTATCAAAATTTGGGAATCCTGAGAAAGCAGTGCTTGTAGGGAAATTAATAGCATTGAATGCATATACCAGTAAGAAGCAGATGAATTCACACCATGGAACTTGGGAAAGATTTGGGACTGAGAGGCACCTATGACTGCACCAGACAGGGGTGACACATGGGGCTGAAAACAAAAAGAACTGGTTAAAAGCCTCACTGAGAGTCAATTAGACCTAATGATCCTTTCTTCCATTTCCTGTAGCTTAACCTTAACAAGAAACTGGAAATTTACTTTGTAGAGAGTAAATCTCAAAATCACCAGGGATAATGGCAAAAAGGGAAGAGCTACTGCAATAAAATGGTAAATTATAAACTAACAATAAAGACTATATATGGAGACTTGTACTTTCACCCCAATGCTCCTCGCTGTATGAACATTCAAAGTCAAGTATGTGCTTCCCCTTTTCCCTGGATAAGTTTTATAGAACTCTTCTCTGGAGAAACTGAAGTGTTCCTAAGAAAAGACCTGTGGGTACCATCTTAGCAGGAAAACAGATTCATACTAGATGATTCAAATGAAGGGACATTAATGAAGGAACTACTTACAGTCTGTACATGAACAAATGAGGGATGGTGAGTCACCTAGCAACTAGCAACAGTAAGAAGTCATTATATCCCCAGGTTGAAGGCAAAATGGAGGGAAGTAAAAGCCAGTGAGAAGTAAAACAGTGCAACAGAGCCCTCTCGGCAGGAACCAAAGTGTGGAGAGTTGCAGGTACTGCTAGAGACTCTGTGCTAAAGCAAGGAGAGAAGCGGGGAAAATACCCTTAGTCTGGTTGTTTAGGGGGAACTAGTGTATAGTTCTCAGGGTCAGCCTCCTGGGACACAGAGTAGGATAGAGAAAAATAGAGAAAAGACATGATGGAGGAGGCAGTGCACAAACAATATCTAGCAAAGATACTGACACTTGGAAGTCTTCTAATGAAACCTCTGTACTCCAATTTGAACACTCTAGAAGTCTACTAGTGTGAACTTCCAAGTTGTTCTGTAGTGCCACATTCTTAAGTGTGATTGGTCAGCCATACTAACCTTTGAAAAGGTCTCCAAATTAAAAGGCAGTTGAGGGGCGCCTGGGTGGTTCAGTCGGTTAAGCGTCCGACTTGATTTCAGCGCAGGTCATGATCTCACATTTCTTGAATTCAAGCTTCACATCATGCTCTGCACTGATAGCATGGAGCCTGTCTGGGCTCTCTCTCCCTCTCTCTCTGCTCTCTCCCTCTCTCTCCCCCCCCCCCCCCCCATAAATAAATAAATAAACATTAAAAAAAAGTTGTAAGAGAAACCACCCAAATAATCATTCAAAAATTTAAAACTCTAGAGGACAAAAGAAAAATAGGGGACTTTAAAAACAATATATTTAAGTCTATATTCTCAGACAATTGATTGTATTTCATTCATAAAGCAAAAATCAGAATGAATTTTTTTATGTTTTAAAATTTTATTTATTTATTTTGAAATAGAGTGCAAGTTGGGGAGGGCAGGGAGAGAGGGAGAGAGAGAATCCCAAGCAGGCTTCCCACTGCCTGTTTAGAGCCTGATACAGGGCTGGAACCCATGAATCATGAGATCATGACCTGAGCCACAGTCGGATGCTCAAACAACTGAACCACCCAGGCACCCTCAGAATGTTTTAAAAGCAGCAGTAGAAACACTGAACTTTCAGAAGTGAAAAATATAATAAAATAAATCAATAAAAGAATTATAAAGTTAGGAAATAGTTGAGAAAGTAGGACAAAATTGCAAAGATATTTAAAGGAGAAGGGAAATTAGATAATAAATCCATGAGCTCTAACATCTGACTCATAAGAGTTTCTAAAAGAGGCAACAGAGAAAAATGGAAGGGAGAAAATCTCCAAAGAATTTATCCAATAACATTTGCGTCACTGAAGAATGTGTGACTTTAGAGATATCATTGAGCATCCAATGCAATGAACATAATTTCAGACCACCAGGAATAACAGGAATTGCTGAAAACCTTTAGAGGTCAAACAAATTGACATTCAAGGAATCGAGGACAAAGTGACATTAGACTTCTCAACAGCAACATTGGAAGTTAGAAGACAGTGGAAAAGTATCTTCAAACTTATGAGGGAAAGAAAGATGATTTTTTAAAAATGTTTATTTTTGACAGAGAGAGACATAGTGTGAGTAGGAGAGGGGCAGAGAGAGAGGGAGACACAGAATCCGAAGCAGGCTCCAGGCTCTGAGCTGTCAGCACAGAACCCGACACAGGACTTGAACACACTAACTGTGAGAACATGACCTGAACTGAAGTCAGATGCTTAACTGACTGAGCTGCACAGATGCCCTGGGAAAGGCTATTTTTAACTTAGAATTCTATATCCATCCAAATGATTTGTCAAGAATGACACTAGATAACCACATTTTCAAACATTTGAAGTCTTAAAAACCTATTTTTTGTGTGCCATGTCTTAGTTGTTAATGAAGGACATATGTGTATGCTACTAAATCAATATATTCTACTAAATTAGTGCCTCCAGGTAAGGAGAGAGAGGAAAGGTAAAGTCCCAGGTTGACAGCTGTGCCATTAGGCTTAGAGAGCAACCAGTCTGGATTGAAGGAGGAAGAGAGAGTTTCCCAGGATGGGTGTCTAAAAAAAAGGGACCTAATTATCTTGTGTGCCTAGTCATAGTGACTAAGATGGCCTTAACATTCCCCTCAGCTTGGCTAAATTTTAGGCAGTCTTCTTCCTGATTATGGGCCCCTGACCATAATCATTTCTTAAAGCATTTACTTTAGAAAACTTGGGATTATAAATTCTTTCTCTGCCCCCTTGAGATTTAAATCTCTCAGACTTGCCAGTTGTACAACTCAGGAATATCTTTCTCAAGTGACTTAGGACCTTGGAAATGTAATCATCAAGTAAGTAGGGCCCCTATCTTCTAGTGTCTGTGGAGGAGTAGGAGCCTAACTTTGTTAAGGGGAAATTAACAGAGGTCCTACTCATACTGATCAACCTCTCAGCTAATGTCCACCAATATTTTTCCCACTAGTTCACCCCAGTACTTAAAAACCACCACTTTATGATCTAGAGGATTTGAGTTCAACCTATCTCTCCTACTACAATAGTCTTAAGTCTTTCTTTCGTTCTTTCCTGTTTAACCCATCCAGTGTAATTTTTCTTTGATAGTTCAAAAGTAGTATTAGGAGGCATTTATTCATTATATTGTATAGTCTGGGAAGAACTCATGATAGTGACATAGAAAACTAAGGAAAGAAGAGATAACTGCTTAGTCAATTCAACGTTTTCTTACTGTACCTTTTTCTATTCCTGAGTTTCCTGCCCAGAGAGGCTTCTCACTTATTTGAGCCACACAGTGCGTTTTGCTTATGCGTTTCTTTTACAACATATTGTTCCTCCTGGAATGCTGAATCCTTATTCTCTATAATAAGAAGTCTATAGATTTAATTTCTTTCCTTTAATTTTGTTCCTCCCCAATTCGACACAGTATCTAAACTTTCCAGATTTTTTAATTTAAGGTCCTTGGTTGGACGGTGCATTAAATTTGGTACTTTGGACGGTGCATTATATGGTACTTCATAACCCACAGAGGACCCTTATACCCCATCTTAATTGATCCTTATAACAACCCTGTAATACAGGTGAGTTTTGGCACTGGATTCAGAAAAACATAGGTCAATACCCTAAATCTGGTCAAGTTTTTTAATCTCACTAAGCCTCAATCTTACGTTACTGTGAGGTGTGGGTAGTACGTAGCCCATAGGGCAGTTGTGAGGATTAAATGAGACCATGCATATAATTGCTTTGCACAATATCTGGCATAGTCAACACTCAGTAAGTCTATTAATGATTATTACTATTTTATAAGGGAAGACTAAAGTTTAGACTCAATGGAAGAAAAGTTACTATATTATGAAACAGGGTTTTAAATGTATATCTTTTGATTCCAAAAGCAGTTCATATCTACTATCTCACACTGTCTCTCTAACTCTGTGTTTTTAAAGCAGCATCTTCATTAGGATTTACTGGCTCATTATTTTAGGTTAGATGTTTAGTACATAAGTATGTTTTGAAAGAGAATGTGGCCTACAGTGTGATAGGGAAGGAGACATTGGATTCTCAGTAGTGATGGGGAGGGGGACAGAACAAAAAGAGACCTAACCAGGGAGCTGTGAACGGTTGGGAGGCAGGGAGAGGGAAGAGGGGCTAAGATGGGGGAAGGGCAGAGGCATCACGATGTGCAATAGGAGGCACCAGAAGACAAACTGCTCGTGCCTGTCATTCATATCTGGTGTGCCCTCGCCATCTGTGGTTCTCAACAGTGATGGAATAGCCAGACAAAATAATGTGTTTCAAAAGAAGAGCCACTGGAAAGGAGAGGGCCCTCTAATTTTTAACCTGGTGTGCAAAGTGTAAATTTAATTCATCCACAGGGGTAAAGGGAAGGGAAGAGTAGCTGAGATGAGCAGACTGCGAGGGGTGCTTCTCTGAGAACAGCCCAGACCTGGGGACTAAGTGGTCTGTGTGGCGGCTGTGCCCGAGACCAGCTGTTGCTTTCACTTTTCGATGTCTTTGTTCAAACCATATGGTGTAGAAAAGGTACATATTTATAAATAAATTGACGGTGATTCTAGATTCCATCTGTGTATGTGACTTGTTTTGTCTCAGATTTATCACTCTCTTGGAAGAGAAGATGGACTTGAATCGGACAAGGTTGGCCCTCAGAGAACCCATAAGATAATTTTCCACTGTGTTTGTTTTCCTATCTGACACAGTGGTAAACCTCAACAACAGAGAGCTGTTTTTTTTATTTTGTCATGTTTGGTTTTTAGTAATTGAAAGGATATCTAAAATGGGTATAACCATTCATATCCTTTTTAAATTCCTCCTTTGAGAAGGTTGTCACTGATTTTGAATTTAATTTTATGATTTTGAATACTTCAAGTACCTCGGCTCTGGGTAGCTTTTGCAGATAAAACAGGCACCTTTAGGGTTCTTGAAGGGCAAAGGGTTTACTGGACCGGGAGAGAGGGAGGACTGGGTTAGGCCTTCAAACTTCTGACTCTGCAAGCTCTTGGCAAAGGTTTTTCATTTATTTGTTTGTTTGTTTTTGACTGCTGCGTGATTCAAGTGATTTTGGCCCTGATGACCTTGTGGGTAGATTCTACATGTTAGAGCTGGAAAGAGCCATGGGAATCATCCAGTGTAATCCTTCCCTGTTTTACAGTTGAGAAAACCAAGAAGACCCAAGGAAGCATAGCTACTTGTTCTATACCTAGGAAAATATTT
Organism: Prionailurus viverrinus; assembly: GCF_022837055.1. Classification (NCBI taxonomy): domain Eukaryota; kingdom Metazoa; phylum Chordata; class Mammalia; order Carnivora; family Felidae; genus Prionailurus; species Prionailurus viverrinus. Next base: position 141,209,919 of record NC_062562.1, on the reverse strand, counting down.
TATTTACTATATACATTACCAAAAAATATCTCATAACCCACACTTACGAGCACAAATAATGATTCAGGTTTGCCATCACCAGAAGCATGCTCAGCCCTGCAGGCTACCTCCTACCATCAGGCTCACCGATATCTGAAAGCTATTATTCTTGTGCTATTTACATTCCCTCTTCCATTCACTCTACAGCCTTCCCAATCTGTATGTTATTCCACAGGTGCTAACTGACTAATCTGATAAATTAATCATCAGTCTGCTGATGGGGAACAAGAAAGGCCCAAATAGGAAAAGATACCTCAGAAATTTCTGAGCAGGCTACTGTTGTCATTCCTCCAAACATTGTTTGGAGTGTTGCCACACAGGAATCCTGACCCTGAGAAAACCATGCTTCCCTTTCCTGTGTTTCAGGGTCTACCCAAAGAGTTGAGGGTTCCTTGCTGGGGTCAAGGTTCTAGTTCAGGTACTGCTCCTACTTTTCCTTTCTTAGGGGACTTTAGCCATAAAATATTTGAGTGAATGAATGCCTTTGTCTCTGAAACTCCAGAACTCAAGCATAATCTCTATCCATACCTTTGTGCTACCTCTGAAGATTCCCACCATGGTTATCTTTTCCCCTGAGGTGAGGATTTTCTTTTGAAATATTTGTTTATACTCAGATCAGTATGTTCAAGGGTTTGCTGGATCAGATTCAAAGTGAGTAGTCACCACATGCTTCCTGAAAGAGTTCAAGAAGTTCACGGAATAATTAGGGAAATGACACAGTGCCTTAGGGAAGTATTTTCTTATGAGACTTTATGAAGGGGATGTATTGCTTAATGGTTAAGAACATGGATTCTGGGGCAAGAGAATCCTGGGTTCAGATCCTGGCTGAGTCCATTACTAGCTATATGACTTTGGGAAAATTACTTAAACTCAGTATGCCTCAGTTTCCCCATCTATAAAGTGGGGGATAAAAGGAATACACATTCGAGGGTCATAGAAATTATATAACTAACTGCATATAAAGGTACTATAAGAATTGTGTATTCTAAATCATAACACCCCAGACCATATCATAATACCACATATTATAAAATCGTATATAAGCTCATGGTTAAAGAAGGATTTTCTATGGTTAACTCATTAGTTCTCACTTTGTTTCAGCTCAACAAACAAAAGTTCCGTGCTTGACTAATAAGACAAGGTCTGTGATGTTAAGGGGTTCAGGGTTCTACTGAGGAAAACAACTCTTTGTACCTCTCTTGATTGACTTTCACCCTCTGAATCATCACTGACTCCTGAGCCTTGTAGACCATGAATACAAAGAATCAAACTGAGGGGTGCCTGGATGGCTGAGTCAGTTAAGTATCCGACTTAAGCTCAGGTCATGATCTCACAGTTCCTGGGTTTGAGCCCCTGCTTCGGATCCTCTGTCTCTTTCCCTCTGCCTCTCTCCCTCTGTCGCCCTCTCTCTCTCTCTCTCTCAAAAATAAATGAACATTAAAAAAGTAAGAGTCAGATTGGTAGTGGAACCTTCCCCCAAGTGATCCACACATCCAATATGAGCACAAGGGCCCTGTTTCTGTTTATACAACCTCACCTCTGAATAACTTCCGTATACTTTCCTCCTCCTGCTACAATTCTCTGAGGAAGGCAGTTTAGAAAATTGATTTCTGTAAGGCCTAATGTTTAACTAGTATGACCAGGAGCACATTTTCATAGAGAGAGATAATTAACTTGGTTTCATTTTCACATGACTATCCCGTGATAAGTTGAATTCTTAGAATAAAAACATGTGTCACTTTCCTTCCAAAGGGCAATTATGAGGTGCTCAGCTAGACTTTCCCCTTAATATTATTTCCTCACCCTCAGAATCGCCACCCTGATGGCTAAGGAAAAGTCCCTTGGATGAAACAGAACGTGAGTTAGCAGAGAGTTTTTAGCATAATCTGCTACTAAGGTGGCAGTTTGGCCTTTCCTGCTACATGTAAGCTTTGCAGACAGAGGTGTAAGCAGCCCAGAGGAAAAAGAAGTGTGATTTCAGTCAGATGATTTAAGAATCTGAAACCCACAGCCAGTTACTAGTAAGAGTTATAGGAATGAAATAAAAATTTAGTAAAAGTCTGTTATAAAATGTTTGCCTATGTAATGGATTATGTTCTATCAAAATAAAATCATGTGCCTCAAATTAGGGTGATACATCATTAAGTCGTAGGGAGCAAATCGAATGGATTTGCTGCCTGAGGCTGTGAGAGGCTGAGGACAGTAGAACAAGGACAATCGATGTATCTTCTTGGAGACGAGTGTGCTCATTGCTGTCCCAGAGATGGCACTAACTGTCCTGGGGCTCTGCGTGTGTTAAATAACAAATGCAAAGTCTCTGGCACATCGTAAGCACTCAAAAGATAATATTATTACATTTTGGTTTTACATCATAATGGTGTTTACTCTAATTGACTGAGGGTTTTTTAAGTTATTAGAATGTGGACTCATAATTTATTAACCAGAAATCTCTATTTGCAATCAATGGTGAAATATTTATTAGAAGCCAGGAAATGACAAAGATAATCCTTCATCTCAAAGCTTTTAAATTATGTAATTGTTAGATAATTTTCAATTCATTTGGATAAAAATCTCAGTATTCATTCAAGCAAAAAGGGTATTTGTAGGATGAATCGAAACATACTCATAGAAAGAATGTCAGTCATTGTTCTCAATCTAAGTGAATAATACCATTTAATAATGCTATCAATAGTATGAAAAGATAGAGGACAAGTTGTGATCCTTGTTATTATCATTGAGAGGGGCTTCCAGGGAAGCAACATTAATACCAGCGGCAGAGGGGAAGTGAGGAGGAGTGACAGCTGAGGGCAGGAGGGTAACCAGCCAACCTTCCAATGTCAGCAGAAGGAAAATATTTTTAGAGAAGTAGCAATGGAGAAAGGATGAGAAAAAGGGAAGGTGCAACAAGACTGAGCACAAAGGAAAGAGAAAGAGTGCTAGCTGTCAGTGATTCTAGGATGTTGTTTTACAGAATGCAGCGAACTCATTAACGAGTTGTCGTACAGTTGCTTTATGTGGGTAAAGAGTTAAACAGTATTTCGCATTAACTGCATTGTAGTGCCAGCCAGATTTCTTTGATGATTTATTCTCAACTTTGCCAACATTAGCCTGGCATGTGAGAAACTGCGCTCTCAGCAGCCATAAATTTTCTAAAAGTTTCATTTCGTTTTAGGGAGAAAATTAAGTGTCCATTCCAATAGCAATAAGAAAGAATAAATCCCATTTTAAGCACATATTTCTTGCTGTGAGCTTAAAAATACAATTTTTACTAGCCTGTTTCTCTTTTTCTTATGAATTAATTTTGAGTGGCTGCTTTAAGATATTCAGAGTAGGCACAGATCCATATAAAGAAAAAGGATTATGTATCAGAGACAGTTTCTTTCTTAAAATCATCCATATTTGCATGTCATGGCTAATATCCACCGATGCTTAGTAAATCGGTAGACTGTGGCTGTATTGACAATCTTGTGCTTAAACTACTACTGTTTTATCAGGACTGTTAGCTTTTTCCTCAGGCTCCTGGCAGCCCAGGGCAGACTTTTATTTCCAAGCATCTGCTCACTACTTAATTCATAATTATCGTTCTGGATACAGCCAGTGCCCGTAGCAGTAGTTCTAAATTACCACTTTGGACAAGCATATAAATGATGAAACCTCATTTATGAGTGACGTCTCTGCGGAAAGCATGATTTCTGATGTTGTTTACATCCTTCATCGGTGATTGATTAAGTCACAAACCAGAATAATTTTGCTGTAATAACTAAGATAATGATTTTTCCTATTGTATTTGCTTTTTCTTTGTTTCCTTCTCAATTTGGGGGACCGTTCAGTCTGGACCCCTGGAGGCTCTTTTTCTCTCTTTATCCATATCATGGATAGTCATACCAATTATGCTGTAATATTGTTTTATTCCTCATGTTATTAGGGATTAAACTATTGCATAAAATGGGCTTAAATGCTGAGAATTTAAGTACATGTTTAAATCCTGAGAATTGTGTTACACTGGCAATAAAGTTTCTATCACATTTCAAAGTTTAAAACCTCAGTTCTAACAATGACAGCATTTTAAAATCTCTTTGGATGGCACTAAAGGTTCAGTGTTCATGGATATTTTGTTTGAATCTGTGGATTAGGCATTGAACCTGTGGATTACTCAGCTATTCTTGATGAGTTTGGAGAGTTTGGAAAATGAACACCAAATATAATGATGCTGACTGATGGCCCAAAGTGAGGCATGGTGACCCACTCCATGGACATGCAGGGGGGCCGCTTTTAGGAAGTGGTCCCCATGGTGATCAGAGTCATGGTCTCCAGTGATGCTACCACATCCAGAACATCTGCTGGACACGGGATCTGGTCCAGGGCCAGCCTCTGCAGGCATCACTGGGCAGCCGCATGGGCCCCAGGAAGATGGAGGCACAGATGACCATGGTGCTTCGACAGCCCAAGGGAACGTCACGCTACATCCCTGCATGTGTGCGGGTGAACATGCGACATGTTTATTCAGAGTTACACAGTCTGGGAATTAATGGAATTCAGAGTAACGCAGTCTGAATTAATAGAATTGTTAAAATCAAAAACAAATGAAGACCAACCTTGAAAACCACCCCCACACAAGATAAAATCAGTTTAGTCATACAAACAATGTTTAATTTAGCTTGTTTTACGAGACTAACTTGACCTGAGTCAGTTTTACTTATGCCTCTGGAAATCATAAGCAAAACTCAAACTGTTGCCCAAGGTTGATCAATTTCTTATCATTTAAGAAAATTCTAATATTATAAATTCTAACTGAGTTCTCCCCTCTTTACATTCCCTGCCCATAAATACACCTACATCAAATCCTTAAAGGACCCGCCTAGAGCTCACTACAGTTTGTGTGTGTCGAATTCCAGTTCCTCTTCTACTCCTGAAGAAACTCATCTTTTTGATAATTTTGAGTTTGCCTCAGTTTATTCCACTGTTTAGGTTGACAGACAGGATGAAAAGGAGAATAGATACTAACTTTTTCTTATGAGACAGGAAGAGAAACATCCAGCTGTGGGGTCACTTTGGCTCCCTCTTTTATATAATATGTCTTTCTGGTTATGAATTTGGTTTTTCTCTCCATTCTGTGTAAGAAATACAGGTATTATTGATATGTCTGTAACCTGGACTCAGGACTGTCAGGTCCCAACAGCACTGTCCTGTTGCTAGACCTTGGGAGTTGGGAGTGGATAGGAATGGATATTTAGCTCCAGAACAAAGTCTTATTTTACCCTGTAGGTCTTTTGGCACATAAGGTATATTTATACACTTCCACTAAGACCAAAGTTTAAACTCTCTCCATCCAGTAATTTGTTGTGTTCCTTCTATTGAGCAGAAAGAATTTCAGATACATCTTTCTTACTCTAAACTCATTCCCCCCATGTTCCCACTGGGTTTTGAGGTAAAAAGCCAACCACTTTTCTATTTTGGTAGGTTTGTATTTGGAGCAAGTACACAGTGCTTCTATTTCAACTCTATTTTGAGATTTTTTTTTCCAAAAGAAGCATTTTTAAAAGAAAAATTTTCCCGCTGGAGTAAATGATTTACCAGCCAGGCAAAAGAGCAAGGAAATTGTTCATATTAAATCTCAGAACATTCAAAGTTCTAATGTGCCTCTGAAGTTTAGCTCTTAGAACTTTACATAGTACTCAAATACCTGGACCCTAAAAAGAAGCAATACTATATAAGCAAAAGGCGTTCCATTTTTAGGATTTAAACAGTAATAGATTTTGAAAAACCATGTTAGAAATTCATGTTTAGATACAATCTATAGATAAGTGTTCAATTTCTTGAGGTCTGCTCATTAAAAATTCTTATTTTACAATATTTACATGAACAGGTGCCCCTTCCATACATATACCAACTTACACACACACACACACACACACACACACACACACACACACACACAGCATTTTTCCAGAATTTTATTTCCTTCACCATACATGATACACATGGAATATTTTAAATAGAATGTATTAAGGAGTCAGAATCAATTCAGATTAGCTTCTGTGTAACCAGCTAACAAACTATCAACCCTCACATAAAAGAAGGCTACAACTATGGAAGAGACCCACTATATCTAGAATGAAATGTATGTTATGGATTTCATTGAAAAATACTCTTATTAAGGCCTTGATTACATTAAAATCTGTCTTTGAGTTTTAGACTGGTTAATTGCAAACTATTTTCCCACTTCCTCACCCAAAATAATGAAAGCTTTGACACAGTGTTTATCAAATATTTAGAACCAGAGAATCTTAATATGAAAAGAGCAATTATTGAAATCATCAGATAGATTTTCAACAGAATATTACACTACAAAAATGGTAATAGTTACAAGGTGTAATTGTGTCAGTTTATCTCAAATCATCCGTGTTCAGAATGAATGAGGAAAAGATACATACTTAGCTTGGAATAGAAGAAAATATTTCCTTTGCTTTTGATGTTGTTTCTTATTTCTTTGATAGTAAAACATAAATAACTAAAAATTTGCTCATAGGTGGCAAAATCTTAACTTTTTACTTCCTAGTGGGTCCCTGGTTGAGCTTGGAAGTAAATAAAAGTCTTTAGAACTAAGAAGAGAAAGGAACTGGAAGCTGTTAACATTCTCAAATATAAAAGTATGACAAGGTGCAAGCAACAGTTTAAGTCAGAGGAAGTTATTACTTGAGAGAACATTACAAAACAGGAGACCAGTTAGCAGAGTTGCCACCAGGGAAAACTAGGAGCATGAAGGAGGTCTTTCTGTTCTGTACATCTCCTGACCATGTATATTCAAGCTTCCTCCCTCAAATTCTCCTCCTTGCCAACCTTTTAATAGTCATGTCTAACTGGAAAGTATTTACTTTCTTCCATCATCTTGGAGCTCTGCAATATGTAACTTGCCAAATTGCTCTGTGTTAACAACAAAAATACCTAAGCATCAAATATGTATAGTGCATGGAAATTACTCATTTCAGGTACCATGTTTAATGGCGGTAGCACTCCCATTTGGTTCTCCAGTAGAAGGGATTTGTGGACAGATTAAAAAGGCAGAACTTTAGGAGCTTTCTAGGGGAAAGATATCTAAAATCAGGTATAGCCTTGTGACTTCCCTTGACTCACAGTGTTCAAATATATCTGCTGATTTTATGTAGCTTGGTCCATGACTTAGACTTGGAGAACACAAGAAAATCAGATTGCTTTATGGTCTTCTAATCACCAATGTTTGTTTTTTGATTATACTGGATGAAAAATCCAGATTCTCAGAGGGTTAAAGGAGTCATGGTTTAATAAGATAAATTTTCATCCTGAAAATTGATTCTTAACTTCTTATTTCTCACATAGAAATATATTTTCTCCATTCTAAGGACATACTGATTTCAAATACATAGCCTGTTCAACTTGACTTCTAAGAATCACCGCACACACACCCACACCTAACTGAAGGCAATTTAAGAACTAATAGGAGATGTGCCTAAGAACTTGAAGATGGCACTTTCATTTTCAGTTTGGCTGGAACTGAGAAAATTGAAAATGTATATTAAAAAGCCATTATAAAAAATTTACTGTATTTATCATTTTTTTTTAAATTTTTTTTTCAACGTTTATTTATTTTTGGGACAGAGAGAGACAGAGCATGAACGGGGGAGGGGCAGAGAGAGAGGGAGACACAGAATCGGAAACAGGCTCCAGGCTCTGAGCCATCAGCCCAGAGCCTGACACGGGGCTCGAACTCACGGACCGCGAGATCGTGACCTGGCTGAAGTCGGAGGCTTAACCGACTGCGCCACCCAGGCGCCCCACTGTATTTATCATTTAAATCATGTCTTCAAAAATTTGGAATTGACAGTTTTAGAGATCATGTGCTTGATTCATGCTCTTAAAGTAATTCAACAAGTATATTAACATGATAGCTCTTCTTCTACTGAAGAACATTAATTTCTTTCATTCAATGTGCTAATGGATACTTGAAGTCATTGCTAAGGTCAACTACAAACATTCCCTTTTGACTATACAGTGACTGTTCTTATTAAATGAACATTTATTCAGCTCTAAACATGATGAAATGCATGACTGGAGGATGATGTCTGCTCTTTAGTTCTTATGACTTCAGTATCATTATTCTAGTAAGCCTCTCAGTAAAACTTGCACAGGGGACATGAAAGCAATGAAGGTACTCTTTAGGAAGCAGTTGCCTGAACTCTGCTAACCTTCATTCAGACAGAGAAATGTGAAATTAGCATGCCTCTTTAATGCCTTGTCTTTGATAAAAAGTGCAAAACATTTACGAATAAAACCATTAGGTTATTTCATTTCTAGACTGCTGCAATCTGCTGTTTAAGGACAACCTAACAGGGAGAAAAATACAGACACATTTTAGTCTGTTTGGATTCCATTTTTAATTACTTCCTTTTAATTTTTACTTGTTACAGACTTGAGTTTAATTAACAACCTGTAGTGGATGCTGTAGTGTGATGCCCAGGTTCCTCTTCCAGGAATGAGATTTGAGAGATTTATCTTTTTTTTTCTTAAGTTGATTTATTTATTTTGAGAGAAAGAGAGAGAGAGAGCATGAGCAGGGGAGGGAAGGAGAGAGAATCAGAGAATCCTAAGCAGGCTGTGCACTGACAGAACAGAGCCCGAAGCAGGACTCAATATCAGGAATCATGAAATCATGACCTGAGCCGAAATCAAGAGTCAGAAGCTTGACTGACTGAGCCACCCACGTGCCCTGAGAATTTGTCTTTTGACGGTTCTCAACTGAAATATCCTTAGCCAAAGAGAGCCATCTGCTCAAGGCCATGCCCTTTCCCTGAGGTCAGCTGCATCAAATGTCTAGTTTCTCCAGGCTTGGGTCTATGTATCCCACACCCTTGCCAAAAGACAGCACAACTCTGAGGGCTCCATCCCTGCTCCAGAGTACCCACGTAATTGGGTGAGCCTTTGTTGTGACTTCATCCATTTTAAACCTTCTTTTGCTGTCCTACAAACCTTCCTAGTCAACTTCCTGCATACAAATGTCTATTTCATGGAGAACTGACTTAAATGACGGTACTCTTATATACAATACCATGCAAGTTTGAAAATCACAGCCACTTTCTGATAACCTAAACCAGTATTTCAAAGAGAAAGTTTAGGGTATGGGATGGAGTGAGATTAAGTGGCAACAATCATAAAGTTTTTTTCTCTAGAGGCCTACAATAGAGCTGTAGAATCCAAGAGTTACCAGTCAACAGAAATCTTCCCATGAAATAACTGATCTACTGCAACCGACAGAGCACTGTTGAAAGAGCACTGGACAGGAAGAAGACACTTATTGTTCATTCCTGCAAACAGTGTGGGACCCTGGTCAAGTTGGCTTATTCATTAAAGACTAGACTGTGTATTTTCTAAGGTCCCTTCAATTCATGGGTCTGTGATTTTTTTTCCAGGCTTATGAAAGAAGTACTATTTATACTTGTTAAAAATTATTAGGACAATACTTATTTCTTTATAGGTATCTTCAGTGAGTGTGCCATAGACCATATAACAGGGCTGAATGGCAGATTTGAAAAAGGACAATAATTCACTAGAGCTGAGGAGATATCAAAGTAGCCATGATGTTTATGAAGGGTTGGTCCTAAGAGGGAGGACAACATGGTAAAACCATGAGGGGGAGTCTGAGAAAATGTTATATCAACAGGTAGAAAAATAACTGCCACAGGTGAAAAAAAAACCCACAAAAAATGAAAGCTTATTCTGTCTTTCCTTTTTCATGCTTCTTAGTATGCTGTGTTAATTCCAAATACCACAACTTCTGTTTCTGGCTATGACAGACTAGCTTATAGACCAATCATTCTTCCAAGAAAACCTAGAGAAGTGAAAAGCTGGATTAAAATACACACACACACACACACACACACACACACACACACACACACATACACACATGCACACACACACGTAATCTGAAGACATTAGAGAGATTCCAAGGCAACAAGGACTTGGGGGCCAGATTGCTGAAGAGAAGGAAAAGTGAGTGAGTACAACATGCAGTACTACTGATTTTCCCCCCAAAGCATTTGCCAATTTGTAAGTGATGGTTGTGAGGCTGGAAGTCTGCCCAGAGCTTTGAGACAAAAATGGAATTCAGAGATCATTATGGAGGACAGACCTAGTTAACAATCCAGGATTTCCGTTGTGACTCCTGAAGAGTTACTCTTTAATAGTAATGACAAACCAGAAATAGACTGGCTCACACACAGGCTGAACTCTGCTTCAAACTAGCTCAATTTCAACTTCAGGCTGGATTAAGGGAAATTTCCCTTATCCCTATCCTTATCCTAAATGTCTACTAGAAGACAGATGTCTCTAGAATTTTTCATACCCTGTGTGCAGCATTCATTTATACATTTACCAGGCTATAGGAAACAAGAACAAATGTTAATAGAGAAAAAAAAAAGATACTAGTAAAGGTCTTTAGCAATTTCAGCTATTGGAGTTATCAAATACTGACCTTTTGTTAACCTGTGAGGACCCTAGTTCCCTCATTCTCCCTAGACCTCTGATGTATTCAAGGTGATAAGAGGTAATTTCACATAATAGTTCATGCTAATATATGAGGAGAACTTTTCTTCCATCTCATTCAACTCTTTGATGAACTTTAATGGTGCTTCTGGGGAAATAACTAGTTATTTGTGTAGCCCCAAAGAGATAGTGGGAATCTCAGGCTATGGAGGAAAGAAGAATATTGGTAAAATGGCAGTATATGAGAGCGATATTTTGGGGGCAGGAAAGGCACCATGAGAATCCAATAATGGCTTTATATAGGCGGCTATTCAGCCTGCCTACATGAAGGTAAATTCTCAGCAAGCATAATTAATCACTGGCCCCTATGATTTTGTTTGTTTTATCTTCATACTATAGCTACTTTATTCCTCAAGATCCTTCGCTATATTTCATGCAGTTCTGTTGTTTTAAAACACTGATGAGGTATGATGTGCTTTCAGTAAAGCAGCTGTAAATCTATCAAATCTGCCACAGTCAATATCAAATCCACCAAGGCATGATTGCTGGCATAAGAAATGCAGATTACTTTCTGTTGACTGTACTTGGATAAAGATAGAACTTGCTTAAGGAATCTGAAAAGATGAAGGGCATAGGGCTCTTGGTTTTGCTTTTTAGAAAAAGGAGATATGACATAAAATAATATTTCTAGGTCCAGTAGAGGAAAACAAGACAGAATTTATTTATTTATTTATTTTGTAGGTGATGGTGTTGAAAGGTATAACAAAATAAGAGGGAAAATAAAAAATCCAGTTGGAAGATTGAATAGTTGGGTCTAATATAGCTATTATTCTGTCAGCGTTGACATTATAAATTCCCATCTTTGGGTGTTTATAAAATCCAGTTAGACCTAAAACAAAATACACTAGACTCTAGCCAGCAAGCAATTAAAAAAAATTGAATAATGTACTTTAAATCATTTTTAGCTCTAGGCCTTGCAAATTGCGCTACCACCAAATGACCCTGAATATTTCCAACTTCATTTACCTGGGACTGAACTTGATTTCTTTCAGGTACAGTTTTGGAATATAGAAGTATGACAAAATGCTCTTCAAAGATATTTTAATATGGATAAATGTAGGCGTTAAGCTTCATCACTACTGTCAGGGGGTCACCAGTGGTTATCATTTGAATCAAACAGGTTTACTGAATACTTTATAAGTACTGAACTTCATTGGAATAATGTTCAGTATTTTAAAGAGCTGAAATTAAGCTTGTAAATTAAGATTTCAAGGCAATATTAACTAAGTATAATAGACCCAGTGCTAACATAGTGACCAGCACAACGTTGGTGCTCAAGTACTATACTGGATCAATCAGCCCTGCCTTTTCCCAGCACTGCTACATAAATGTTGCAGAGTTTTATTGATTTTGTCTGAGAGACAGAGAATAGAAAAAGATGGGAGAAGACAACAGAATGGTTATTGAAGACCAGTAAAAGAAAAAAACAGAAAAATAAAGTGGGGAAACAGAAGAGATGAGCAGACACAGGTGACCCAGAAGCAGACTCATATCAAGATTTATAGCTTATTCAGTGGACATCATGCTGCTTGCAATAAGTATAATCAAGATGACACATTTAATTGTTAATCATTAATTTAACAAATAAATAAGCATAGCAACAATAATAGTATATTGTGGGATAAAAGGAAAACCACAAAAAAAACCCTGAAATACTCAATGACAGTATCACACAGATCAGACATGTTTGGAGTTTGAAGATCTTTGCATTGTTTGAGAGAATGGTAAAGATACTTATTGATTTCAGACTTGGAAGAATATAATAGCTCATGATAGAAAGTTTAAAGGAACAACTAACAGAATTGGATCGTGGTATATATTCTCCAAATTTGTAGTTAAGAGAGATGGGATTAAAAAAACATAATCAAAAGTGTGTGTGTGGGGGGGGGGGGTGGGACAAGAAAGGAGAAAAAAAGCATTGTTAAAGGCAAAAATAAGACCACAGAAATAAATTCAAATTTATCAATACTGTGATGGATATAAATGGATAAATGCTTTGGCTGAAAAATTGGCAGATAGGGCCAGGTTTTTTTTTTTTTTCTCTCAGACTGGATTTGAAAACATACACATAGGCAACTCACTATATTTTGTTGATAAGAAGTACATCTAAAACATAATGATCCAGAAATTCTGAAAACCAAAAAGTAGAAAAAGATACTTCTTACAAAGAAAATTTAGAATTCAAAGGTAAGGGGTGCCTGGGTGGCTCAGTCGGTTGAGCATCTGAGTCTTCATTTCCACTCAGGTCATGTTCCCAACATCATGAGATCAAGCCACACATCTGCCTCTGCACTGAGCTTGGAGCCTGCTTAAGATGCCCCCCCACCCCGTCTCTCAGCACCTGGATGGCTCAGTTGGTTAAGCATCCCACTTCAGCTCAGGTCATGATCTCATGGTCAGTGAGTTTGGCCTAACATCAGGGTCCCTGCTGTTAGCACAGAGCTTGCTTCAGATCCTCTGTCTCTCTCTCTCTTCCCCTCCCCAACTTGTGCATGCGTGCACTCTCTCTCTCTGTCTCAAAAATAAATAAACATTAAAAAATGATTCTCTCAAAAAAACCCCACAAAAGTCAAAGGGCAGAAAAAATATTCCTAACAAAATGAAAATTGGTATACTTACATTAGTATACAGAGAAAGCTATAAGGCAAAAAAGCATTATTAAAGATAAATAAGATCAGAGTATAATTTTTAAAAGTATTAATACACCATATTTTAAACTTGGATATATCAAATAATGAAACTTCAAAATACATTAAGCAAAAATTGATAGATCTGCAAAAGAAATACGCAAATCCGAAGCATAATGGGAACTTTAATCGTATTTGTTGGTAATTGATGAATCAAGTGTACAAAAGATGTGGGCTAATGGTCCTGTGCTTAAGTGCCATTGTAGTTGTGTGCTTTCACAAAGCATAACTAATTGTAAGAGACTTTCACAAATACACTCTGGACAGAAGTAAACAAATAAGCAAATTACTTACAAGGCAGTGCCATTTCAGACATAATTCTTTTATAATTTGTAGTTTTTGGAAAATGGAGTTTGGCATAATTTACAATTCAGTCAACATTCATGGAGGCTGACTATCACAGAAATAAGGTGCACTATGACCACAAGAAGTTTTTTCATACTTTGCAAGTGGTTTTGTATTTTAGCTATGAAGATTAGTTATCAGAGCCAAACTTGGTCTTAACAAGTAGAATTTTTATGTATGTCATTCAAAGTCTCTTACATCTTTCTGAGCCTATTCATTTGCAGATAGAAGTAACAGCTGTAACAAGGTTCTTCATATCATGCATTCACATATGATATGCACAATTTTTTAAAGAAATCTCCAATTTCTTTAAGACAAAAGGAGGACTTGCAACAGGGCCCTATAGATGAGGAAGTTCCAAGTGTAGGCGATCCACCCTCAGGTGCCTTCCATTTTTTTTTTTTAAGTTTTATTTATTTGTTTTGAGAGAGAGAAAGAAAGAGCATGAGCAGGGGAGGGGAGGAGAGAGAGAGAGAGAGAGAGAGAGAGAGAGAGAGAGAGAGAGAGAGAGAGAGAGAATCCCAAGCAGGCTCCATGCTGTAAGTGTGGAGCCTGATGTGAGGCTCAGATTCATGAACCAGGAGATCATGACTTGAGCCAAAATCAAGAGTTGGATGCTTAACCGACTGAGCTACCCAGGAGCCCCAGGTGTCTTCCATTTCATTTTGTTTAGCTTCATCTCGAGCCCTTTGTCTGAAATGTCATGGCTCTGCCTCATAGGGCGTGTGGTTGGCATTCTGCTTTCTTCACTGCCTGGCACTTGGACAATTTTAACTTTTCCAAACTCAATTACTTTCTATGTAGAATGGAAGTCATAGTATCTAACTGATTGCATTGCTGTGAATTTTAAGTAAGATATATTCAAAAAACTTTACCAAGAGATATTAATATTCTTCTCACTTCCCCCCACCCCACCTTGCTCCTCCTACTCCCAATGCCCCCATCAGAGGACTAAGACCAATGTTCTGCATCTATGATGTCATGTTATATGCTCACCCTAACTCAGGCATCTACTCTTCATTCTTTCAGTGTCCCTGCTATGGGTCATAGTCTGGGTAACTGAGATGCCAAGCTTACCAGCCAGGGAAGCTACATTATGCTTTTCTTTCTATATCCAATGCTGTTGCTATTGCATTGTTTTGTGTTCACCGAACACCTGATCACTATTATTATCATCATTCCAACTGATGACAATAATAAAACAATCACTTAGGATTTTGCAGATGATGTCAACTCTCCTAAGGTTGTTTGGCTGTTTCTGCTGTATTTTCTCAGTTTGATCCAAAACAGATCCCTGAGTTATCTCTTAGTTGATAATATCTTTCCTAACTCATTTGATTTCACTCATTTTTCCCCTCCAGATTTTAAATGATGAGCAAGTTCTGTACAGACTCTTCTCAGAACTGATTTAGTTTAGATTCAGTAGCAGTCTTGCAGGATCATGGAGAGACTGCTAAGTTTAATGCCACAATCATCTCAGCTCCTACAGAGTATTCATTTCATTGTCAGCTGGTGGGAACAGGCAATTGCTGTGCTCTAAGGCTGATTCCCTTCAGTAATGAAGCAAGGCACTGGGACATTTTCATTTCTGAATTCCAAGTGAGTACATATTGTCATTTCAGATGCTATTCTAAGATCTATCATTTGCTGGAGTGCATCTGGTACCACATTTATTTACAGCATTCTAATTTTTCTTTAAAACTTAGAGAATGTGGGAAGAAACTGAGGTATTGATTTTGGATATGTAGAGCTCAGCTAGTAATATAGGGTCAAGTTGTATTCTCCAAGGGAAAAATGCTCAATTTCTCATCATTTCTGCTACTGAAGACAGCATTAGAAATAATAATTGAAAATAGGTAATAGACAATCAGCCAGAGGGTTTATTTGATAGCAAAGAGATGTCTGAGTCCCAGGGAGAGAAAATCAAGTTGTAAGAGAGGCAAAGTGCTACCAGGCAGTAATAATGGGAAATTGTGCAACTTTTTACTTTGATACTGAAACATTTCTTATCCTGCTCTAAATGAGACGGTGAACACTAGTATCCTGCTTAAAAAATAAAGGAAAAGAAAATGGAAGAATATTGTAAGATAATAATTGCCTTGCCCTGAGAAAAATCCATGAAGCAAAGGAAAATTATAGCACAATATTGAAAGGTGAATTTCATATAATTAAACAAGTAACTGAAGATGTAAAAGACAACCACAAATCAGAAATTAAAAATCTCTGAAATTGTCAACAGCTGTATATGATGTTAGATAAAAGTAGAGTAACATTTTTAAGAATTTCAAGGAAGAATATGTGATCCAGGAGTTTTATATGCGCTGCTTCAATTTTCACAGCTATAGAAAACTCATTTTAACCATGTAAGAACTCAGGGACTATTGCACTCACAAGTTCTTTCTTCCTGAGGAAACTGCTAGAGAACAGCCTTCATCCAATCAAGAGACAATTTTAGCCAAAATGCTTGTAGTGTGTACTGTTTGCATATATTTAATTGCAGAGCTAAGAGTAAATTAAAGATAAGATTAGAATGTAAATGTTAAATCCTCTGAATAAATATAAATACCACAACTAAAAACTGGAAGAGGAAGGTATAAAGCTAACAACTGTACAAAAGGTATAAGGAAAACATTAAATGCTTATGATATATACATTATATTCAAGCAAATGGGAAGATGTTCCATAATCTTAAAAAGGAAGGATAAAAAATTATCAGGATGTTAACTCTATCCAAGGTAATAATAAGAATGAAATGAAATGAAATGAAAATACCAGATTTTTAAAAAATTTTCTAAAAATTGAATCCGAAGTTTATATGAAAAAAATTAATCAAGCTTTGATAACTGTAAGTTGTGGGGGAAGGAAGGCAACAGAAGTGAGGAGGCTAGCACTCATAGATGCTAAAGAATACTGTGTAGCCTCTAATTAAAACAGTGTTGGATAGGCAAGTAAGTGGACTGACTGACAATCCAAAGGAACAAACATATAGAAAACCCCCAAATAGACCCCAAATGTAGGTTCATTTATTCATCTTAATCACTGGAGAAAGGTAACTCAGCAAATTGTATTGGGTTAATTGGAGAAACATTGGGAAAAAAAAGTTGGATCCTTACCTCAAACTATGTATAAGAATAAACTCCTCTGATTGATCAGAGATATGAATATTTAAAAAAACGAAAATGAAAAAGAAACTATACATGTACTAATAAAAGGGAATTCCTCTATAAAATGGAAATGGAAAAGCTTTCCTAATTATGACTAAAACTCTCCTTGAATTATTAGGGGAAAAACTGATAAATTTGCTCTAAAAAATGTATAAGGCAAAGGAAAAAAAACTAAATTTAAAAGAAATATATAAGATTTAGAAAGGAAAGGAAAAGAAGATTTGCCTTGCCCCTGAAGTCTTTCTTCATCTCAGTTTGATCTTAAATGGTTTTGAGTAAGTAGGTTGGATAAAACAATGTCTAAAGTTACTTCAATCTCAATATTTTAGAATTCTGGTATGTGTGGACTACCTAAATAAGAGAGAGAGGAAGGTATATTCTTGGAATGGATTTTGGTCTCTGTTTTTTTTTCTTTCTAGTAATCTGACCACTTCACTTTAATCTCTGCCCAACCATAAAATACAGGATATATTCTCACTATTGCTTCTTTATGTGTGACACTGATAGACTTTACTCTTCATTCCTCTCGAAATGAAGACCATACCGTCAGTTCATGAGCAGAGACTCAAGCCTCATGGATTAGAATTTCTGTTTCTTGGGGAGCCTGGGTGACTCAGTCGGTTAAGCATCCAACTCTTGATCTCTGCTCAGGTCATCATCTCTTGGTTTGTGGGATTGAGCCCCTCATCGGGCTCAGGGCTGACTGCACAGAGCATGCTTGGGATTCTTTCTCTCCCTCCCTCTCTCTCTCTCTGCTCCTAACCTATTCATGTGAGTTCTCTCTCTCCCTCTCTCTCCTCTCTCTCTCTCTCTCTCTCTCTCTCTCTCTCTCAATAAAATAATAAACTTAAAAAAAATAATTTCTGTTTCCTCAAGCCTTCTAGTATCCAGGAACTTTGTAAATTCCCGGTGAATAGGCAACAGCTGATTAAGGTCCCTGGGTTTGTGGAGTGCTGGGTAACACAATGAATTCAGAGAACTTTGGCCTTGGGAAAGGTGGTGGGAAAAGAAAACATCCTGTAACAGGAAGTAAGTTCCATGACCTTTGACCATGTGTATAAATGGTAGTTTGGGATAAGGAAGTGTAAAAGGGTAAAGAGCAGAGGTAGAAAAGAAACCATATTGCTATCAGAGATTATTTTTGTCCATGATGATGACTTGTAGTTACAAGAGTTTTCATGAAGGAAAAAGGAAGCTAACTATGATTTTTTTCTAAATAAATACACAGCTTCTAGCTATTTGTAATTATTCCAAAAATGGTTTGAGTTTGCTTAAAAATAAAAGTTGCATTTACAAAGAAAAAAATCATATGGTGTCTGAGACTGAGGATAATTATATATAATACCTTGGATATAAATAATTTAAAGGTTATTTACTCATATTAGGCATGGTATTGTACAAGCAAAAGCCAAAAAAAGGAGAAAATATATATTGAGTTATATAATTTTCATCGTCATTTAAAAGTAAGCACATCTTTTTTTTTTTTGAAGTAACAGTTTTTATTTATTTATTTACTTTGGGACAACATCTTTTTAAGAGAGAGAGGTTTTTTGTTTTGTTTTGTTTTGTTTTGTTTTCTGTTGTTAAATTCTTTGAGAAGTTTATCTGGAAGATCCTTACATAGGAACAGGGAAGGAAACATTCAGCAGTGGGTCTGTAACTGGTTTCTTCTTTCCTCAGGGCTGCCTGAGGAAAGATTGACCTGAACTCTTGCAAACATTGACTTATGGAACATACAACTAAAAGGCAAATGAGAGTTTAGCCAGAATGCTTTTAGAAGGGTCTACGTGGTTTATCTAGTTTGATTCTTATTAATAAATCTGAAATTTATGAACTTATGTGCCATAGCCATGATAAAGAACAGGATTTAATTATGTAGCTAGAACAGGTTGTGTGATTAATGAGGCATATAAGAGACCCCAAACTCAGTGGTTTTCCTGTGTTTGACTGGCACCCAAAAGATGGCATAAGTCTGAAACCAAATGAACTCAGGTACAGAAAAGCGTACTCTAAGACCTGCATCGGATATTTGGTGCCTCATAGATATTGATGTTGCTTGTATTATTGCTTTCATTTCTTTGCTAATCATTAATCATTAATAAAGCTTGAGCCTGATGAAGATTCTTAGTTCATTGATTGATAATTGAGGCCTTTGCGATTGTACCGGAATAGTGAACAGTATAAGCAACAGCATCTCCACTTTGTTTAAAATTTTTTAAAATGTTTATTTTTGAGAGAGACAGAGACAGAATGCCGATGGGTTAGGGGCAGAGAGAGAGGGAGACACAGAATCCGAAGCAGGCTCCAGGCTCTGAGCTGTCAGCACAGAGCCTGACGCGGGGCTGGAATTCACAAGCTGTGAGATCATGACCTGAGCTGAAGTTGGACGCTCAACCCACTGAGCCACCCAGGCGCCCCTCCACTTTGTTTTAGAAAGGACACTGCCACCTTCTTCACATGACTATTCCTTATAGACAATGTTTACAGCAGCTGAGGACCCAACATAGTGAAAACAAACTGTTTCTATAAGGACTCAAATTTCTCTGGGACATATATGTGGCTTTTTGAAGGTTGGGCTCAGTTCAAGGGTAGAATTCCAGAAATGTAGAACAATGAATCACTAGCACGTTGTATAGACTCTCTTTCAAATGCTAACAGTCTTAATAAGGCTTACATCAAGAGCTCTCCAGGGACCCATTTATGATAAAGCTTTCTAGAGAATGGCTGAAGTGTAGGTATTTATTGAATGAAAGAAAGGTCTTTAAGATGTAGAAACAAGGTGTGCTGTATTAAAGTGGACAATGTTATAAGTTTTTAAAGATTTTTCTTCTTTTTTTTTCTTTGGACTGGATGCAAGACAATTATTTATATCATCTATTAACCTTTATACCTATTAACATTTATACCTTGTCACTGAACAGCAGGTACCAATTCTGGATACATTCAAATAAAAGTCAGAATCATTCTTTTATGAGTATTACCTGCTTGTAAGAGTTTCCTTTACATATGTTTTGTATTTATAAGTTGTTAGGTACAGAGTACGTGTTTCTTCTTCACTTTTTTAAAACTTAAAAGCACTTTTACCTAGTAAATTTTCCTGATGGGTAAAGAAGGTGTGAAAAAAAATTTTTTTTTTTTTTTTTTTTTTGCTCCTGGAATAGTTCTTACCGTAAAGTAATGAATGATCTTTTTTGGTTGATTTACCTGAATCTGTCTTCTAGAATTTATCACATTATATTTATATTTTTTACCTGTAAATATGAGTACCAGACCCTGGATTTATGGGGACCCTATCAAGGTGAGGATAACCTTCTATCTGTCTCAGGTACACCTAACAGGAAGATACCTTCTTGTTAGGAAAGCAAAGGTAGGGCTGGAGGTTGGGGGCGGGGGAAGGGAGACAAAATGATTTAGAAAATGGGAGTTGAAAAGAGAAGACTATGAAATCTCTTGAGTCATGACTTTTAAATCCCTGGATTATAGTGGTGCAATGAATTCATTTTTACCTTCTGAATGTATTGGTATTTTATTGGGCAGTATTGTCTACATCACACCCAAGGGGCTACTTTTAATCAAATCCATTCATTTGGCAAATATTTTTAAAGGCATGTTTTTGCTTAACACTGGGCTTTATCTAGGGATATAAGTAATTAACAAAATAGTTAGGATTTCTTCCCTTGGGGAGACCATTATCTTAGGGGAGAAACAGACATTTAATTGAGTACTCAATTGATTGTTTAATTATAATTGTGATAAATACCTCAAAGGACAGGAGCTATATATGATGGAAGGCTATTAGCAGATGATCTGACATAAAGTAAGATTCAGTAAGGTTCTTTTAATTGCCTGAAATCATACAGTTTAGAAGTAGCAGAATAGAAATTTGAATCCGGGCGTAATCTTACTCTGACTCTGCAACTAAATAGTGGCACAAAGTACCATGTGAGCAAAAAGAAGTTTTCTTTGACTACTATAACAAGTTACTACACATTTAGTAGCTTAAGACAACACAATGTGTTATTTTACAGTTCTCTAGGTTAGAAGTCCAATACAGGTCTCATGGGCTAACATCAGGTGTCAGCAGATTTATGTTCCTTTCTGGAGGCTTTCTGGGAAAATCTGTTTCCTTACTAAGTTTTCCATCTTTAAGAGGCTGTCCTCATTTCTTGGCCCATGGCCTTCTTTCTCCATCTTCAAAACCAGCAAAGATGAGTCTTGTTTTTCTCACATCACATCACTCTGATTACTCTTGTGCTTTCCTCTTTTACTTTTAAGGACTCTGGTGATTACATTGAGCCCATGTGGATAATCCAGGATAATCTTTCTATTTTAAAGTCAGCTGATTAGCAAACTTAATTCCCCTTTCACATGTATGGCAACACATTCACTGGTCTCAGGGATTAAGATGTGAAGGTGTGGATGTCCTTGGGTGGGGGAAGGGGGGAGGGGGAGTGATTATTTCAGCTTCCACAAAGGGGATATTAATTGTGGCTCAAGGGTAGAATAATCAGAGATAGCATTGGGTGGAAAAGAGTATGATAAACAGGTATGATAAACAGGTTACCACAGCATGAGCAAGACATGGAAAGGAGTTCTTTAAGAAGTATGGAGCTCAGACGAACCTGAGTCCAAAATGCAATTGGGCTCTACTTCAGAGAAGCAACTGTAAAATATATATTTTTTATATTTATAAACAACTGGAAATGTGAAACTTTCAAGACATTTGGTATTGAGTGATCGTTACTTCATTTTTTAGATGTTATAATGGTATTATGGCTATGTGTATAAAATATTCCTTACCTCTTAGTCATACATATAAAATGTTGGTGGATGAAATCATAAGACACCTGCGATTTACTTTCAGTACAGAAAAGGAGAGATGAAACAGAATTATGTCCATGGATTGATGATTATTGAATAAGAGAGTTGGGAGGAGGGGATTCATCCTGCTCTGTGGTTTGAAATTTTCCATAATAAAAAATTAAAGTTAAAAATAAAAATAGGCTTTTTTTTAGGACAAATAATATTCTGTTGTATGTAGGTACTACATTTTCTCTATCCATTTGTCTATCAATGGACATTTAAGTTGCTTTCATATCTTGACTAGTATGAATAATGCTGCAGTGAACACCGGAGTACAAATATCTCAAACTTTGGGGACATTATGCTAAGTGTAATGAGCCCATCACAGAAGGACACGTCCTGCATAGCTCCATTTAGATGAGGTACCTAAAGTAATCAAACTCATACAAGCAGAAAGAAGAATGGTGGTTGCCAGGGGGCGAGGGGGCAGTGGAAATGGGGAGTTGCTGTTCAGCAGGTAAAGTTTCCACTATTCAAGTTGTAAAATTCTAGACACCTGCGGTATAAAATTATGCTTATAGTTAACAATAAAGTGTTAAGAGTATAAACAGTGAACTTAAAAACTTAAGAGGATAGATCTTATGTGAATTTAATTTAGAAAACAAAGGCATGTCACCATTTTGCAAATTTTGATAACAAATGAATAAGTTAAGTGATGACTCTATCAAATTTTTTTTTTACATTTGTTATAATGTCTTTAGATATCTTATGTAATCTGGTCAGCCAGTGTATTGTCCAAACAATTTTCATTAAAACATTTACCTTTTTACTTTGTAGGTAATGATTTTAGTCCATGATGACACTATATGTCATAAATTGAATTCATTGGCAGAGACCTAGAGTTTAATTATCAACACACAGTTAATTCTGTCTTCGTTCCATCTGATAAAATTATGCCAAAGGGAATATATAGATATCATAAAGATATATGACCTTTAATCTTACAGCCTATAAAGATATTGACTAGATAAAACAGCACTGTGGTCTATGAATCATTACACTTGCATTGTAGTCTTGGTTCTACCTATCAAAATGCATTCTTTAAGGACATTAAGCTCACTCTTTTTTTGGCACAGGGCTGATAATACTCACTTAAAGGAGAATTATGCAGGTTAGCGTATTTAAAAATGTTTTAATCCTGGAAAGTAAGCTTTGACTGAAGATTTTAACTAGTGAAAATAGTTTCAACCTTAAACATATTTGCTAAAATATTTGTGATATGTGTTCTTGACATGCTACACAGTTAAAATACAGACTTTGAAGTAAAAGTTTGCTGCGTTGTAAGTCGAGTGTTTCTTTAATATGTCTCATTGCTAAGGTTTCCAACTTAAAATAATTTTTCCCATCTTTTCTTTTGTAACAACTCATGGAAATAAGTGAGAACAACAAAGTCTAACATGGATAAAAAATAGGAATGAGCACACGGACATTAAATGAAGATTGCCACTTCAGTTACTTACAGAGGACCTTATTATTTTTTTTTTCTCCAACTTTTCAAATTTTGTGTACTGCCCTAATATTCTAGGACATTGAAGCTGGGATGGACATCAGAGCATCAAGTTCACAAGTTATTTTACACCTTTGATATCAGATGGTATAGGCTGCTGGGCCATATGTGCTTCCCCATAGCTTTCAGCAGGAAGGTTTAGATGGTTTACTTAAAAGCCATATGTAGCATGATTTGTCTATATTCTAGTTGCACCTTAGAAATCCTACTATTTGTATTTAAAGCTATTATCACAGGAGCACTTTAAGTAGCGGTTACAGATTTGTGATGCTTTAGTCACATGCTTTCTTCCAGGCTCCTCCGTTTGTGAACCTTGGGTTTGCAGAAGTCCTGGTTAAATGTCCTGGCATGATCTGGGGCTGAAAACTGTTGTGCCTTATGTAAAACTACCTGATAAAAGGAACATTCTTGGGACGATGACCTCATTACTATGGTACTCTCATTGAACAAATGAAGCTTTTAAATACAATCATCATACCCAGTTGCCTGCTAGGGTGAACCCCGAGGAGCTGAGGGCTGAGAAATTGTTTGAACTGACACCTTGGCAGTGGCTAGTGAACTATTTTGATTATTTTTACTACCGCAATTCTCTCCTGTTGGTTCACCTCTTGTGGCCCGAAGTATATAGGGCTGCTTTACTGTGCTATGACCAAGAACAGTCTTTATGTATAGTCTCCATCATAATGGTAAGTTTTGTTGTCTTCAATATTATCCATATGCCAGGGATTTTAATAACTAGGGCCTGAAAATCCTGAATTAATAGGGGCAAACATAGTGATCTATAAATCTATAAGAAAATGAGCATTTAAAAATTTTTTTTTTCAACGTTTTTTATTTATTTTTGGGACAGAGAGAGACAGAGCATGAACGGGGGAGGGGCAGAGAGAGAGGGAGACACAGAATCGGAAACAGGCTCCAGGCTCCGAGCCATCAGCCAAGAGCCTGACGCGGGGCTCGAACTCAATGGACCGCGAGATCGTGACCTGGCTGAAGTCGGAGGCTTAACCGACTGCGCCACCCAGGCACCCCAAAACGAGGATTTTAAATTTGATCTAAGTTCTGTAATATTCAATAATGCTTTCACAAAAAATTCTCTAAGATGTAGGAATGTTTGTTTTGCCAAATAGAAATTACTTCATTCATTCTATTATAAAGGAATGCATGTATATTCATTACAAATAATTCAAAAAATACAAAACATATAGAAAAAGAAAATTAAAATCATCACAATCTCATCACTAAAAGATAATTTCTGTTAACAAGTGGCTATGTATTTTTCCAGACTCTTAACTATATCTACTATCTGTTCTTACAAAAATATGATCACATTATATATACTGTTTTGTGACCTGATTTACCACCCCCAAATCCCTGCTGCCCCCTAAACCACACACATACACACACACACACACACACACACACACACACACACACACCACTGGTACTTTTCTATTTCAAAATTTTGCTTATATACAACCAAGACCTAAAAAGGTTGAATAATGTCTAATCAGGGGATTTTATGTTTAGAAGTATGAAGGATGAAGAAGGATTACTACTTAACTGTTAGAAATATCAGACGTGTATGTGTTTCACCAAGGATCACAAACCTGGGTTAACATGGCAGAAGCACCGAAACAGAGTTTTAAGAAATATGTATGTCATTCCAGGCATGATACAGAATACAAGAGCACTGCCCTATATGGTTGAGAACAGTTCTGAATTCCATCTTACAATTTTAAGTCTACCTTTGTGCTTTGACTTAAGACACTTTATCGCTGGGCTAGTTACTGGTAGCTATGCATAAATTTATTAGTTACCAGTTTTATGGTGGGCTCTCCATATCCTTATCACTATATGAAAGCTGAATGAGAGGAAGGTAAAATATAATTGCTGTTTATTCATGTCAGCAATCAGGGGAAATGAGATAGTGCTGCTGAAGGAGGCCTAGACCTGGCAGTGCTTACAAACCCTGGCAGTCAAGTTCAGTGCGGTCAGAGGAAGCCTTGAGTCATAAGCAGGTACTCTAGCTTTTAAGTTGCAGGTTTTTTTAGACTGCATGTTGCAGTAACAACTTGTCTACTTTGAGACTGGCTAAAAAAACCAGGTGTACTCAAACCTAATTTTCCTTTATCAGACTAGATTTTTCAGGGTTTGGTAGTCTAAATTCTTGTCCTGAGCAAGAGTTTTATCTTATTGAATGTATAAGTATCTCCTTTTGACATGTGATCATAAATTAAAGAATGTTAAGTATGTACCTAAATATATTAAAGATTTACGTGGTCACATAATTTACCAGTGGAAGAATTAAAGGTTAGAGAAGTGACCTTTTAAGATCGCATAAATAGGGGCACCTAGGTGGCTCAGTCCATGAAGCGTACGACTCTTGATTTCGGTTCAGGTCATGATCTCAGTGTCATGAGATCAAGCCCTGTATCCGTCTCCATGCTGAGTGTGGAGCCTGCTTTAGATTCTCTCTCTCCCTCTCTCTCTCTCTTTCTCTCTCTCTGCTCCTTCCATTCTCTCTCTCTCTCTCAAAAAAAAAAAAAAGGTTTGCATAAATAATTACTGACAGATCTGTGATGGGAACCCATGACTCTTGTCACCTAGGGAGTCTACTGGACAATATAATGTATTAACTGTATCTTTTATTTTCTGTATTCTGATGCTTTGACATCTGGGGCCTTTCTGACCCTGGAGGGGCTGCACCATACAGAGTTAGCCTAGCCAACTTCTAGAGATACTAAATAACTTGCTTATCAGCACATTTTTCAATTGAAAACCAATCAACCCAGAGCCCACATCCCTAACCACCTCCTTTATTAGGCTGTTACACTCTCAGTCACTATCCACCTGCCCTAATCACATCAGGATCAGGTATCAGGCAATAAGGGAGAGTCCCTATGCCCCAAAGCCCACTGAAATTATCCAAACTGGTCAATTTCTAACGTGCCTACCCTATTTTATCTGTTCCTGCTCATGAAAATCACAATAAAATCTTGTCTTTTTATACCCCCTCCCCACTTCCTGACTGATCTTGGTGCTCCTCTGTGCCCCCCACCCCATCCCCATGACATGGTGATGCTCTGTCTCTTGGGACCTGTAAATAAAACAAACTATCTTTTCATTGGCAGTGATCTCCTAATTTGCTGGCCTTGTCATGCCTGAATAATAATTAAAAATCCATATATTAAAACATGTAGAACCTTTTCAAAAAAATTTTTTTAATGTTGATTTATTTTTGAGAGACAGAGAACAAGGGAGGGGGGGGAGAGAGAGAGGGAGACAGAATCCGAAGCAAGCTCCAGGCTCTAAAATGTCACCACAGAGCCCCACACAGGGCTCGAACCCACAAACCATAAGATCATGACCTGAGCTGAAGTCAGATGCTTAACCGACTGAGCCACCCATGTGCCCCAACACATAGACCCTTCTTAATCATGATAGACTTCAGTTATACTACTACTACCAGATAAACATTATGTGTGCAGAAATTACAGTCACTGCCTCTGATTCTGCTCTATGCCAATACTATTGTCTTTATAATCATTCAAGTAAATCAAAGAGAGGCCAGTACTACACCTCTGTTAGGATATTATAGATACATTTAAATATATATATTACAAAATATGTACGAATGATGCACATATTTCAGACTTCCTTTCCATTCAATTTATCCTCTTCCAGATTCATATACAATTGTACAGTTAGCAAAGGAGGTGAACCTCATGAGAGCCTCTGATGAACTGCAGTATTCAATTCAATGCTTATAAGTCATATGGCCTTTTGGCTTTGTTTTGGTAGTCCTGGGCTTCTTATGACAAAGTTCTTGTAACATTCTAGGAAAAAAAAAAAAAGATGAGCTTAAAATCCACGTTATTCACAAATTACATTCCCATAACCACAAAGAGGTCCTATTTCCTATTTGGGGAAAACAGGAAGACTTTGGAGCAAGTCAGGAGGATCTGGGAGAGCATTCAGAAATTCTCAGAGTTAGAGAAAGTTTTCATATCATAATTTAGAAAAGTCTCATTTTAAACCAAAGATTTATAGAAAAATTGCTTTCACCTATTAGAATGAACTGTAGGAAATTTCCATTCTTCCAGGTGAAAAAGGGTCAAATATTGACAGTTCCCTATGGTTTAGCCTATTAGCAGAGCAAGTAGGATTTTTCTCTGCCCAGCAGTTTTTGTCTTTTTTTTTTTTTATCAATGTGACAACTAGAAAAATGGGGCTTTAATGATCAAAGATAAACTGTTACTCATGTTTTAATTATCCTCCCAAACTGTAGATGGAAGCTCATCCCACAGGCACAGTGCCTGTTGTCTCTATGAATCAAAAAGTGAAGGAGACAGATCAACATTTTAGGACTAAGAAGACAGAAGCTAACACTTCTGTTTTTCAGATTGGAATTTATTTTCTGCTGTGGTATTATTATTTAGCCTTGTCATCTCCAATCTGACAATTACCAAGTTTTCTAGTAGCTTCAATTGATAATCCAATATCTTAATTTTTAATCTTCCTCTAACATTTACAGATGGTGAATTTCGTACTGGTTTGAAGAAAACATGGACTATTGACTGATTGTAGAAGTTTCCTCAATATTTTTATCCCTGGTATTATATTTCAACAGGGTAGAATTTGCAAAATGGGTAGTGTGGCTGGTAAATATAGATTACATTAATAAAGATCTATGCCTCCTCAGAGGAAAAGGAATGGATTGAAGTGAAAAAGAATTTCTGTGGTGTTTATCTTAAAACTAACATAAGCAGAGCAAACCTCCTGGGAACTTTTCTGTGCCTCCACGAAATCTTCTCTTTGTAGATTCCAGGCTTTGGTGTCAGAAACACCTTGCATTTATATGCATTGACTCTGTGCTCTCCTGATGTTTGGATAGCCGGAAAACATCAATAAACTTACTTTGGAGCCTGATGTATACAATCCATGTGATTTTACATCTTACAGTGAACAATAGAGTAGATGACCTAGGAGACTCACCTTGGTCAGTTCTTCGGAAAATATAGTCTTGTCTGATTTACCTTTGTATACTTTCTTAGTATTGTGTTGTGAATGAAGGCATGCTTTTTGGTTTGATATGTTGGAAAGCAAAGACATGTTCTCTAATTGTGTATGAGCTTGAAATCCTCAGAAACCAGACATGGAAATGGTATGGTCCACAATGATAATAGCAGCTCCACAATGATAACCTCTTGGTCATGACAGTGACAGTCTGGCCAGAGTCTAAGAGTTAATCGCAACCTGAAATAAAGGCCTAAAATAAAGTCAGTGGCTTTTCTTAATTCTATTAAAATAACCAGTGGTATCAGCCTAGAGATTTATTTCTGTTATCAGAGGTAGTTGCTTGAAGATTCTTATTTCATAAGAAATAAGGTATTTATTAACAAATGATATGCTGGAACATGTTCAAACTTCTGGCTAATTAAAAAGATTTTAAACTCAAAGCAACTATGATGGGAATTTGTAAAGATTTTGTCATATCAAAAACTGGAAGCATCAGAATGCAGCAGACAAAATACAAAAAGTGAGGAGAAAACACTCATGTCTGAAGTATAGAAAAGGAAAACCTTGGACAGGAGGTCTAAGGAAAGGCTGAGCTTTGGCAAAGGTGGAGACTACAGTGCCCAGGAGATGGGTCCCCTAGCAGATGAGGCACCGGCCTTGTGAATCACCAGGACATGTAATAAACCAATAGTCTCTGGCATTACTTCACTATCTGAGTTTATTTATAGAATTCTCTTGGTTTGTGTAGTCCTTTTTATGCTATTATTTCAACCAAGTGATCATTTAAGATCCTTTGCTGTGGCACACAGAATTAAGGTCTTCTTTTCCACAAAGTGGTACCCCAGGATCTGATATTTAGGAATAAATCAGCATCTGTTGTAACTACACATATTCTGTAATCTTGTAAAGACTTCTCATTTTAATTCAAGTTGTATGTCTGCTTAAGAAGCCTGTAACATTCGCCCCATTTTTGTTTTTTAAAAATTATATCTTACTGTCTGACTTAATAGAAATTAAGTTAGTAAATTAAAAAAACAATTTTTTTAACGTTTATTTTTATTTTTGAGACAGAGACAGAGCATGAATGGGGGAGGGTCAGAGAGAGAGGGAGACACAGAATCTGAGGCAGGCTCCAGGCTCTGAGCTGTCAGCACAGAGCCCGATGCGGGGCTCGAACTCACAGACCGCGAGATCATGACCTAAGCTGAAGTCGGCCACTTAACCGACTGAGCCACCCAGGCGCCCCAAAAAGACAATTTTTAATGTTTGTTTATTTTTGAGAGAGAGAGAGAGAGAGAGCATGAGTAAGGGAGGGGCAGAGAGAGAGGGAGACACAGAATCTGAAGCAGGCTCCAGGCTCTGAGCTGTCAGCACAGAGCCCAATGTGAGGCTTGAACTCATGAACTGCAAGATCATGACCTGAGCTGAAGTTGGATGCTTAACCAACTGAGCTACCCAGGCGCCCCAAGTTAGTAAATTTTTACCTGATTGTAAAGGTGTTAAAATGTGGAGTGTGACTATATTCTCATCTGTGTTAACCATTAATTATTTGAAAAATAGTTGAAGATATGTTAAAGACTCACTGTAATCTGGCAATACTGTTATATCTGTGAACCATCTCATGACTACAAAAGATGTTCTATGGAAACCATGTTCTGGAGGTCTGATGTTCAGGTGCCTCAGAAAGAAGGCAGAATCAGAGGTTCAGATATAAGCAACTAGAAAAAGTTACAGCAGCAGAAGAAGGTAGGATTGTGCTTCAGATTCTTCTAAACTAAGAAGACTTTAATATACCAAAAGGAGCTAACCCTGGATGATATTTGGGATATCCAGGACATAAAGAACTGTTCAATTTACTTTAATTAAAATTAGGCAGATGCTCTGAAATTCATCTAAGTGCTTCAGAATCCCAGTCCTGGTGGTCTGAGGTTAATACTGGTATGTGGAGGGATTTCAGGTGCATTCATTTTCTCAAACTTAGACACTACTTAAAGTTTAGCTTATAAATCTCTCTCTTTTGCTGAATGGGCTCAGGTAGCAGCCCAAGAATGTTTTTTGATTGTTGTTTTCAGTGAACTTTTAATTTTTAAAAATTGATAGTCTATTTTTAGACCAGTTTTAAATTTATAGAAAATTGAGCAGATAGCACAGGGGGTTCCCATATTCCTCTTTTTCCCATGCCCATAATTTCTGCTGTTATTAATATCTTAAAATAATTGTGGTACATTTGTTACCATCAATGAACCAGTATCAATACTTTGTTACTAATTAAACTCCATAGTTTACATCAAGGTTAACTCTTCCTGTTGTACAGAAATTTCTGCAGTTTTGGTAAGTCTATAATGATGTGTATCTCCCATTAAACTAAGGTAATTGTTTAGGTTGAGTGACTGAATCAAAGATAATTTTAAAGTGGCTATTATGGCATGACCATAAAGATGTTTAAATCTCAAGTGTCAGTGATACATCCCCGAAGGCAAGGGAATTAAAAGCAAAAATGAACTATTGGAACCTCATGAAGATAAAAAGCTTCTGCACAGCAAAGGAAACAACCAACAAAACTAAAAGGTAACCAATGGAATGGGAAAAGATATTTGCAAATGACATATCGGACAAAGGGCTAGTATCCAAAATCTATAAAGAGCTCACCAAACTCCACACCCGAAAAACAAATAATCCAGTGAAGAAATGGGCAGAAAACATGAATAGACACTTCTCTAAAGAAGACATCCGGATGGCCAACAGGCACATGAAAAGATGCTCAACATTGCTCCTCATCAGGGAAATAGAAATCAAAACCACACTCAGATATCACCTCATGCCAGTCAGAGTGGCCAAAATGAACAAATCAGGAGACTATAGATGCTGGTGAGGATGTGGAGAAACGGGAACCCTCTTGCACTGTTGGTGGGAATGCAAACTGGTGCAGCTGCTCTGGACAACTGTGTGGAGGCTCCTCAAAAAATTAAAAATAGACCTATCTATGGCCCAGCAGTAGCACTGCTAGGAATTTACCCAAGGGAAACAGGAGTACTGATGCATAGGGGCACTTGTATCCCAATGTTTATAGCAGCACTCTCAACAATAGCCCAATTGTGGAAAGAGCCTAAATGTCCATCAACTGATGAATGGATAAAGAAATTGTGGTTTATATACACAATGGAGTACTACGTGGCAATGAGAAAGAATGAAATATGGCCTTTTGTAGCAACGTGGATGGAACTGGAGAGTGTGATGCTAAGTGAAATAAGCCATACAGAGAAAGACAGATACCATATGTTTTCACTTTTATGTGGATCCTGAGAAACTTAACAGGACCCCATGGGGGAGGGGAAGGAAAAAAAAAAGAGGTTAGAGTGGGAGAGAGCCAAAGCATAAAAGACTCTTAAAAACTCAGAACAAACTGAAGGTTGATGGGGGGTGGGAGGAAGGGGAGGGTAGGTGATGGGTATTAAAGAGGGCATCTTTTGGGATGAGAACTAGGTGTTGTATGGAAACCAATTTGACAATAAATTTCATATATTAACAAAATAAAATAAATAAACCAATAAAAAAACATAAATCTCAAGTATCAGTTTAACTTTTTCTTCCTAAATAGCTTATGGAAGTTAAACTGATACTAATTTGTAATAAAAAAGTATAATCTAGAGGAGAGGAGTAGATGGCAGAGCAAACAAGAAAAAAATCTTCCAATAAGGAAGAGGGATTGCTTGCTTCTCCTACTTTGCTTCGCTAAAGAGATGAAGTTACTCCTAATCAACACCTTTGTAAGAAAGTTCACCAGAGCTAGAAGCTTGTAGCCATGCAACAGTGAATTGAAGTGGGGCATAAAGAAATGAGTATTGAGGTGCTCTCAAAAAAAAAAAAAAAGCTACTTACTAGCCAGGAACTATTCCAGATACTCTTAGACACCATGATTAAAGACAGCTTACTCCATGCTTTGTTTTAGGTAGCTTCTTCCTGACTTAGAATAAAAACTTTCCTTAATTTAGTACTATTAAATGCATGTTTTTTTAAAAAAAAAAAAACAGTTCAATCAGAAAGAGTACAGTAGATTTGGTTTATTCTGTCTTTAATTTGATTGAATGACAGTCCAATTTCATCAATAATTAATAAAGCCACAGTTCCTAAATTAACCATGTTGTGGTACATAGTTTTGTTATTGTCTTAGGTGGTAGTCATAATACCATTGGTTGGTTTCTTTTCTTCCTCATATAGTTCTGGCTTTTTCAACTTCTTTCTACTATATTTACACTTTGTTTTTATTTATGTGATACCATTATCTTAAGTGGTTAATGTCTTTTTCTAAGGTAATGTAATGTTTTTTCTAGTTGTGATTTCACTACAGTAAATCTTTTCATGTTTTGTCCTGGAGGCCTCTTGACCTTCACCTACCAAATACCCTGACTTTAGTTCTTTGGGCTATAACATTGAGTTGCAAATAGTGTGTGATCCATTAAGCTGTTTTCTAGGATTCTGCCTACTGGAAACAATGCTGTTGAGTGATTACTTTTTAGACATGTAGGTGTCTTCTCCACACCCCGCCCCCCCCCTTTTTTCCAAATTGAATGTTATTTTGTTAATTTCTGTTCCCATTTCCAGATTCTTGGGAAATTTATATCATTTTTCTTACCACATTAAGTGTAACAACTTCCAATCTGGAATCATTGACCATTGTTTTTGAGAAGTTGATTTCCTATTTCAGGTGAATAATGAAGACAAAGTTTGTTCTCTTCTAACTCCTATAGAACATTGCTTACACTACTCTTATCACCTCCCAGACAGCTTTGTACGTGATAAGTTGTGTTTATTTTCCTTGTGAGATTACAAGTGTCTCTAGGGCAGAGGATATTCAGATTTGCATTTTCCACAGATATTAGCATAATGCTTTTCACACAGTAGGAATTTAGTAAATATGTGGGATTTACATTATTACGCCTCTTTATAGGAAACTTCACAAATGCGTCTAGAAATACTGCCATTCAGCCTAACACATAGTCTGTGTTTTTTTCTTCTGTCTTTCAGCTGATGTTTACCACATGTACTTATGCAAATTGATTTGATTAACATTGTTTTTATGGTTTGGGATGGGGCATTATGTCTTTTAAAATCCAGGCGCACAATAAGTGTTACATTTGTTCTAATCACAACATGAAATTCAACGGGGAAGGTTTTGTTGGTTTTTTGTTTTTTTTAAGTTAATTGGGCCTTTCCATCCTGGCATTTAAGATTCTGATTGCTTTTGTTTCATGTATTTAAATGCTTTCCCTTGGCATTTTCTAATTATTACATAAATAACACAGACATACAGGAGCAGTGTTTCAGCCTTCACTCTTATTTTGCCAGGAGTCCAAAGTGATTATGTTAGCATTGAGGGCTTTCTTCATAATTTCTCCTTAGTTTCTCCTGCTTTCAAATGTAAAACAATTACCCTGTAAAAACACAAAACATTAAAAAGCATTAATAAGTAGATAAAAATTAATTATGATTTATAATTTGGAGACTACCATCATCAATGTTTTAGGAATATATTCTTGCATTTTTAAAGAAAAAATTTTGTTTTATAATTTTATTTTTTCACTTAAATGCATATATAAAACATTTTCCACCCCTTAAATATTCTATAGTAGCATTTTCAGTATTTTCTTATTGTGATATTTTGATGTATCGTGATTTTGACAATCTTTGCTTTGGATATAAGAGACTTTTCCTTATTCATACCCTTATAAATTCCAGTGTATGACCATCAAACATACTTTATGATAAATTAATTTTCAATGAGTAGTCAGCCTTATGTGTATAGAAAGGGACCATGGCTAATACTTGGACTACTATGACGTTGAAATTCCTAAAGTCTGATTGTTTGTTCCTTTACTACTCAGTCATTGCCATTGTTGAGCCTACAATCTGACCCTGCAGTTTCTAGGCACTGAAATTATGGTTCTTTTATGGACCATAACCAGTTAGAGCTGATTAAAGGACTCCTCTGTGCTGAGGCATTAGTATGGCCAGAAGGAAGTGAGCAAATCCTCCAATTTATGCTGTGCCATGGAAAGTGAAGAGAGTTTTCTTTTAATATTTCATTAGTAATGATAACATAAATACTGGTACTGAGATGATAAAAAATTGAGATGTAACTAAATTGGGAAAATGGGGAAAGGAGAAATAGGTATCATGGTGTAAGAGTGCCATAACAGTTGTGTCTGTTATGATTAGTTTTGGTTGTATATAAAATGAAAATACAGAAGAAGATAGACTTAAACAGATAGTAGGCTTATTTCCTCTTCAGTAAATGAATTTGGGAGATGGGCTGCCTAGATTGATGTGGAAGTTCTATCAAGCACATGGGGCCCTATACCTTTTGAATCACTGCTTTGTCATGCTAGTGTGTTGCCTTCTTCCTCAAGGACCAAAGTGGCTACTGGAGATTTATTCATGATAACTGCATTCCAGGAAGCCGGAAAGAGGAAGGAGAGAAAAAAAAATAGTCATACAGAAAAATACTGAATTATGAGTACAGTTCAATACATTATCACAAAGGGAACTCACCCAAGTAGCTACAACCCAGGGTCAAGGAACAGAATATTTCCAGCATCATAGGAATGCTTCCTGCACCCCTTCCCAATCCCCAAATCTTTCTTCTCCTCTCCAAAGATAACCATGATTCTCACTTCTACCATGATTGATTGACTTTTCCTATTTTTGCATTTTTACAAATGAAAATATACAGTATGTATTCTTTTGTGTTTGGATTTTTCTATACAACATTATTTTCTGTGAACTAATCCATGTTTTTGTAAGTAGCTACATTTCATTCAAGAACTTGGAAGATGCCATTTTGTGTTCTTCTAGCTTCCATTGTTCCTATTGAGAAGTAACCTGTAATTCTTATTGTTGCAATTTTGAAGGTAACCTGCCTTACTTTTTTTTCTTTAAATTTCCAGTATAATTAACATATAATGTTATGTTAGTTTCAGGTGTACATTATAGTGATCCAACAACTTTATACATTACTCACTGCTCATCACAATAAGTGTACTCTTAACGTTAATTTATTTCGCTCATTCCCCCCCACACCTCTCCTCTGGTAACCACCAGTTCTCTATACTTAAGAGTCTGGTTTTTTTGGTTGTCTCTTTGTTTGTTTGTTTTATTAATTAAGTTCTATAGATGAGTGAAATCTTATGGTGTTTGCCTTTCTCTGACTGACTTCTTTTATTTAGCATTGTATTATCTAGATCCATCCATTTTGTTGCAAATGGCAAGATTTAATTCTTTTTTTTATGGCTGATAATATTCCGTTGTATGTATATACCACATCTTCTTTATCCAGTATCATTTATCAATGGACACTTGGGTTGCTTCCATAATTTGGCTATTGTAAATAATGCTGCAGTAAATGCAGGGCTGCATATATCTTTTTGAATTAGTGTTTCCATATTCTCTGGGTAAACACTCAGTAGTGGAATTACTGGATCATATGGCAATTCTATTTTTAGTTTTTTTGAGGACCATCCATACTGTTTTCCACAGTGGTCGCATCAATTTGCATTCCCACCAATAGTGAGCAAGAGTTTCTTTTTCTCCACATCCTCAGCAACACTCGTTTCTTGTGTTTCTGATTTTAGCCATTCTGGCGGGTGTGAAGTGGTATCTCATTATGGTTTTGATTTGCATTTCCCTGATGATGAGTAATGATGAGCATCTTTTCATGTATTCTGGCCATCTGTATGTCTTCTTTGGAGAAATGTTTGTTCATATCTTCTGCCCATTCTTTAATTGGATTGTTTTTGTTGTTGTTGTTGTTGTTGTTTGTTTTCCTGTTTTTGGTTTTGTGTGTGTGTGTGTGTGTGTGTGTGTGTGTGTGTGTGTGTATGTGTGTGTGTTTGGTGTTGAGTTGTATAAGTTCTTTATATATTTTGGATGCTAACCCCTTACCAGATACGTAATTTGCAAATATTTTCTCTCATTCAATAGGTTGTCTTTTAGTGTTGTTGATAGTTTCATTTGCTGTGCAGAAGCTTTTTATTTTAATGTAGTCCCAATAGTCTATTTTTGCTTTTGTTTCCCCTGCCTCAGGAGACATATCTAGAAAAATATTGCTATGGCCAATGTCAGAGAAATTACTGTTTGTGTTCTCTTCTAGGATTTTTGTGGTTTCAGGTCTCACATTTAATCCATTTTGAGTTTATTGTTGTGTATGGTGTAAAAAAGTGGTCCATTTTCATTCTTTTGCATGTAGCTGACCAATTTTCCCAACACCATTTGTTGAAGAGACTGTCTTTATTCCCATTGCATATTCTTGTCTCCTTTGTGAAAGATTAATTGATCATATAACTGTGGGTTTATTTCTGGGCTCTCTATTTTTTTTTTTTTCTGTTGATCTGTGTGTCTATTTTTGTGCTAGGACCATGCTGTTTAGATTATTACAACTTTGTAGTATATCTTGAAATCTAGGACTGTATACTTCCAGTTGTGTTCTTTGTTTTCAAGATTGCTTTGGCTATTTGGGGCCTTTTGTAATTCTAGTTCTATGAAAAACACTGTTGGTATTTTGATAGGTATTGCATTAAATCTGTAGATTACTTTGGGTACTATGACCATTTTAACAATTTTGTTCCCTCAATTCATGAGTATGGAATATCTTTACATGTGTTTCTGTTATCTTCAATTTCTTTCATCAGTGTTTTAATAGTTTTCAGAGTTCAGGTCTTTCACCTCTCTGGTTAAGTTTATACTAAAGTATTTTATTATTTTTGTACCAAATGGGATCGTTTTCTTGATTTCTCTCTCTGCTTCTTCCTTGTTAGTAGATAGAAATGTAGCAGGTTTTTATATATTGATTGTGTATCCTGCAATCTTACTGAATTCATTGATCAGTTCTACTAGACTTTTGGTGGTGTCTTTAGGGCTTTTCTACAAGTAGTATCATGTCATCTGCAAATAGTGAAAGTTTTACCTCTTTCCCTACCAATTTGGATGCCTTTTATTTTTTCTTATCTGACTGCTATGGCTAGGATTTCCTGTACTATATTGAATAAAAAGTAGTGAGAATGGACATTCTTGTCTTATTTCTGATCTTAGGGGAAATTCAAAAATTTCTCAGTTTTTCACCATTGAGTATGATGTTAGCTGTGGGTTTTTCATTTAAGGCTTTTATTATGTTGAAGTGTGTTTCCTCTAAACCTAGTTTGTTGAGGATTTTTTATCATGAATGGATGTTGTACTTTGTCAAATGCTTTTTCTGAAGCTATTAAAATGATACATGTATTTTATCCTTTCTTATTGATGTGATATATCACATTGATTGATTTGTGATGTTTTGAACCACTCTTGCCTCCTAGGAAGGAATCCCACTTGATTTTGGTGAATTATTTTTTAATATACTGTTGGATTCAGTTTGCTAATATTTTGTTGAGGATCTTTGCATGTATGTTCATCAGACATATTGGTGTGTAGTTCCTTTTTTTTTTTTTTTTTTTTCCCCTGTAGTGTCTTAATCTGGTTTTGTTATCAGGACAATGCTGGCCTCATAGAATGAGTTTGGTAGTTTTCCTTCCTCTTCTATTTTTTGTAATCATTTGAGAAGAATAGGTATTAGCTCTTCCTTCAGTGTTTGGTAGAATTCACTTATAAAGCTGTATGGTTCTGGACTTTTGTTTGTTGGACATTAAAAAAAATTTTTTTAGTGTTTATTTATTTTTGAGAGAGACAGAGACAGTGTGAATCAGGGAGGGGCAAGAAAGAGAAGGACACATAGAATCCTAAGCAGGCTCCAGGCTCCAAGCTGTCAGCACAGAGCTCCATGTGAGGCTTGACCTCACCAACAGTGAGATCATGACCTGAACCAATGTTCAACCGACTGAGCCACCCAGATGCCTCTGGACATTTTTTGATTACCGATTCAGTTTCATTACTGGTAATTATCTCTCTAATCTGAATGATAGCCTTGCTGGATGGAATATTCTTGGTTGCAGGGTTGGTTTTTTTGTTTTTGTTTTTGTTTTTTTTTCTTTCAGCACTTTGAATGTAGCGTTTCTTTCCCTTCTAGCCTCCAAAGTGAAAAATCAGCTGATAACCTTATGGGGCTTTCCTTCTATGTAACTGTTTTCTATTCTGTTGCTTCTTTTTAAATTCTTTCTCACTACTTTTTGTTATTTTAATTACTATGTGTTTTGGTATGGACCTCCTTGGTTTGATATTCTTGGGGACTCTCTAGGCATTCTGGATTTGGATTTCTGTTTCCTTTCCCAATTTGGGATGCTTTCAGCTATTATTTTCTGTAGCCTTTTCTCTTCTTCTGAGATCCCTATAAGGCGAATATTATTTCACTTGATAGTTTTGCTGAAAAACCTTTACCTATTTTCATTAACAAATGAAAATTACTTTTTCTATCTCTCCTGTTCTGCTTGATTGCTTTCCATTACTCTGTTCTCCAGATCACTGATCTGTTCTGCTTCATCTAGTCTACTGTTTATTCCATTTAGTGTGTTTTTATTTATTTTGAGAGAGAGGGGGCATGTGAGCAGGGCAGGTGCAGAGAGAGAGAGAGGGAGAAAGAGAATCCCAAGCAGACTGGGCATGCATGGAGCCTGACACAGGACTCATAATCACGAGCCATGAGATCATGACCTGTGCTGAAATCAAGAGTAAGATGCTTAACCAACTGAGCCACCCAGGCACCCCCTATGTAGTGTATTTTTAATTTGTTATTGAGTTCTTTATCTGATGGGTTCTTTTTTATGTTTACTCTTTGTTGAGGGTCTCACTGAGGTCCTCCACTCTTTTCTCAAGGCTGTGAGTTTCTTAATGACCATTACTTTAAATTCTCTATCAGGTATATTATTTATCTCTGCTTCATTTAGCTCTTTTGCTGCAATTTTGTCCTGTTTTTTTCATTTGAGACAGACATATTTCTCTATCTCCTCATTCTGTCTAACTCTCTGTGTCTGTTTCTATGTGTTAGGAAAGTCAGGTACACCTCCTGCTTTTGAAAGTAGTGGCCTTATGGGGACACCTGGGTGGTTCAGTCAGTTAAGTGTCCAACTTCAGTTCAGGTCATGATCTCACAGTTTGTGAGTTCAAGCCCCACATAAGGCTCTGTGCTGACAGCTCGGATCCTGGAGCCTGCTTTGAATTCTGTGTCTCCCTCTCTTTCCACCCCTCCCTCGCTCGTACTCTGTCTCTCTCTCTCTCCCTTTCTCTCAAAAATAAATAAACATTAAAACAAGTTAAGAAAGTAGTGGTCTTATGAGGAATAGGTCCTGTAGTGCAATGTCTCCTGTGCATCAGAACCTGACATTTCAGGGATGTTTTCTGTGTGTGTCACATGCACGCTACTATTATGACTGAGCTGTGTTTTCCTTCTGTCCAGGGGTCTGCGTTGCCTCTCTTTGCCTGTTGTGGTCAGGGTTTGGTCCCTGTGTTGTCAGTGGGTCAGTCTGGGGCTACCTTGCACTTGAATTGGGTCAGATCACCAGGCATTTGCCAGAGCTTGGTAGCACCAAACTGCAGGGTAGTCTCCCTATGTTTTCTCCTGAGAAGCTTTTTTTGGTGGACCAGGTCTTCAGTCAGACCAGATGTTTGCCCTAAGCCCACTACTGGGATTGCAGTCAAACTGGTGTGTGTGGTTATATCCCCCTCTCCCAGGGACAGAAGACGATTTTGTGTGGTCCTGACCCCTGTTGAGGCTGTTTGTATACTGCCATGCTTGTGGCACAGCTTTGGAATGACTCCTACTGAGGGCATGAGTCTGCAGGAGAATGTGGGAGTGGAGCACACTGTTAGCAAGCTAGGTGAAGATTGTTCAGGCTGTGCTGATTCCTGTCAGGGTCAGTGTGTCTGGGCTGGGTGTCAGGGGAGGGAAATGGCACCCGCCAGCCTCTTTGTTCTTAGCGATGTCTTCCAAAGATCCCTGCACCTCCAGCACAGGCCTTACCAAACATATCTTCCTCCCATACACCCCAGGCATTTTTCAAACTGTTGCTTCTATGCTGTATCTCCTGAGGTTGTTTGTTGTGTTGTCTCTTCAAGAGCAGGGCATGTTTCCCATTTCCCCCCAGCTCTCACAGAGCCAAGCCATTGATTTTTAACATTCCAGGTGTTAAGCTCCACTAATTGTAGGAACCCGAGAAGTTCCTCTGGTTTTTAAAGCCAATGTTATGGAGTTTTGTCTTCCTGGTGGAGGTCTCTGTGTCTGGGGTGCCCGGTGTGGGGTCTGCTCCTCTCTTTTCCATGCCCACAGTGTCCCTCTCTCTTACAGATGGTCCTAAGGGTCATTTTGTCTTCCAACCACTTCTCTGCTCTTCCTATCCTCTTTGATGGGGTTTCTTCTCTACATTTAACTGTGGGGAGTCTGTTCTGCCAGTCTTGTGTGGTTTTCTGGGTTATTTACACTGATGTGAATGTTATCTAGGTGTATCTGTGGGATGGGGTGAGCCTAGGATCCTCCTACTCCACCATCTTCCCTGTTTATTTCTTTATCTTTGCTGTTGAGCGGTTTCGCTATGATATGCCTAGGTCTGGTTTTCTTTGAATTTTTCTTGCTTGGGATTTGTAGTGATTTTTGATTCTATAAATTATCCTTCATCAGTTTTAGAAACTATGAGCCATTATGTCTTCAAATGTTGCTTCCGCTTCATTCTGTCTCTTCTTTTTCTCCTTCTTCTCCTTCTCCTCCTCCCTGTTTTTCTTCTTCTTCATTCCAGTTATACATAAGTTAGTGTATATGCTCTGTGTTTCAATATTTCTATGTTTCTATCATTTTTCTCTTATTTGTATTATCTTCTGACCTACCTTCTACTTCACTCATTTGTTCTTAAGTTATGAATTATCTGCTATGAATCCATCAGGCAAGATCTCAATATCAGTTACTTTATTTTTCAATGTTGGAATTTTTATTTGGATCTTTTTAATAGTCTTTAGTTTTTGCTGAGATTTTAAATCTTGTCATTTATTTAACATATTATACATACTTTTTCAATATAAATTGAGCACTAGGAAGATGCTATCTTCCTGAAGAGAGAATTTGTCTTTGCTTCTGGC
This sequence comes from Prionailurus viverrinus, assembly GCF_022837055.1. NCBI lineage: Eukaryota > Metazoa > Chordata > Mammalia > Carnivora > Felidae > Prionailurus > Prionailurus viverrinus. Next base: position 141,168,673 of record NC_062562.1, on the reverse strand, counting down.
AGGCTGCTAGGGTCACTAGGAATCCGGGATCATTTTAATCCAGTGAAGAAGGGGAATGATTTGAAGCTCATTTTCCCATAATTTTCTGTACAGGCTGGTCTACTTCTAGTTCATCTTTTTGCCTAAAGTATAATTCTCTACAGCCCCAATTTAAAGTCTTAGTGGTTTATCAGGTCCTCCCTCTTTGGGGGTTCTTGAGCTCCATTGTTCCTCTAGCACAAGAAATATGTCAAAAACTGCTCAGTTTCTCAGAGATCTTTTCTGGAACCTGGATAAGCCTTGTGCTGTATAGCCCATTCATCTCCCTAGCTTCAGTTCTGCACTATTACGTCTTTCTACAGCTAGTGTTACTTTACCAAGCTCAAATATTTGCTCCCCATTCTGTTCCTTCAATCCTCAAGGCACTAGGGGCTTCCTCTTCTAACCCTAGGGATGTCACCATCCCTTTATTATGTGTTTTTTTTTCTTTACCATCCCCACAACTGTGTATATAGTCCCATAGTTAAGCACACTTCAACTACATTTTTGACTGTGCCATCTGCTCCTTGCTACACTCTGATGCAAGCATGCCTGTGGGGGGAAATAAAACTGCAGGTACTGTACTCTCTTCTCTAGGTTTCCTTCTTGTCCTGAATCTTGGCCCGTAATTTTTATTAAATCTCTAATACCTCAACTTGTTTTATTTTTAAAAATACATTGTTCGTCTTTTCTAATTATTTTTAGTGGTGGAGTTGTGAATTACCTAGTCCATATTCCTGAGTGTGGAATTTTCCCCCATGCTCGTATTTTAAAGGAAATGTTTTTTTTTTAATTTTTTTTAACATTTATTTATTTTGAGACAGAGAGAGACAGACAGAGCATGAACGGGGGAGGGGCAGAGAGAGAGGGAGACACAGAATCTGAAGCAGGCTCCAGGCTCCGAGCCATCAACCCAGAGCCCGACGCGGGGCTCGAACTCACGGACCGCGAGATCGTGACCTGAGCTGAAGTCGGACGCTCAACCGACTGAGCCACCCAGGCGCCCCTTAAAGGAAATGTTTAAAAAAATGCACAAAATACCCTTTAGTTGGTCATATGATTGGTCATATGGGTACACATAACTGCAAAGAAATCTGGAAAATCTTTAACTTAGATAGCAATATGCACATCTAAAATGGGAAGTCTGTTCTATAGAAGAAAGTGAAGCTGGGTATAGTGAGGTAACTAGCAGTGCATGCCCCAGAAACAAGTAGATAATATCAACAATTTAGAAATATATTGTGTAAATAAATATATCACTTAGAAATGCAAAGAGGAATATTATAAAAATTAAGAGTTAAAAAGGATTTCTTTTCTGGCAGGTGGGACTCAGAGGTAGAGAAGAGCAAGGCAAGGAACTGCCATTTTGTTGTTGTTGTTGTTGTTGCTGCTGCTGCTATTGTTTTTATAAGTCTTATGGTTCTAATGGACATACAAATCCATCTCCATGTATTGCTTTGATACAAATAAAGTTCATATTAAAAGGAAGAAAAATGATAGTGTCTTTCTGTCCTAAATGTATGTGATCTTTATTCTTATACTTCTCTGGGTTTCAGTTGCCTTCTCTAAAAATTCTTTCAGTTTATATTGTGCTTTACCATGAAATGGAATTAGACTAAATGCTCTTTAATGTCCCTTTGATTCTTGATATTTAATTAATCTGATTCAATCTATGAAAAACATATAGTGCTGATTTAAAATGTATCTGTCACCACACTTAGATACAGACCTGTTTGTATCTTGGTGTTCGTTTCGAACCAGACTAGGTACCTATTACCCAGAGAAAGCAAAAAAATCTCCACATGTAAATTTACGTAATAATGAAAATGTTAAAAGCAGAGAATTGTCCCCAGGAGCCAAGATAAAGTTTCAGCTTTAAAAATATGAAAGTAGCAATTGGGGAATCTCAAAATATGTACAACATGCTTATTTGATAGTTTCTGATATTGAATGATATTAAAATCTGAACATGCTGGTTTGTGAACCCATACCCTTGAATAAGATTTTTGAGGGCCATGTTGAAGATTACTGAGATAATACCTATTAAGGCATTTGAGTCCTTTAGAGAAGACTTGCATTACAAAGAGTAGAATTACCTATATAAACTGTTCTTGGTTTTCTCACGTTTTAAATGAGATTAAGTGGGGGAAATGGCTACACTGTGGGGTTTTCTAAAAGTTCTCTTTCCAGTTGCTGTTAGGACTGTATGGAAATTGCAATAGAAATGAAGGAAATGAGTAATTGCACCAAACATCTGTGCGAGAGAAGTAAGAGTAAGTGTTATACTGGTATGACACCTACATCTTCCTGGTTATTCTAATGTGATGAACAATATCTCTAAAAAGATTTTCACACTTATAGGCCTGTTTTTACTATTTGAATTTATCTCGTTTTCACGGAAGAGTATATCACTCTGCACGTATTTTTATTTTGGCCTCTGTTATACTTGCCTGAGTCCCTCTACTTTAATTTTAAATTTAACATCTTTCTTTGTATCAGATAGTCTCCATGGTACTCATGAGAAGAGTCTTCATACTACAGGGCTCACTTGCTATTGATCACCTGGCTTATAGATTGGCCAAACTTGGGGCTAATACTTACCTGCAATTTGCTCATTCATGACTGAGATAGCGCATCCCTGTGGTACCTATATGAAAATTATGTTCGAGGAATTCCTTATGAGGACACAGTAGATGAGGAAAGATATTCTAATATCTTACTTAAAAAAATAAAATATTGAATCCAGGTCTGTCTAGGAGTGTTTGGAAGATTGTTGAGGAGGATCTAATATTGATCTTTTTCTTTGATCAGAGGCTGAGTCTTGTATTAAAATTTAAAATTATTGTATGGGAAAAGAGAACTGAATTTGGCTTCGAGACAGTGAGGTAGGCCAGAGCTGCATGATTTAGCTGTAACCTTGGTCAAGTGACCTCAGTACTCAAATCTTCCTTTTTCATCTTTTAAATAGGAATAGTGGTAGTATATATTTTGTAAAGCTGTTGTGAAAATTAAAATAATTCATATAAATACTCGGCTTATAGCAAATGCTATATGTTATTTTTATTGCCTAATTAAGCATTGTTTTGGTAATAATAAAGATGTTCACAATAGTCACTAAATCTTCATCTCCATTTTCTTTGATAGATTATGCTCTATTTGCTTCTTTGGTTGTTTGGTTTCAAACAGACTTCTTTGGTTGTTTTTCAGTCAGTGTTACCAGAATTAACTATGCTTTCTCCAAATGTGCACAACCTTTCAGCAATTTAATGTAAAGACTTCTGGGTATCTTTGTAATTTTCAAGGTAATTTTATATTTTTCAAAAAAGACAGTAAGAAAATTCTAAATGTCATTAGATGTATACTAAACTTTTGTTTCCCTTTCTTTTTCTCCCGCCAGTGGATATAGATTTGCACAAGCCTGACCAGTCCCACCAACTCTTATTCAGTCCCCTTTATGCCCAGCAGAATGTGTTAAATAACTGAAAGTGCATATGTCCAGTCACTAAGAGACAAATAAGAGAAGAAAAAATTATACTAATGTTTTTGCCCCTTTATGACCCTTCTCAACAACTCTAATATTGGCTCTTTATCTGATTGAAAGATAAAATGTGGCATATCATTCTCTAATAGGTAAATATATTACTTTTAAGGTCTTGAGTTCTAAGGTCTAGAAGAACCAATCCTTGTATTACAATATAAACAGTTGCTCATGGGGCGCCTGGGTGGCTCAGTCAGTTGAGCGTCCGACCTCGGCTCAGGTCATGATCTCACGGTCTATGAGTTCGAGCCCCGCGGTGGGCTCTGTGCTGACAGCTCAGAGCCTGGAGCCTGCTTCCGATTCTGTCTCTCCCTCTCTCTCTGCCCCTCCCCCACTCATGCTCTGTCTCTCTCTGTCTCAGAAATAAATAAACATTAAAACAAATTTTAAAAAATAAATAAAAATAAAATACAAATAAACAGTTGCTCGTGTCTGGAGCCTCCTGCCTCTAGAGGTTAGCATAACATGAGTTAGTAGCATACACCTTTAAGGTCAAATCAAAAAAGTATTTACTTTTTGTTTTGTTTTGTTTTATTTTAAAAGAAAAAAGAATTCAAGAACCAGCAAAAGTCTATTCAAGAAAATAGAAGATCTCTTTGAACTTGGAATCTGTGTCTCATAGTATTTCTGATAAGGTCACCAGGCAAAAGGTGGCCTCAAGTCCTCAATCTTCCAGAGCCTCCAAAACAGTTTCGGCCTCCTACATTTCAATCTAATTCTGAAACATGTATATAATCTTCTTGGTGGGAGTCATGTCCTCTCATAGCTCCCTGTATACGTAATATAGTGGTCTGTGTGGTTCAAGTAGAAGAAAGATATTGACTGACTGAATGAAAAAACAATTAGCGTAACTTTGGGCAGCACATTAATTTCTTTATGATTTATCCTGTCATATTCCAAACAGTCTCTTAACAGTTTGTTAAACAGGTCTGGCTACTGCTCTGCTCACCTCCATTTCCCCTGGAGAATGTAGGCAATGACACTTTGGTCTTACCTGACTCTGACACTTAATGGCAATTTGAACACATTATGTCACCTTTGAGGTCTCAGTTTATTCATCTCTAAAGAGAAGATAATGGTTCCTGCTCTGTTGGCCTTGCATATTTTCAAAAGGATCTATCTAATAAGAACTGAACATGAAAAGCTCAAAGTCTGCCAGTGTACAAAAGGAATGTGTTCATATTAACCAAGCACTGAGCATGGGTCCATGGGCTGAGAAAGCCTTCAGGCACAGGGTGCCTGTTAGGGGGTCCTGTGTTAGCTTTGTTCCTTCCATGCTCTTCCCGCCCCCCCCCCCCCCCCTTAAATAGCCTGTAATCACCCTGCAATAGCTAATCAACACACTTTTCTGATTAGAGGGAAACATGAAGCATATGGACAAAAATAAGGGAAAATAGAAAGTCGGACACTGAATTTGATACAAATTGATTTTAGTTGGGCTTAAAAATTGTATATTCTTAATATTTAGCAGAACCATTCAAAATATGCATAACAAGTCACTTACTAGCTTTGCTTAAATATAAGAACTATATTCTACTATATTCTTTCCCCTTGATTTCTCACATTTCTTCTTCTCTTCTATTCTTAAATGTTTTCTCTACAACCTTTTTGTTCTGGGCTTGAGTCTCCACCCACCTCTCCCTTCCCCTAAATGGACCAGGACAAACCTGACCTCTTTTAGATTCCCTCCTTAAAACCAACTGAGAGCTGATCTTGTTTTTTATTATGCCTCGTATTGCAATAAGCAGCTTTTTTCCAGTAGCTCTTCAGTTTACTAAGGGTTCATGAGGGAGAAATTCCTAGAGCAGAGATGAGAAGTACAGAAAGGGAAAAGACACGGAAAGAGAAGTGGAAGCCTGCAACAAGCAAATATTCTGCACTATAAAAGTCTCTCAAGAAGTGATGTTTCTCTACTGATTTTCCACACAAACAGGCTAGCTGAACCCTGGCCAAAGAACTTGTCTCCGGGACCTACATGCATTTCTTGGAACTTTACTTTCAAACATGTAGAATCACTACATTCTTTGGGAATTGGAGCTATAGAAATGCACATGTAACGTAAATAAATTTGTGTGTGTGTGTGTCAGAAGCATCAATTGTGACAAACTCAACAGATATTTATTGGGCATTTGTTACAAACCCGGCATTATGTCAGGTGTTGGAGATACAGCTATGGATAAGACAAAAACAGTTTTGAGTGTAGTTTGCTTACACTTTCATTACAGAGGTTTTGTTTTTTAACTAAGCTTTTCTGCTTTCCTGCAAACAGATAAAGAATATAAACTACAACTATATTTGAATTTAATGCATACCTTTTCCCAGCAGTTATTACTTCCTCAGTTGCCTGCATGGGATAATATGATACATAAATAGTACTTGAAACACTATCTGAACATACAACCAGTCAATAAAAGTTAGAAGGAGGAGGAAGAAGACGACGATGGAGTCCGAGAACTGTAGTTACCTACTAGATTTGACAATAACATTGTACCCTGAGTATGGGGTGGTGCAATGAGTTGAAGAGGAACCATCAGAATGCTTGGGTGAGAGTTCCAATATTTGCCATTTTCTTTTGGACAGATTAGTCTCTCAGGGCCACCATGTGCTCAGGTACAAGATGGGAGGAAAATTTAAATCTTCCTACATCACTGGAGGCTGCTGGATCAAATAATATAGGGTATGCGATAATAATTTTGTGACTTAACAGAAGTACTATTAAGTAAGGTGGTTAGTAAAAGTTTATGCTGAATATGAATCAAAATATCAGTAGATCCACCTTATCTAAATGTAACTAATGTTTTATTAGGAAATCCACACTACTGAATGCCCCAATTCATTGGAAAATGTGAGCTCTATTTTTATTTCTCAGAATGCAAACACAAGGGATTTCTGAGATAGGCACGTATTTCTTTTATGGGAGGGAAAGAGGCTTAGTTGTTTGGAAAATGGTACCTGCTGGTTAATCTGTGCCATCTCTGTCATCTCCATAGCAACAAGCTCTGATGTAACAAACAGAGGAACTTGATGGAGAAATCAAAAATAGCTCAGAGATATGGTAATGGGAATTCATAAAGTTACCAATGAAGTAAGAAGATTGTTCCCATGTAAATATTCTCTCTTCCACTTCTGTTCTTAATGAGAAATTCCTCTTCGGAAGGTATTCGTTACCGTGGTTATTAAAACTTAAATACCATCTATTCTTTTTTTTTCTATTAAAAAGTTGGTTGTTGCAGAGTAATGCATTTTTAGTAAAACAAAACGTGGCAGACTTATAATTCCTGACTCACTTAAGGGGACACGTTGTATCTGGTACAAGATAACATTCTTTGGTTCCAGCAGTTGGTTCTAAGAGTAAAAGAGTCAGGAATGGATCTCACTGCCCTTGACTCTTTGGCTCCCAAGGTTAGAGTATTAAGGAATAAATGGACTGCTATCCAGATTATATTGTCTGTTTTGGTACTTTCAGCATTTTTTTTTATTAAGAGTGAATAATAATAATAGTAAACATATATGTAGAGGTCACAACATGCAAGCAATATTCTAGGAGGTATATGTGTGTGTTTTCATTCAATTTATGAAATAGGTACTATTATTATCCCCAATTTACAAGGAACAGAGAACTAACTTGCCTCAAATTACACAGCTGGTAATGTAAATGGTGTTGTTTGTTTTCTGTAGACAATGGTAATTTATTTGCTTTGGTATCCAGAGGATCACTGTCTAAGAATGATGATAGACCATATTGTAAGTAGTATGATATCCCATTTCAATCAGGGATGATGAAACCTTTAATACTTAAGTAGGCGCAGAGAAAAGGGAATGAGCAATGTTTTTCCTAAATAGGAACAAGGAGGAAGGGAGATGCTGTATCTTTTGGTTCAGGCCAAGTCTCTCTACTGCACTTTGCAATAATATTGATAGCTACTATTTATATAAGGCACATTCTATGGGCTAAGCAATATAATGCATGTTTTATAGGTACTTCTCATTTAATTCTCACAATAGTCTATTCGGTAGGTGTTATTTTCATTTTACAGGTGAGGAAATGGGGATGAAAGGATTTTGAGTGAATGATGGAATGATAGAATTTTCTAATAATTTTTTATTCTTTCAGCCGGGGCTTAGAAATTTTACAAAGTTCATAATGGTGGGTGGTCTAAGGTTTAAATCATAGACTGATTCCAAACTCTAGAAAGTGATCAAAAGTAATTGATGATGGGGCACCTGAGTGGCTCAGTGGGTTAGGCGACCAACTTCGGCTCAGGTCATGATCTCACGGTCTGTGAGTTTGAGCCCCGCGTCAGGCTCTGTGCTGACAGCTCAGAGCCTGGAGCCTCCTTCGGATTCTGTGTCTCCCTCTCTCTCTGTCCCTCCCCTGTTCACGCTGTTTCTCTCTGTCTCTCAATAACAAATAAACATTAAAAAAAAATTTTTTTTTTAAGTAATTGATGAAATTTATTTACACAAGTGTGCGGGTCCTTCTGAAAACTATTTTATCAAAGTAAATAGGATGGGTGGGTGTAGTTGAAAATTTATCCTGTATGAAGCTTGCCTTGTAAATACTCTGGAATGATAACTTATTTCATTCCTTGTATATTTTGATGTATCAAAGTCTCAGATGGCAAATCTGCCCTTGTTTTATTTTGCTTTTATTTATTCATTCAAAAAAAAATCTTTATTGAACACCAACTCTGACCACACACCATGCCAAATTACGGAGATACAGAGATGACTAAAACATCTTCCTTGGCCTGAAGTTGCTCATAGCTGAGTGGATGAGATGATAAATAGATGACGAGTGAGCATGTAGGACAAAACTCTCATCTGGGAGCTTTGGGAGTAGTAAAGGACCAAATGTCAGACAGGAAGTAGTGTCTGTGCAGAGATTTGAAGGATGAATTGAACAATTGTTCCAGATAGTGTGGGTATGGAAGCTGATTTCAACCACAGGGGAAAGAATGTGATTTTTAAGATATCAATATGTGGAGAGAAAATAGAAGAACAAAGCTGCCTTGCCTGAAAACTGATCACTCCACTAAAACAAGTGACTTTTTACTTTCATGTCAGCATCACTAATTTAAAAGCATGTTTCTGATTTCTTGAGAGGATATGACCTTGCAAGACCTTTTGCAGTAGTCTAGATACAGGAGGGAATTGTGGATGATTTCTCATTGTTTTCTACTTGTTATACTTAAGGACATCGATCTGTGTCACAAAACGTATTTCAGGATGACTTATCATATACGTTGCAAATGTATTTGAACTGGAAAGGTAGAAAGCTCAGGGTATATTGAAGTGTAGTGGTTGAGTTGCAAATTGGCCGTTTACAGTAATAAACGTCCCCACCCAGACTTCCTGGCAAATTGCAATTTATCCTTTCAAGACTTTGCTTAGACACTACTTCCTTTTTGATCTTCTTTTCCTAATAACTGAAGGGTTTTTAGAAATGTTATCATTTATTCCCCAGTGAAAATATGTGAAGTACAGTTATTTCTTTCAGCTTGAGGAACAGCATCTTCTAAGTGGAGAATGTAAAAAGAAACTCAAGTCATTGATGTTCTCTTGACTCTTTTCACTTGCCCGTGTACAATCCTGATTTGCCTCATTTTCTGCCCATTCCAACCTCTCCCTTTGTCCCCAAAACACTTTCAGTTTTCCCTTCTTTCCTCATTTTCTGTCTCTTTTTTTAATGTTTATTTATTTAGTTAGTTGTTTTTTGGTTTTTGTTTTTTTTTTTTTTTTTTTTTTTTTGAGAGAGAGAGGGACAGAGAGTAAGCAGGGGAGGGGCAGGGAGAGAGAGAGGGAGACACAGAATGTGAAGCAGGCTCTAGGCTCCGAGCTGTCAGTATAGAGCCCAGCGCCGGCTGGAACTCACAAACCGGGAGATCATGACCTAAGCTGAAGTCAGATGCTTACCAACTGAGCCACCCAGGCACCCCTTTCCTCATTCTTAATCACCTGTTTCATTGACAATCCTCTGTCTATTCATAAATATGATTTTTCTCTATTCCCTAGTGTTTATGAGTAATAGGTTGATGGGTAAATCATTTTCTTTTCATAGAGCTTTCCCAAATTGTTCTTTTAACTGCTGGTAAATTTCCTAATCAATTATTTCATACAACCCAGTGCAACTAGGGTGTTTATTTGTTTGGAATCGTAGACAATTCTAATCAACGACACCATATAAAAGCCAGATCCCTTATATTCATGTGTGCTTGTGTGTGAGAGTGGGTGGACTGGAGGGAAACAAGTCTTAAGTGTTCTAGAATCTTCAAATTTTTGAGCCAAAAAAATAATTTAGGTATCGTTTAGTTCAGCCCCTTAATTTTAATAAAGAGCAAACAAGTCCAGAATCCCACAGTAGTACAAGGAGGCAGATTGGAAGGCAGGACCAAGGCTCTGAGCTGTGCCACCAAGCCCAGGTCTCCCAAAGCAAATCTGTTAAAATCAAGTGGGCTTGGCCTTTTGTAAAAATGTAGATTTTTTTTTTTTTTGAGTCCTTTAAAAAAGACCTGGCCTGAAAAACTATCCAGTCTGACTAGGTCTGATTCTTTTCACTGGAGTGTGAGGAAGTAGAAGAAGATTACATTTCAATTTATTTGGTGATATCCTCAGCTCTGAAGTACTTTGCAGGTCTGAGAAAAGAGACATACATAGAAATTAGGTTCTTAAAAGTAATTCCAAAGCTACTTAAATTGCATGATTTAATGCTATGTAGGGAAAGGGTGGGGAGTCTCTAAAGAAACTGACCTCTACCCCTTTGAATAGGAAAGCACTTTTTGGCCTCTTGGCCTCGAAATTGACATCAGAGTTTGGAGAATGAAATTTTGTATGATAGAATTTACCTAGCCACATCACCCTATCATTTACTTAAATTATGTATTTCTTTTTCGCTCTCAAGTCCTGGCATTCATACCAGAAATTTGAGGTCATTTTTATTATGTTCTATGGTAATTAAAGAAATTTCTTCCCTGTCCTAGAAAGACCAAATTAACCCCTCATGTTCTCCCTTTGGGACTCAAAGTTAATTAATGGCCACATAATGGGTCACTTTGCTCTTCACTCATTCCCAGAGCACTTTCCTTCCCCTCACTGTCTTTGAGATCTGAAAATTGCATTTTTTTCTTCCTCTTTCACGTCTCCTGAAACTTCGGACCTTCTGAGTGGCTATAGAACATGGAAATACACTTGCTCTCCTCCATGGTAATTTCCCTGAGGTATAGAATTTCATTCCTGCTATCTGAACAGTGTTAAGGGATTTGGATCATTCTTTCAGAATCCATAGTACAATATTTCACAGGAGGATGCAGAAAAAAATGAGTCTCATACCTAATTCTATGTAACAGTTGCAGTGGGAACAGAAATGTAGAAGTTAGAGTCTAGGGGAGAAACTCAATTTTAAGTTTGGTAGGTTGCCTGCTGCTAGGGTAAAGGGAGCATGAGTCTGAATGTAACCCTACCTTTTTGGATGTGTCCCAGAAATATATCTGAGGATATTAAAACATGCCTGGAACTCATGAAGCAAGCTGCAATGCATTCATTTAGCCACCTTGAAGGAGGTGGGGCTGATTATGTCGTGTCTGTTAAATGTGTTTTCCTATTTTCCCAGTGTTCACTAGGTGTATAATACATATGTATGAACATAAATACATACATACATCTGCCCCCAAGTAATCATCATGGGTGGTTTGTAATTTGCTGCTTTTATACAGAAGGAAGCTTTTAGAGCGCAAGTGTTAGCTGTTTTACATTTTAAGGCAAGTCCCCAGGTGAGAGCTGATCCTGGATTCCTTTCAAGGAAACTACTCAGCAGGAGTTTGGAGGCAGAAACTAATACAGAAATTATACATCCACAACATGCACTTGACTCTCCTTTGAAGTTGTTCTAACACGGTGATTATGAAATCTGACCCGTGAAGGCAAGATTTTCAAAATAACTCCTCCTCAGAAACAATAATTAAAACTGGCCTAATTAGTTGTTGGATAAGTAACATGACTTCTTTATGTTCTGTTCTTTATGTCAGTAAAAGTCTAAAACTGTGGGAAAAATGGAACTAAAGTACAGGATGGACTTCAAGTGGAGAAAACCATCACAGACATGCTAGGGCTTATTCAAAGGTAGTTCATCTCTGGTTTGCTCATGTGACTGTGAATTACCAGCCTCACTAACTGCTTCAAGATCCAAAGAGAGTGCCTGCAAGGCTTCTTTGGGAGTGATGCAAATCCACTGAATCGTTATCAAAGGGAGTTCCTTGTATGAGATATCTTTTATGTTTCCCAGCAGTACATATGATAGAATTGGGAAAAAAAAAAAAAAAAAGAGGAGCAAAGTTTCCATCTGAAACTACTGGAGAGCTGCTGGATCTGACCATCACTAAGGTTGTTGGAATGTAGGGGAGTGAGGGCACCAACCTCTTTATCTGACTTTGCAGTATTAGCCCACCCCACCCTATCGGCTGCTCTGTCTTCCTCCCAAGGGAGTGATAACAGTAGGGGTACAGTCAGAACAGGCGCTAACATGCCAGTTATGTAAATGCAGAACCTTGTACCCATGGAACCCCACCACAAGAGCTGGCATTTTGGCAAGTCTAAAATCTTACCCGGTGTGGATTCTAGGACTTCCTTCACGTTGTGTAGACTCATGACATGCACTTAACTTTAAAGGTTATTTATAGTTTCCAAAAAGCTTTTCATAAATGTTCCCTCATTTGATTTTCATTATAACCCTGTGGTGTGAATATTGTTATTTTGAAGACTATCTTGTTATTTTGCTGATGATGCCTCAAATGTATTTTTTTTCTTATGTGTTGTTTCAACAAACAAACATAACTTAACACCTATGGTCTGCAGCATAATGCCCCAAAGACATACTTCCCCAAAGACATCATCAATCATCCTAATCCCTGGAGATGGTGAGCTTGTTAAGATTATATGACAAAAGGGAATTAAGATTGCAGATGGAATTAAGGTTCTAAATCAGCTACTAATCCCTTATAATAGGGGGTTTGTCCTGAATTATTCAGGTGGGCCTGTTGTAAACACAGGGAATTTAGAAGTAGAAGAACAGGCACAAGAGGTCAGAGTGGTATTGTACAAGAAAGACCAGACCCACTGTTGCTGGCTTTGAAGATGAAGGAATGGGCCGAATAGCCAGAGAATGTGGGTGGCTTCTAGAAGCTGGAAAAGGCAAGGGAACAGATTCTCCTCTAGAGCTTACAGAAGGGAAGTAGTCTTACTGACACTTTGATTTTAGTGCAATTAAACTTGTGTTTTTTTGTAAAATTGTAAGACAATAAATTTGTACTGTTTTAAGCCACTAAATTTGAGATGATTTGTTACAGCAGCCATAGAAAACTAACAGATTTTTTCACACGAGTGAATGGTCTAGATAATTAAAGTATAATATTTTGATTGACAGTTTAAATCCTTTAGATGGAAATATCTGTTAAATATATTTTGCATTTCTTTACTACATTAAACAGGATACACTGATCACAATTTAGCTTTCCTAATAATTATGAAACATAGTTATGAACACAAAAATTCGGGGCTGCAATAGTACTGATGAACTCCTGAGGATATTAATGTAGGAAGAGCTGTTGGGCATTAAACTAAATAAGCCTAGCCCAGTTTTTTTGGTTTGTTTGTTTGTTTTTTAAAGTTCTTGGGTCTCAATTCTCCTTATCAGTTCTTCCTGCTGGCTGTTTATAAGTTTCTACCAGCCACCTCCAATGATGCTTATAATCTGTTTATAACCAAACTTGTTAAAAAGTAACTTAAAATTATATTTAATGGAATTTAGAAAATATATGCCAAGTGACACACACACATACACACGCATACACACCTATGTATTTTTTCCTAATGTGCTTGGTTGTCTGAGGATTGAACATAATATGAATGTACCATTTGTAGGTACTTCATTGTATATTTAATATTCACTAGGATCCCATGAGGTCGGTGGGAGACTAATAAGTGCATAATTTCTGTGAGTTTATGTCTGTGTCTGACCTAAAGGAGATAACATTATATTAAAAATCAATAGGCTGGAGGTTGGGACTGGAGGCTCTGAAATGCTTGCAAGTTTGAGACACTGAAAAGCTTGCATGGTTGAGAGGTGACAGAGAAGAAGAAAGAAAGGTCAGGCCAGAGAGGAAGGCATGACTGTGATAATGACTTTGGGTTGTATTCCAAGAGGAAAGAATTAAGGAGAGAAGAAGCATGATCAGAACAAAAGATCACTTGACTGCTGTGTAAAAAATCAATTGAGTGCGGGTGAGGGGGGAAACAGGAGTGGATAAGAGGAGAATTTTCGTAAGGAAGCTATGTCAGCAATCCAGGCAACGGAGTGGTGGCTTCAGCTAGCAGTGAACAGGGAAAAGGGATGGATGGAGTCAAGACAGATGTTGGAGGCAGAGCATTTTGTCCAGATCTTAAAGGAAAGGCTTATGATCTTATGTGGGGCAAATATTCAGCATATTCAGTGTAATAGGGGAGCTCTAACTTGACATAAATCACATTAACACAAGGCAGAAGGCCTTGACTATCACAGTAAAGGTATATATAGTATGGAAATCTTGACAACATTTGTATCAAGATTGACTATCTGCCCTTAGTGTCGGAAGCTTAAAACTGGGCCTCTCACCAAAGCTGGGGAAGCCATCCCTTCACTGCCCCATCCCTTCAGAATGTCCTTTCTTCTGCTCTTTCCAGTGCTGGAGCTCGGACTCTTGAGTGACCGCTCAGGCAGTCCAGGTAGAATCCCGCCTACTTTCGGCTCTGCCGTATAGACCTATAACACGTGAGCCCTAATAGAAAAATTTGGAAACCTGACAGGGATGTTTACATGAATCTTGACTTAGAGAAAATCCAGTTTTGGACTAAATTTATGTTGAGCTCTGAGATTTAAATGATGCTGTCTCAAGCTTAAGAAAATCTGGAAAATCGATATATCATTCAGTTAAGCAAAATATACTTCACATGTTGAATTTAAGTTTATTTGAAAGTTTCCAATTATCTGAATCAGGAAAGGATCCAGATATTGAGATAAGGATACAAGATTCTTTGACCTGGCTCTGAATATGACATGCCAAGGTTTCCTAATAAAAGTAACATTTTCTAGCAAATACTAACATTTATCATTCAAATATATTTTTCATTTTTTATAAGGATATCTCAGAGATTACCAAGTTTTTAAAAAAGGCATAAACTCTGCAATCTAGCAGCAATTTCTTGACTTCTATATAACATCAGGACGCCCTGTTTTTCTTTATATTCCCTTCAATGTTAGGGTTTAAGGCCAGGTCTCCAGAATGATAACTGAAGCAAATAAATCACTCCTTACCCATTGTATTGGAAGTAATAAGAGCACAAACTAAAGCAATTGGTAGAATTCATCATTTTTCACCTTGGAAGTATTCTAAGTGGGCCTGGGTGGCTCAGTCGGTTATGCGTCTGACTTCAACACAGGTCATGATCTCACGGTTCGTGAGTTTGAGCCCTGTGTCAGGCTCTGTGCCAACAGCTCAGAGCCTGGAGCCTGCTTTGGATTCCGTGTCTCCCTTCCTGTCTGCACCTCCCCCCTCCATGTGTTTTCTGTCTCTCTCTCTTTCAAAAATAAATAAAACATTAAAAAAAATTTTTAACTTATTGCCATAATTTAGCTATTGTTGAAAGTGCATCTATAAACACTGGGGTAAAGCATTCCACCTGAAAGCCAAAAAGTAAAGAATTGATACTTTTTTTAAATGCCTAAAAATGATAATAGAAAGTAGTCATAGGAAAGAAAACTTGAATGTCCTTTCTAAATCTCTTTCAAATAAAGTTAGATTGATTTTTTTTAACATAAACAAAAATCACATGTTTTCTCCTATAACAGTACTCTTCAACCAATTAACATTCACAAAGAGTGCTTTGCTGTGTTCTGAAAATTTTAAATAAGTAATTGAGTCAGTGAAATAAACCTGTACACATGTGGAAAATAATAACCAAGGGCCAGAAGGTGATTCAGTGAGTGCCTGTCAACTGAATGGCCTCTAAGCTTCTTGACTGGGAGAGTTCAGCCTTGGCTACACATTAGAATCCCTTGAGCAGTTTTGAAAAATGCTGAGTCTTGGGCCATACTCCAGACCAATAGGCAGAATCTCTAGAGGAGTTACTGGGGCATGGTTGTTATTTTTGAGCCTTTCCAAATGCTCCCCAAACGCAGCCAAGATGGAACCACTGCAGCGTGATCAATGTTATACCTTCAGACATATCAGGATTGCTTAGGTGTTTTCTCCAAACTTACATGAATCTTAAAGAACTGGGACTGAGAACTCTGTGGATGAGAAGTTCATTCCAATAAGGGTACAAGGAAGTTGGCACTATTTGCTGCTGACTGCTAATGAGAAGGTGTGTACCTTATGATTGCTCTGAAGAACTGGCTAAAAACAATTCACCACCATCTGAACAAAGCCGCTTTCTCAGTAGGTCAGACCTGCTCAGTTATTACATTTGGTTTCTTAACTACTAAGAAGAGGGCAAGACTTTAGAAGTACAATGAAAGAGGAAGCTCAGTAATTACTTACCTGTTCCACCAAGTGCCGAGACACCTATAAGTGAGTGAACAAACACTAGCATTCAGGAACTTGGCTTCCATACAGAACCCAGTGCTTCTGTAAACCAAATAAGAGGCCCAGTTTTATATAAGGAGGAGGCTGGGATTGTTTCTAATTGGGGAGAAAAATCCACTCCCATTAGAAAGATACTCCCACCAAGTGCACGCGCGTGCACACACACACACACACACACACACACACACACACACAGGACTGTTTACGTTTGAAGAAATTGATATGCATAGGAGACAAAAAATATCTTTATGAAGGAATACTTAAAAACTGTTTGAAGATGAAGGTCACAACTGAATTCCATTTTCTCAGTCTTTCTGAAGTATAGAAATCCACATTACAATAGGCTCCTCGAGCAAATACAAACTGATTTTAACAAGTGAACGAAGGAATATTATTGTCCATCACCAGCAGTAATTATGTGTCCTTTTCTAGAACTACCCAATTTCTTTTAAAGTTATTATTCTGGGGCCACCTGGGTGGCTCCATCGGTTAAACATCTGAATCTTGATTTCAGCTCAGGTCCTGATCTCACTTTGTGAGTTTGTGAGTTCGAGCCCCACATTGGGCTCTCTGTTGCCAGCACAGAGCCTGCCTCAGATCCTCTTTCCCCCTTCTCTCTGCCCCTATCCTGCACTCTTTCTATCTCAAAAAAATATATATAAAATAAATTTTAAAAATAAAAAAACCTTAAAGTTATTATTCTGAGAGTACAGGTTAGCAGAGGGTTTTGTGTGGCTGAATCTGGTAAACATCTGGGAATCCAGGTGCTTGACATTTAAATTCTCTGTGGCAGAAGTGTTCCTTCATCATATAAAACTGTCACATTATTATTTTGCCTAATGATACCATCATTATCATATTCACTTGAGTGACAAAATGCCAGAATCTCGCTCATCAGTTTTCTGCTGTGTCCTTCCAAAATCAAAGAGCTTTTTCTTTTTAAATCTATTGAATTAGCATGGTAGGCTCAGGCAACAGAGTGGAGCTTCAGTAGTGGTATTCAAAAATTATATGCCATCTTAGGCCACCCCTGTAATTCATGCATTAAATTTAGTTCTGCCAAGATTTAGCCATTTAAGCTTGAGTTGTTTTAAATTTAATTATGTGTGTCAAGACAAATATTTAAGTGTGAAAATTTCAATCACAAGAAATAAGGAAAAAGTAAACATAATTTAGAGAGACAGGGTAAAACAAAATATTCTTATTATACCAATCTGCTAACCTATATGGTTCTAATTCCTTTGATTGAATTAAAAGAATAAATTTGTTTTTCATGTATTTTAAAACGATGTTTTGTCTGCACACATATTACAGCAAGTATAGTTAGTAGGAATTACATAAAAACAGTGATGTGTTGAAAGTTTCTAATAATTTAATAAATGATGTGGGGAGACTGAGTAAAGAAGGTAAAAAGAAACACAAGATGCCTTAGTTGTTAGGGGATTGGACTCTGGAATCAAATAACATGAATTTAATCTTGGCTCAGCCACTTGTATGTGAACTTAGCAATTATTTAACTGTTCAAAGCCTTGTATCAATGCGACCCCGCTTGTGTGTCTGTTGTGAGGACAGAAGTAGACAACATGTATGGTACATAAATGCTCAGTAGTGGTTAGCTATTATTAATAATAGCAAGGATTATATTATGTTGCGTTTATTATATATCATACCACATTATATGATATTAAATGATATTATATTATAAGGTAGCTTTATTTCCAATTATAAGAGATACATAACAGAGATGAATAGACAAAGGGTATCTAGATTTCAGCTACCATTTGGAAGCTACTTTAATAATCATAATATTATTAATGTAGCTAAAACCAAAACCTGCTGATGGTAGTTCAGCATGATGAGATGATGAAGCCTCAGATAACTGGTTACCATTAGTGAAACTGAACTCACTAAATAGGATCTGCTTCAGTTCAATTAGTGGCACCACCCTAATACCCACCCAGTCATGCAAGTCTGAACCTCCTGGGCCTGTGAGATGCTCCTCACTCCTTCACTGCTCTTCCCCCCAACTGTTAGTTAACTCAGAAGATTTCATTGTTTACAACTCCTAAAAGCCTCCAGACTCTTCATTCCTCCCCATTCCTCTCTCCCGCGCTCTCCTCGCCTCTCCTGGCCTCTCCTGCCTGGATGCTCTGTTTTTCTCCCATTCTCCTACACACGCTGTCTCTGGAGTGTCTGCTTTCCTTCTTTCCTAACACAGTTGCTTTCTGTCTTCAGTCCATAGAAAGCCCTTTTCTTTCTTCCCATTATGGGATGACTGACAAACAAAATCCTAATATGAGAATTAATTAGTGAAAGCCATTTTTTGAGCCCAGTCTTACTGAATTGCCAAATTACTGATTTTATGTTTCCTGATTAAACTTAGTATGTGTAGTTAACCCTCTGGCTTCATAGAAATCTAGAAGATCAGATGACCTATGCAGAAGCCCTAGTCGCTAATGATTCTTTAATTCCGTTTAAGTCAATACAGTGACATGTGTTTTACTGGCATAAAAACAAATGCAATGGGCTTTTGCCATGTTTCCAAGAAGAGATCTCAAGCATGAGGAAAGTAAGGTAGGCAGTATGGCACTTAATAGCATGGGTTGTGGGGTCAGACTGCCTCAATCACAGGCTGCCTCAGGTTCTCTGCAGCCTGGGGAAAGTTATTCACTCTTTACTAGACATGCTCTGAGAATAACCACATAAAATGCTCAACACAGTACCTATTATATTTTCAGCATCTCGTGACTGGTAGATCAAAGTGATGGCCCTGTTCTGTGTCTCCTGAGAGTGTTTGTGTCTGTGAATGTGTGTGTCTGTGCTTTAATTTTCCCTTCAAGAGTGATCTCTAGCACAATTCCAAAGAGAGAATGAAACAGGAGGGGACAGATACTTTTAAAGGAGTAGGAGGAATACATATAAAGGCTTATAAAATCGAATTGCTGTTATGTTGGCTTTCTGAAAATTTCCACTCATAAATAATATTTATTCATTTATTTAAAAATATTGTCATAAATGTTTATTGAGGGTCTACTATGTTCACTGTTTGAGCTGCTGGGGATACAGCAGTGAAAAAAACACAAAGTTCCTTTCCTGGTTTATACCCTAGGGGAGGGAGATGGGCAATAAATAAATCAGTAAATATGCAGTGTATCAGATGGTAACAGGGTAATAGAGAAAAATAAAGCAGGCTGGAAAGCATGAGATATGTGTAATTGGTTATTAACATCATGATGATGATGATGATGATGATGATGATGATGATTTTATGAAGACTGCTGCTCTCCTGCCTGACTGACCTTCATTAGTTTTATAAGAAGAGTAGATCAGCCCGCAGATAACCGCATGTCTCAATATAGTCTGTGGGGATGGGTCTAGGATGGGCTGGGGCTATCAGGTGGGGCACACAGCAGAAACAACATTCTTTTGCATGAGGAAGTTCTGAGAATACAGCATTGTACTACTGTAATATGGAAGAGACATTAAAGACCAAAGGTAGTACCAAAAGAATAGAGCTAGAAAGAAACTTAAAGATGTGAATTGAATGGTGCACTCCTGTGCTTCCTAACACAAGTCATTTTTCCAGACATGAAGATCTGAAGAGACAGACTGAAAGAAAGTAACTTTAAGTTAACATTATACTGGACACTTAAGAATAGATTGCATTGATTCATTATGTTAAAAAAATCCTGATGAAGATTTTTCCTGATGATTCATTATGTTAAAAAAACCCTGAGAGACATCTGATGAAGCCTCACTGTTAAGGTGTCCAGTGAGGAGGGGAGAGGAGGAGAGTGCAAGGAAGGCATCTGAGGGATGCGAATTCCAGGCAGAGGGAACAGCAAGTGCCAAGTCCCAGAGGCAGGAACACAGTCTATGGTTTCACGAATAGCAGGAATACCTGTCAGCACAGGGGAGAGTGAGAGGCAGGCAGAACACACTGATCGTTAGACCAATTTAAAGACTTTGGCTTTTATTCTGAGTGCAAATGGGAAACCAGTGGAAGGCTTTTGAGTGGAGGAGTAAACATGACCCGACTGACGCATTACGAGGTTCTCTGCAGCCTTTCTGTAGAGAATAGATGGAAGGGAATTGGCAGTGGGATGAGGGTGGAAGCAGGGAGCCCTATTAGGAAGTAATTGCAGTAATCCAGTCAGAGTTGAAGGTGACTTGGACCAGTATGAAGGCTGTGGAAGTGGTGAAAGTGGGCAGATTCTGCGTGTAGTAATATGAAAGTAGAGCTGACAGGACTGAGTGCTGGATCAGCTTGTCACAGATGATAAAACATTCTGTCCGTTAGTTCATTGTCTCCCTTCACACTCCTGACAAGGGTGAGAAGCAGGTGTTGCACTTACTTCATAAGAAAGAATTGATGCTCTGAGGAGTTAATACAGATATGAGGTCTAACAGTGTCAGCGGGGCAGGGGTGTGGTCTTGAACCCTCTGTTGTCATTCCTAGCCGCCTCCTCCTGGAGGACCCTCTCTCCCCAAGAGTTCTCTTAGGACCCTTTTATCCCCATACAGCATCTGTGTGACAGCAGAACCAACATTTCTTTGTTCAATTCAATAGTGCCTTCCTATTACAAATCCATTCCCTTGTGCCATTGGATTTCCCAGATTTCTCACACAATGACTTCATAGTGTCCTGAGTAGAAAATTCAAAAACCCTTTTTAGATGTCTCACCAGCTTTCTCTTTATTTGGTGGCAAGTAATTTCTGGCTTCATTTCTGGCTGAACCTCTCCACTGCTGTCCCATATGCCTGTACTAAACTAAACACACACACACACACACACACACACACACACACACACACACACTAATTGATTACAGTTATAAGATTACCCTAACTTGATTAGATGTGAATATAACAACCCAAGCATATATTTTCTGATCTGGAAGGATAAACACAGCAAAATATAGCAATAGACCAAAACAGAAAGTATCAATTAGTCCTCTTGCAAAATAGTTATTAAACTTCAGATATCACAGAGATGTTCTTTTTGGCTTTGTCTTTGTCTTCTCAGTGTAGAAGAACTTATTTTATACTTCTAAAACATTTCTGGAATAGAACTGGTAGGGGAAGAGGATGTGGAGGATAAGGAGTCACGGAGATTTTTAAGTGGGCAAGTTATTTCCTTGAACATAGTTAGAATTTAAACAGCATGATGCTGATTTTTCTCCTCACTCTCATGGTTGAGGAATAAGTGAAAATTAACAGCGTCTTTGCTGAGATGAAACATAAAGTGATTCCAGCTTAGTACCTTATAAAATCAAGTAATTTCTATCCCAGTGATAAACAGTCCCTCAAAGTCCTGTGAATGAAAACTCAGTTATGTCTTGGGCAATTTTGTTCACTTTACGTCCTATATGCTTTTTTTTATAAATGCATGTACAGTATGGGAGGGGTAATTGTTTAGTCTCCAGACAACCTTTCCACTTACCCTGTGATTCTGAGACTCTGGTGCCTCTGTGAAGACAGCCATAGAAAGCTGCTCACATACTGGATTTTGGCATGCAGGATGCCTTTCTGCATTCATGGCACCAATATGAGGCAATTTGGCTGGACTGACTTCATTAGGAATTAGGCTATAATGGATGTTAGTGTTTTTACCTCCATGGAGAGTGGGAGAGTGTCCCAGCTCCTAATAGTTATTACTTATGTATACAACTTTCCATTCTTTCATTCTCTCTTTGTAAAATGAGGCTGAAGGATTGGCTTGAAGTTATAGAGAGGAAAGATTATGCACAGTCTTCCAAATCATTCAGCTCTCTAATTGGTTCCTAAAGACAATTAAATTGATTCTGTTACTTCAGTACTCTGTTTCTGTTGGCCTTGGCACAATAAGTCACTTCTGAGAAATGGCAAAGTCCTACATTAGGATCGATCAGTGAAATGAGTTTTCAATCTCATTCCCATAATTACTATAAGGACAATAAAAGCGTGGCCTTCTGGTAGACATGCAAGAAAGTACTAATTTCCAAATGTATGAAATAAATAGACTAAGGGTGTGGTCAGTCAGTTATTGAATAAGAAGAAACTATTCCTTATTCTGTAGCAATTATTTGTATAGATTCCATTCATTCATTTCTCTGTAGGAATAATAGTCTTATGAAAATGTAAACATTCCTAAGGTAACATGTTAGGTTATTATTGACCACAGTAACTTTGGTAGCTTAAGTTACTGTTCACAGTATTTACATACTGCACTTAGCATGTGACTTCCTTGGGGCTTGAGGTGGGCAAATTGTAATTCTCTGCCCTTTGGGAATCAGAGTGTTCTTTGATTGCTGTTTCCATGTTGGGCTCAGTGTGCACCTTCCTTTGGCCAGAGGGATATTAGCAGACTGGATTGCATCATTGGCCTTGATCTCTTACATTTCTATCATTGCCATACTTCCTCTATGAAGTTGCTGTCCCTTCAACCTGGGCCCCAGGATGGCATACATGGAGAAGAATGGACCTCAACCATCAGTGAAGTCTAGTCTAAGGCAGCCAATGTTTAGCTGACCTGTATACAGGTATACATGTATCTCTTAAGTTTATATGTTTCTGGGTGGTTTATGCAGTAATAGTTGAATAATACAATAACAATCATTAATTAGATACTTAGGAGTTAAAGGTGCTAAACATACATTATCTCTGAAAGAGTTGGTTTCATGCTGGAGTAGGACATTAAGTTTAGGATAGACTTCTAAATCTGATTGTGCAATTATGTAAAAATAAATACGTTGGAGTATCCATGAGAGAAGGTGTCCTTCTTGCCTTCCTAAAAGAAAGGGGTGATCTAGAATATTCTTTATTTTTCCCTGAGAGTGACTTAACAGTGGTAATATGATGCAATATAAGAATGGAGTATGACAGTTTAAAAAGAAATAAAGAAGAATGAGGGGTGCCTAGATGGCTCAGTCGATTGGGTGTCTGACTCTTGATTTCAGCTCAGGTCATGATCTTATCATTCCTGCGATCGAGCCCCGTGTCTGGCTCTGCGTTGACAGCATGGAGCCTACTTGTGATTGTCTCTCTCTCCCTCTCTCTTCTGCCCCTCCCCAACTCACACTCTTTCTGTCTCTCAAAATAAGTAAATAAACTTAACAGAAAAGAAAGAAGAATGAAAAAAAATGTATTAGGATCTCCTTGTTACTTTTTAAGTATAGAAGGTGCAGAGTATGGTATACTCGTGTGCCAGGTTTTTATTTTGATTTGCTCATTTCATCCTCACAGCAATGAATTTAGGAAGTTGGCACTATTATTATAGGCATTTTATAGTTGAAGAAACTGAGACATAAGAGTTCAAGGAAACTAACATCCTCACCCAACTGAGAAATAGAATGCTATGACTAAAACCAAGGCAGACTGGCTCCAAAGTCCCTGCTATACCAAATTGTGAATTAACCAAACTCTAAGGAACAGTACTACTGAAAGTTGTAAGAAATATCCAGCATTTTCTAAATGAACAAGGAACTCTCATCCCTTGATCCTTCATACATGTGAATTCCACTGAATGGGGTGTCTTGCCCTTTTTGCCCAGCACATTCCTTAAGACCCATCCCAGATGCACTACCTCCAGAAAGCCTCCTTGGTCTCCCCAGTCTGGGTTAGGTGTCTTTTCTTCTTTGTTTCAGTTCTCCTTGTGCTGTGTCATTCACCTTCAACACAATGTTGTTATAGTTTATGTGCTGTGTCTCTTCCTCAGAATATGAACATCTTAAGAGCAGGAATTATGTCTTTGTGCTAGTTACATAGAAGGTTCTTAACAATGGCCAGTGGTGAGTTATATGATACACTTAAGGGTACAACAAGTGATTGGTATTTGGAAAGAGTCCCCATTATTTTCTTTCCAACTTAATTTTACAACAACCTGCATCACCTGATAAGCTTCTTTCAAGCTGGTGTTTCAGAGCTCTGGTTCCCCTCCAAGTCTTTTAGCTGGTAGCCTTCCTGCCAGGAGTGCTCTTCAGCCCTCCTCTTTCTGTAGCTGGCTTCTTCACCTCTGTCAGCCTCAGATAGCCTTGTCTGACTTCTTATGTTGTGGACTTCACCTTGTTATCACCTTTCAGGGCAGCCCCATTTGTTTCTTGCGTATTGTATCAGGAGATTCCATCAAGATACTCATTTGTGTTTTCTTTTTGTTGGTATTGAATAATCAAACTACTGAGAGCTATTGTGTTTTGTTTTCTTTATTTATTACTCCCAGATTTTTAGAAGGCCTAATTTTATTTTTTTATTTTTTAAATTTAAATCCAAGTTAATGTATAGTGTAATAATGATTTCAGGAGTAGAATTTAGTGATTCATCACTTACATGCAACACCCAGTGCTCATCCCAACAAGTGCCCTCCTTAATGTGGAAGGCCTGATTTTAAAGAGGAGATTATTCTGGGTACTCCAGAGCAGGGAGAAGAAAGGCTCATGCCTGTGAAGGTGGGGGTCAGAGGGTGGAAGAGAACATTTTCAAACCCTGGGAAAGGGACAGCAGAGTGTCAGTCTACAGGCAATGGTTCTGTTCCAGTTTCCTGGAAGTATTTCATGGGAGGTTCAGAGTCCTACTAAGTAGGGTTCTGTGTGTCTCTAGGAATGCTGGTCCCTTAGAACTAGACTCATTGGCTCAGCTAAGAGTTCTGAATTCAAGCGTGGGGGCAGCAGGCTGCCTGCCCTTTCAGGACCATGTGGGCTCAGTGACTTCAACAATCCGATCCCAGCCATGCTGGCCTGAAGACTGAAGGAGGATGAGGTGGCCCCTAAAATGACTGAGATCAAATTTCCCACCAGCCTGATATGCTGGGGATTCAGAGGTATGTTTAATTTTGTTTGAAGAAAACAAATTAATCTGACAGTTCAAGCTTACTTGACTATAATTCATACCTGCTACAAAAGCACTTGTTACGGTTTATAATTATATATTATATTTCTCTTGTTCATTGTTTGTCTTACAGATTCTAAGTTCAATGAGGGCAAGAAGGTGCTGAAGTAATTTTTCTCAAATCAATGTTGAATTAATGAATTTTGCACATAATAGGGTAAAGACTAATTGTTCACTTAACTCATTAGTGAGGTATACTTACCAGAGTGCGAGGTGGTAAACAGCATTACAAAAAAAAAAAAAAAATATTCACAGGAAGGTCAATAAGCTTTCTCCACTTTTTATTCCTATTTATTAATGGCAGAAATTTAATTGAGAAAAATGCTACCAATTAACCTTCCAAAACATCCCTTAAACATGTAATAGTCAGTGTGCTAGGTGGTCCACTGACAATGAACAAAGGAATGGGGCAGGGGGGCGGGGGCCGTTATAAGGACAAAGAGAACAAGGACATGTGACAGGAATGAAAGAGAAGAGGGGAAAAGGGGGGGGGGTGGAAAGGGCAAACTGTGGGAAGGATACTCAATAAAGACCTGAGGATGGTTCCTGAGAAGATGTTCAAGAACATTCTAAAAGAACTGAGTGGACTAAGGAAAAAATCACCATGAAAAGCATAGGAGTAGGATAGGAATGTGGATGGAATTCAGTTTAAGAGCTGTCCTGGGGCTGTGACATCTCATTACTTGTCCTTATGCACCTGCCTAGACCTTACTGTATACTGTAATCTATATGTAGGGTTGATTATACAAAGGTAAAGAATGAGGGTTTCTACTCATCAAAAATTGTGCATGAACAGAACAAGTTCATAAAGTTCAACAGAACATAAAGTGCTCAGAACAGAACAAGTTAGGTGATCTAGGTGACTATTTGGGTTATTTGTGTTTACTTCTCCTGAATTTGTCATTTGGTCTTATTATCACCTGCCTGGATGTTCTATTTTTTATAAATCATTACAGCATTGAAGCGTTCAAGTGCTAAGATTCTAACATGAGTATAGCGTGTTATGAGCTATATCTCTAATAGTGAAGATGGCTTTGTGAAGAGTGGCCTTAAAACCAGCCTTTATCCTTGGATGCTCTGCATTTGGCCACAATGGAACCCTGAAGAGAGGCTGTTGATGGAGCATGATAATAAGAAAGCGTAAGTCATTCATCTCTGAGTTCCCTATAATGGGGCTGCAAAACCATCTCCTGCCCCAAAGAAAGATTTAACTAGTGACAAGGGAGTGTTGGTTATGGGGAGGAAAATTACCTTCCCCCCATACTTTAGCAATAAAAATAAGGATAAGAATCAGGGTTTGAGACAAATGCTGCTATTCACTGACTTTCTTTTTATGTTGTTTTGATGGTGCTGAGCTTTGGAGTCAGGACAGAATGGAGATGTTGGGATAGGAAGGGCATCTTTCAAAATTTACAAATTACTAATTAACTAAAATGAAATGGCCTTTTGGTACTCTCTGAAGTGGGTCATTGTAAGAGAAAAAAAGTCATTTGTTTTCCTTTCACTTTGGGCATTGCAAATGAATATTCCTTTAGGAAAATTGTGTATGGAGACTCAGAAAAATCATTGCTCTATTCATTCAGTGTGACAGAAATGAAAATGATTCTATGAAAACAAAGCAGTATGAGTTGGATTATATTTTTTATTGCTGATAATCTAAATTTTTTCCAATGCCATCACAGTAGTATCTGTTAACAAATATTTATTAAGCCCTCAGTGTGTTTTCTGCTTAAAGCAACTGGATGGGGATGAGAGGGAACGAGGCTAGGTTAGAATAAAGACAGAACTAACAAGACTATTTGCTATCAACCCATCCTGTGTTTTTACTGTGACTGGAGATCACATGTCAATGCCTTTTTTGGGGGTCTGGCCTTTACCATAAAGGAGACATTTCATCTAAAAAAGGTCAAAAAGACCAAAAAATATATAGAAGGAATGTAAAGATAAGATATATAGATATTTCCAGGCAATAGATACTGTGATCATGTATGAATAATGACAGAAATCTGGACCTCCCAGTACTAGTTAGCAAATTTACTTTTTGACTCTCTAGATATTTTGAAAAGGTTTTTACTTATAAATAAACACGTATAAACAACTACCCATGACCAAAAAACAAAAACAAACAAAAAACAAAAAAATAAAACAAGGAATAAATGACAGTTAACAGTTACTAATGTCAGAGTTAATAATTTGGCATTGTAATTCATAGTGGATAATAAAATTACAGGCAATTTTAAGTTCTGGTCAGCTGCTAAGTGGTTAGATCTTTAAACCAATTTTGAAAAGGAGATATGGAGTATTAAATAGAGTCCTGGAAAACCATTCCCTAAGGATATTATTTCCCATGATCATACATCCTGGTTTCCAGAGTGCAAATTCAGTTTATGGCTACTGTCCCAGAATAAATATTAATGGATCCTTTTTAACTCTAAAAAGTGTGCCAG
This sequence comes from Prionailurus viverrinus, assembly GCF_022837055.1. Taxonomy (NCBI): domain Eukaryota; kingdom Metazoa; phylum Chordata; class Mammalia; order Carnivora; family Felidae; genus Prionailurus; species Prionailurus viverrinus. The sequence continues at coordinate 141,141,194 of NC_062562.1, read as the reverse complement.
TTAGATTAAAAAATTGTATCTACCTATGGGACATCATGACTATCATGATGTGCTCTCCATTTGAGGAATATGAATCATTTTGAATTCCAGTTGAGTTGTATTTATTGAGCAACCACTATAGACTCAACAATGATAATAATAATAATAATAATAATAATAATAGCAATTTTAGCAGATAATATTTATTTTGGGATTACCATGTTCTGGGTAATTATACTGGGCACTTTATGTGCATTAGCTCATTTAAATTTTAAAACAAGCTTGTGGAGTAAATGCTCTTATCACCATTATATAGATTTTTTTTTTAATTTTTTTTTTTTAACGTTTATTTATTTTTGAGACAGAGAGAGACAGAGCATGAATGGGGGAGGGTCAGAGAGAGGGAGACACAGAATCGGAAACAGGCTCCAGGCTCCGAGCTGTCAGCACAGAGCCTGACGCGGGGCTCGAACTCACGGACCGCGAGATCGTGACCTGAGCCGAAGTCGGCCGCTCAACCAACTGAGCCTCCCAGGCGCCCCTAGATTTTTTTTTTAAGTAATGGAAGCACAAAATAATAACTAACTTGCCCAAGAACACACAGATAGTACGTATTGAATCCAATAGTCAGCATTTTTATACCAAGCCCTATTTTGTTAACCATTTTTTTTTTTAATCAAGAAGCTTACCAATTAGTTAAGTAACTAGGTTAGGAAGTATGACATAAGCACATGAAATAAATAAAATGGGATAGTAAATGAGATAAAATGTATGTATTGCCCATTTCCCAGAGGCTCTTTCATCTGTGGAACATAGAATTATTGTGGAGAGTTTTTAAAAAGTTATAGAAAACATGAAACATTTATAAATTGAATAGATAATAGGCTTCATATTTCTGCTATACTTTTATGATTGATAAATTATACTTAAATTAAAAGCAATACAGAATTCAAAGTAGTTTCTTTTGTTACTTCGAATATATTTTTCTTAAAACCCTACTGCTTTCAAGTTTCATGTCACCAGGGGCAAAGAGGGTACCAGCAAATCAACAAAAGCTGGATGAACGAATTGCCCAACAACAGCAAGCACCCTGTACAGAGAAAGTGAGAGTGATTACTTGATAGTTGTATTAGGAGGTTAAGTGTGGTGATGTATGTAAGTGTTTAGAATGGTATCAGACACATGGTAAATGCTTATGAAATGATTATTCAATAAATGCTACTGAGGAATGTGACACTCAGTAGGGTGTTATTAGGGTGTTAGATTAGCATGGAATTTGGAGATGCCAGGATAAGGATGGAAAGATAAAAAGGAAAAACATAAATGAGTTGTTGAAGACAAAAGTGGGTCTAGCAGGACAGGACAGAAGAGCAAGCAGGAGATAGTAGATGGTGGTGGTCAGTCGTAGTGATTGGAAAAGGAGAATTTAAATAAGTGGTTACTTGAAAAGGAGAGTAAAATGCTCCAGAGCACTCACAAAATCATTTGGGATGTTTCCTTCTTTTCTACTCTTGCTATAACTTACTTTCCCAGAACTGCTTTGGGTAACCCACTCATCCCTTTAAAACCAAATTTTATGCATGTTGAATTATACGTACTAAAAGATAAACAGTGGAAGCATTTATAATAAGTTCAAAGAACAAATAAACGAAGTGATTTTTTCTTTTTGCATCTATATTCCTCCTTGTTTTCTGAATGTTTTGTGATCGTTCTCCACTCTGCAGTTGGCTGTGGTGAATGTTCTTAATTATGGTCATCAGAATGATGAAAGAGTTTTCATATCACAGGTGTTGACAGCAGACAAATCTGTGGTTTCAGAAAAGGCAGTTTCAGTCTGAAGACAAATGAATGTTGACAAAAGCACAATAGATATTGCAAGGGTACTAATCTCAAATTTATAGGGAGAACAGCACATGTCATGCTGTGCAGCCCAAGTTTGGGACATTTAATATAAGGAATGGCTTCCATACTGATTGCAACAAGAACGTTAATTGTTCTCCTCTTGCACTGTGTCTAGTGCTACAGCACAAATCTGCTTCCCTTAATTAGATTTCAGAGGATTCAGAAAGGTTCCACTCTTGATCTGAATTGTTTCATTTAGTGGCATTATTGGGTTTTTATTTCAGCAGCCTGGAGGTGAAACCCATCAACCAATCAGCAAGTTTATACAGCATCCCTACTATGCAGTTGGCTTTGTGTTAGGTGCCTATAATGGAATTGTGGAGGCAGAACCTGCACATATGAAATAATAAGAGAACAATGAAGGCCGAACTGTGTGGAACTGACTTTCAATGCAACGGAAACTGAGAACAGAGGGATCAGTGTGGGCTAAAGAGGTTTAAATTTTTTTCTTATGATTTTAAATTATTATTATCAATTCCTACCATTATAACAACATTTACTGAGCATTAAGTGCTCACCATACACCAGGTACTATGCAGAGCACTTTGTGTGCCTTCTCTGATTTAATCCTCACAACAACCCTTTTTATTATTCCCACTTACAAAGAGAAAACAACATACTCTCTTTTTCCCTAATTTATATATGATGATATTGACTCTTGACATGGTTATATAATTCACCCATAGTCAGAGTTAGAAATGCCCGAGTCTATACTTGAATGCAAGTTTGTCTGACCCACCCACCCCCGACCATTATGCACATTAAAACAATATATGCTGATATAGCTTCATAGCAGGATGAAGCACATAAAGTAAGTCTTAAAAACTACATGTAGATTCCAAAAGGCAACAGAGAAGAGGGAGGGTATTTTAACAGGAGGAGTAGAACATACATACACCCTGAGAAAGAATGAGCACGACATCTTTAAGGTGCAGGGGAAAGGTGCATGTCCAGAGCAGAAAGTTAGTGCCATGGAGGAGTATAAAGGCTGAGTGGATCTTGTTTGCATAGTCCTGTGCTTGAATCTACACAAACCAAGGCGTGGCTTGAAGCTGGATCAGGCAGAAAACAGGCAGTACTACTCAAGAAATTAGAATATCTGATAGCAAAATAGTTACATCAATTTTAAAAATTTTTTATGTTTATTTTTGAGAGAGACAAAGAGAGAAAGCATGAGAAGGAAAGGTGCAGAGAGAGAGGGAGACACAGAATCTGAAGCAGGCTTCAGGCTCTGAGCTGTCAGCACAGAGCCCTACACGGGGCTCGAACCCACATGCTGTGAAATCTTGACCTGAGCCAAAGTTGGTCGCTCCACCGACTGAGCCACCCAGGTGTCCTTACTTCAAACTTGATGGCCGAGAGACTCAGGTACACAAGAGTCAGAGTAACAGAACAAGACTAGATAGGGTAGGTCATACATTTGTTCATACCCTCCCTTCATTCATCCACACTGTTGTAAATGAGCATGTGTTACATTTAAGACATTACACTGGGTGTTGTAAAAATTTTAGCGATTAAAAAAAAAGGCAGGATTTCTTCCCTCAAACGGTTTGTAGTCTAGACTGGGTTGACTTGAGCTGTGGTTGTTAAAGTGTACCAATTGGGAGAAAGTGGAGCAGGAGAAGATCTTTGAAGGAAGACTAATACATTCTGAGTGAACTGAAAGCCCAATCAGAGGAATAATTTACTGATTGATTGATTTAAAGACTATTTTTGAGCACATATCTTATGCTAGGTGTTGGGGAAAAAAATGGAGTCCTCATAAAACTTAGATGTGGGTAAAGGATAAACAATAAGATGAACTCACGGGTGAATGTAAAATTACAAGGTCAGGGAAGACTTCTCTGCAAGAAATTAATTGAGACTGAGGGATATATATGAAACAACCAGACACAGAAGGGAGGGAATATTGTTCTGGGCAAAGAAAAGAGCATATGTGAATGTTGAGTGTGGGGTGGAAATACGGTAACTGTAAAGAACTGAAGGCCAGAGCCCCTGAAGCACGGCAAGTGACAGAGACCATATTGTGTGAGGAGTTGAAGAAACACAAAACAAAGATCTGTAGGCCATTACACAGCATCGTCTTTATCTTAAGAACAATGGAAAGCCGGTGAAGAGGGAAAGAGGGAAGTGATACATCAGATCTGCAGCAATGTGGAGAAAAGATTGGAAGGAAGGAAGATTGAATGCAGTGGGGTAATGATAGCTTCAATTAGGGTGGTGTTGATAGTGCTCGTAGGGTGGAGATGAAAACAAAAAAATCAAAAGCTATTTATGAGATAAAACCCGAAAGACTTTGTAGTGGATTGGATATAGAGGTGAAGAGGAAAATATCAAGGAAAACTAGATTATGCTTGTACAACTGGATGAATGATGGTGCTGTTTTCTGGAAGACCATGTTCTTGGTGGTAGGAGACTAAGTTTAGATGAGGTTTTTGGGGAAATCTAAGAAAAATCTCAAGTAAGCAGCTATATATATGTGTGTCTAAATCTGAAAGAGAGTTCTGGACTGAGAATATATATTTGTGAGTTTGTTGTTTCAGAACTACAGGATGGCAGCTGAATCCTAGAAGGAGAAATTTAAGTTTTCTTCATGAAAGCCCTTGTTTTCATGCGGTCTAGCACAGTCAGTCTGAGGCCAGTGTTCTGCTGGTTCTGCCCTTACACATCCTCACAGAACAAGAAGTATCCATCCTACTAGTATTTAGGAGCTGTATGTAGCAAAGGCATATTGGAAGGATTTATACCATAATTTGGTCTAAGAAAATCCATAATTTGATTTAATGAATACCTCTTATAGGTGAGGTCTTCTACTAAATAACCCAGGAGTTGAAATTTGAGTGAGATGTGGTCCCTGATGATGCTCAGAATCTCCTATTGCTAAATCATGGGAAATCAACATAGTTGGTTCTCAATAAGTAGTAAACCATAATAAAAGCATGTTTATTATGCTCTTATAACCTATCTCCTTCCTAAGTAGAGCAGAGGTCTATTAGAGCAATGAAAACTTAGGTTGAAAAGATGACCAATGTGCCAAGACTGAGAGAAAATGCCTAACAAAAGGCAAGAAATAGGATAAAAAAAATAGATGGACACTTTTACAGGTTCTGCCCATGCACCAGATAAGCAGCTAAGGACTATATTTAAAAATGCAGTGCTCACATGCACATAGATTACATTATCACCCTGTCTTCTTTACTTAAAGTTTTCATCAGAGCATTACTGATTTTAATTGGAGAGACTCCACCCATGTCACTTTAAACTGCATTTCCCTGTAAGGTAGAATTCCTGGAAGGAATTTGAAATATCAGAAAGAGTACCTTTAATGTAAGTAAAAACAGCATATATAGTGTGACTTGAAAGAAAACATGTATCTGATAAAGAACTTATATTGAGACTATATAAAGAACACTTACAACTCAATAATAATAATAATAATAATAATAATAGGAATAGTAGGAAGACCAAACTTTCTGATCTTTTTAAAAAATAGGCCAAATGGGGTGCCTGGGTGGCTCAGTCGGTTAAGTGGCCGACTTCGGCTCAGGTCATGATCTCTCGGTCCGTGAGTTTGAGCCCCGCATCGGGCTCTGTGCTGACAGCTCAGAGCCTGGAGCCTGTTTCAGATTCTGTGTCTCCCTCTCTCTGACCCTCCCCTGTTCATGCTCTGTCTCTCACTGTCTCAAAAATAAATAAAACGTTAAAAAAAATTAAAAAAAATAGGCCAAAGATTTAAACAAAAAGAATGTATACTAGAATAGCCAATAAGCACATGAAAGATAATCAACATCATTACTCAATAAAGAAATGCAAATTTAAGCCATATTGAGATATTACACACCAACCAGAATGATTAAAATTTAAAAAACTTATAGTACCAATTGTTGACCAAGATGTGGAAAAACTGGAACTCACATTCTACCGGTAGGAATGTAAAATGTTTCAGTCACATTGGAAAATAATATGGTAGGTTTTTATTATACACTTTCCAGATGACTCAGCAATCATGCTTCTAAGTATTTACTCAAAAGAAATGAAAATGTATGTTCACAAAAGTCATGCATGCAGATGTTCATAGTAATTTATTTAGAATGGTCAAAAGCTGGAAACAATCCACATGTCCACCACCTGATCGTTAGATACACAAATTGTGGTATATCCATAAATCAAATATTATTCAGAGATTTAAAAAGGAAAAACTATGGGGCACCTGGGTGGCTCAGTCAGTTAAGCGTCTGACTTTGGCTTAGGTCATGATCTCATGATTTGTGAGTTTGAGCCCCACATCAGGCTCTGCACTGACAGTGCAGAAAAAAGAAAAAGGACTACTGATGTATGGAAAATTATGGATAAAGCCTCTCTGACAAAACCAGTGTAGTTCTAAAACATTGAGTTTTGGAAAAACTGAACTTTATTTCTTTTTTCCCCCTCCAAACATTATCCTATTCAGCTTCTCTACATTCAGTGCCAAAAAGAAAATACAATCATTGTCCTACAGGCATATGGTTATCTTTTTGTGTGAAACTTGTACATGTATCTGTTTCAATTCACAATAGTCCTCAATCCAATTTCTCTCTCTCAACGAAATACTTCTGGAAATATCTCTATATGACTGAAATACTGTTGTATTATCCAAGAGGGGAAAAAAAGTCTTGAATTTTGTCAACAATAGTTACTGTAGATTTTTCTTACTCAGTAGAGAATGCCTTAGTGTAATTCTTAGAAGTCATTGCCTTTATTACAGCATTCCCTTACCACCCATGTCTGACATAAAAGTGGTCTGATGTTGACATGTACTTGCTTATACCCCAATGATATACATTCATCTAACCATTCATTTGAAAACATTTTTTGAGTACTCACTGAAATACTCACTCCTATGCTAGATCCAGAGACTAGGACAACGAATAAGACTTATTTCAAAGGCCTGAGCCTCCTGGAAGAGATAAGACATGCTAATGGTTGATAAGGATATAGTATTATAGTCAGTGGTTCTCAGCTCTGGCTTCATAATAGAATGACCGGGGAGACCTTTCAGGAAGTGCTGATACTGGGTTCCAACCGAGAGATTCTAGTTTAATTGGTCTGAAGCAATGCATGGACATCAGTATTGTTTTTAACAACACGCAATTAAATCTAGTAGCATCTGTGACGGAGGAAAATATAAGGTACTGTGGGAGCATTTAGGAGTTACCTAGGATCCAAAATAAATATCTGATGGAATTGATTAACTCAGTGAGTTGATTCACTCAGTGAAGAAAGAATATCTAATCGAATCAGGAAGAAGTTTCTCCCAACCAGATGCATCAGAAAAGGGCAAAACATGAAAATCCTTCCCTCAACAAATACTTACTGAGTGTCGTCTATATTCCAGGCACTGTCCAAAGACCTAAGAACTAGGTCTCAGTAACCAAAGAGAAATCTCTCCTGTTCTTACAGAAATTATACTATGATGGTAGATACTGACATTATACTATTAATTGTGGAAATAATACTTAAATTACAATTCTGAAAAATGCCATAAAACACAGGAACTATGAGGGTCTAGTTGAGATATACCCAGCTCACTGTGTGTGGCCGGTAAGGTTTTTGAGAAGGACTGAATTTAGCTTGAAACTTGAAGGATGGACAAATGGCAATCAACATAAGTGGGAATTCAGAGAATGGCTGGCAGAGAAGAGAACTGTGAAAAGCCCTGATGTGGACTGCATGGTCAGTAGGTGGCTGAAGAACAGTGAGCTGAAGGAGGATTATGGAGGAGAATGTTTCTCCACTGAGGCAAATTACCCGGGACTTTGTAGGCCATGCTAAGTCCTTAGTATATCACATCCCTTCTGTTCCCATGTGGTATCAGTGACACATCAGTTTGTGTGACTCTTGGCAGCTAACAAAATATTTCCACAAATATATCATGTCCTCAAAAACAGTCCTGTCTCTTAGATAATGTTCAAAGATGCTAATTGACTTGCTCAAGTTCACATAGCTTAAAATCAGTCTATAGAAACCAAGACTCCAAACCTGAGCCTTTTTCTATCACACAACAGCTAAGATTTTGTTACTAGATTATATCTATTGTGTGCCGCTAAGTAAAGATTGTTCTGATAAATTTAGAATCACTTGTCTAGATTTTATGACAGTACAAAGATGTTAGGAGCACTTTGTGATTTGTTGTTTGTTTTTATAAGAACAATGGACTCAAAAGACAAAGGGCAGATTTAACAGTAGCTAGGCAGACCTGTCTAGATGAAAGGAATTTATCAAGATAGATCTCTGCTCGGAGCTAGAGGAGCCTTATTTACTCAGTAACTGCTTCCAAGAGGAAATGAATGCCTGTAAAGAAAAGAGAGACTTCTCACTGCCCAAATTCTACTGATGAAAGAGAAAGCTTTGCCTTGTTAAAGATTCCAAGCAACCTATAAGAGCTCTGAGGAAGCAGCCAATAAATACAGTCTTTGCACTGCTCTAGGACCTCACTCTTTGCTTGTCTGGCGAGGAGGGAAGGTGTGCCTGCCTAGGTTCCTCCACATGGCTCAGGAGCATGTTCATTGGACGCCATTTTGTTGATGGGGCCCTATCAGAGCCACCACCTCCCCCCCAAAGGGATTCTTCAAGGAATTTACCTAGTGTCTGCCTGAGTGGAAAAGATTCATGGTAGACATGGGATAAAGCAATTCATCTTTCTTGGCACTTTTTCTTGTAGTCTAGACTGGCTAGATTGTAGTAGCTAGTACCACAAAAAGATTCAGAGAGAAATGTTCTCTATAGATGTTAAATTGGGACATATACTATGTGTTTAAATAAGTAAATCACGAACTAGGCACAACTAAATGCCAGAAAAAGTAACATCTAATAACTTGCTGAAAATGTCAACTCTTTAATATTTGTCTCTGTGTCCTAAATTTGCAAAACTATAATACGTATATATAACAGAGAGTGGAAGTCAGGTACTTTTGAGTTTGGGTGAGCATCTCAATTCCTTGAATATAACCAAGGGTTTTATAAGTACATGAGTATTTCATTTGGTCAGTATTATTAGGAAGCAAAATATTTAAGAAGCATATTTCTAGATCACTAAAAGCAAGCCCTCCAAATGTCAAAATATGTATTTTCTTATTTTTACTTTTTACTACCCTTTAGTATAACTGCCCTTTGTTTTTACCAGATCTAGTTAAGATTATCATTCTTCCTGTCCCTCAAGGCAGGCTCCCCATGGCCCTTTATTTATCCAGATCCCTTCCTTATCCAATCTGTCTTCTGGTTTAATAGATTCCACCCTGTAAGAACTCACATATTTAGTCTTGATTCCTCTTTTCCATTTCCACTTTTGGTGGAAATACAATACAGTTCATGTATCACCTGGACTACTGCAAAATGTTTTGAATTCTTCTCATGGTTGCTTGCTTCCAACTCTATTGTCATTAATTCTGTTGTCAGGTGAGATGGCCATCTGCCATGACAAACCAGCACTTTGGGGCTAGGCTTGCTATGCTTGGAGAATTTCCAACAATATGGAATCTGCCTTCCCAAGGTACATCCAAGAAATCTTCGTTCTCTGGCTGCTGGGTAACAAGGGCACAGGCATAGAACTGGGCTTTGTTATTTAGGCTCATCCATGCAACACTTGGATTCTGAAGCGTGTAAACGGAAGAAAGAAGCTCTACATACATTCCTTTTTGCTGGCAGGAAGTCTGGTTCTGGAAATAGAGTCACTGTAGCATCCAGTGGCAGCAGCATCTCAGATGGCCATCTCTGATGGAGCCAGTTCTGAGCATGATTTGGGGTATCATTATTCAAAGTAGCCTGGAGCATAGTTCTTCAACTCTCCCAGGGGTTCCATGAATCACCCAGTATTATTTCAGTCAAGTCAGCTCTTTTTCTTGCCCCTTATAAGCACAGAGTAATCTTTCTGAAGAGTAAACCCAACAATTTCACTCCTGCTTAAACTTCAGGACTCCCTACTGCCTACAGAATGAAGTTCAGACTCTTTAACTTGACATTCCAGGTTCATTACCATTTTGGTTCCATCAGCATCTCTAGCCTCTTGTCCTCCCATTCTCCCCACACAGACACTAATCCAAACATACCAAACAACATGCAACACCCTCTTTGTGCCATTGTTTTTAGTGCTCTACCCTTTGCTTGGAATGCTCCTAATTCCACTCTGTCCAGTAAACACCATTCTTCCTTCATGTCTTAACTTACTGCAACATTTATTCCCTACAACCTCCTTGGCAAACTTATGCATTTTCCCTCTTTCTTTCAAGTTGTGTCCTATATATCTCTATTTTAATACTCACCACATTGCAGAAATTGTTTAGACATTGGCCTTACCTACCCTGGCTGTATGCCTCTCAAAGGCAAGAACTATGTGGTATTTATAGTTCTTCAACTATAGTTCTTCAACTAGCACAATCCCTAATGCTTGATATTAACTTTATACATCGTGGATGAATAGATAATGAATTTACCTCGTCCTTTTAATTCATCCAGCTTCACCTCTTTCAGTACCCCACTCACACCCCACCTACTCCAGCCAAGGGCTTCCCCCATCACCACCCCCACCTCTGCTACTGAGGGCACCTGACATCTTTGTTCCTTTCTGCAAAGTCCTTCCTCTGGATGTTCTCTGGGAAGCATTTACACAGTTAACAAGACTGTTCAGTTATCTCTTTCATACTAAGCATTTCTGTCCCCTTTTCCTATCCCCCAGTATATTGAACCACTCCCTATTTTGTGTTTAAACTGTCCCCTAAAGAGGCTTTTTTTTTCCAGAGTCTCTAAAATACTTTCTTGCCTTTATTCACACAGTCTGTAACTCTTTTCTGTGCTGTAATCTTCTGGGGAACAGTGACCATGTCTTCTTAATCTTCATATCCCCGGCACTGACCAAAAACACCTGGTAAATGAAAGAAGCTTCATAAAATTTTGACAAATTATTTGAATGTTGCTACTACACATTTTCTAGTGAGAAATGTATTGTTGGCCTTTCTTTTTCTTGGTCTTCTATCTCTTTCTTTGCTCTTGTCTTCCCCCTACCGACTTTTTCACTAAAAGCTAATGTTTCCACAGAAAGAGGGATTTAATATTTAGTTTTAGGGGATGGTTGGATGGATATATGGATGGATGGATGGATGGATGGTTGGATAGATGGATGATGTATGAAAACATAGATACATATATAAATTGACAGATAGATTGACAGATATGATAACATATTAGAGAAAAAATGTTATCTTAAAAATTACAAGGCACTGAAAGTTAATAACTAGAGAAATTAAAACAAGCAGCTGTCAGAAGACATAATGAGAGAATCCAACTAATTACAATTTTAAAAATACAAGGCCATGTTCTAATTCATCCTGAAACCTGGGGCCAGAATTGGCAATCTTAAATGCTTATCTACTTGAGTTACTTTTATGCCTTAAATCTTCCAATGACCCAAATATTAGCAAAACCTATAGAGTTTAAGTATAACCTGATCCTAGCTCTCTCCCAACCTGCAGAGCTAATAAGAGGAGGATTCTTTTAAATCAAGAGTAGAGCACATAAAGTTTTTATTGCTAAGTATGCCCTATAAGCAAGATGTGTGGGATCTGACTGAAGGACCTCAGGTGTTGGAATGATGCAAAGGGCAGGGGCGCTGTTGGTGGAGATAGAGACAGTCAACCCTAGTAGCCACACACGAAGAGTGAGAGAAGGTCTGGGTGAAATGCAGCTACCAAAAAGCTGGATGAGAAGGAACCAGAACTGAAGTAGGAATTCAGCGTTTTGCAGAACGTTGTGGTGAAGGGGATTGACTTGGTCACTGGAAAATTCAAGATTGGTGAAAGGGAAAGAAGTAAAGGCTCACTGCCACTTGCAGACTTCCAGTGGCCCTCAGAGGCATTGCAGTCACCCTAACAGCAAGTGCAGAGAGGACTAAGAGAGCATGCAGTAGTCATCCATTGTTAGAAGGCAGTTCATGTCTTACCAACAAATAAAATGAACTAAGGAATGCCACCAGAGGAAAGGAGAAAGCTAAAAAATGCATTAGAAATGACAAAGGAAATAATGCAAATTAGATGAAATAAAAGCAACAGAAATTCAAATAATAGACACAGATTTTTTTAAAAACACATTTTAAAAAGGTTTCAATTGAGCTGACCATTTATTTGTCTTTGAGCCCTCTCTCTTTCCATTAGAATGCCATTGCCTATGCCAAAGCAGTTGGTCCCGTTAGCACCTATTTCCTTGAGCTGATGAGTTGTCTGCCATGGGTCCTTCTAGCAGAAGCAGTGCTAACAAGTGCCAGGGCCCACTGCCAGGTGCCCTCTCTGGGCTGCTGATGGGGTGCAGTTCAGAGGGACTTGCGGCAAACCACCGTCGCAAGGCTTGTTCGGTTCCCAGTTTCTATGGTGGTGTTTTTGCAGAGTTCTAAAGAGAGCTCCCAAAGAGTTCATTTGGGCCTCTGCAAAGATTTCAGTGTAACATCAGTCAAGTTAAATGATTCTACACCTGGGATTTCGACTTGTTTTCTCCTTTTTCTCCTTCCCCCCACCTTTTTCTTTTTGTTAGGCTGAGTGACATAGGCACTGATGTTTCCTCTCTCTAAAGCTGCTGGTGGCCTGGTGATTTCATAGATCACCTCATTCAGATTCTCCCACAGGGGCTAGTTTCAAAACACTGGCCCTGATCTATAATCAAATTTGCTGGCTGTCTGTTTCCTTGAAGTGGCAGAATCCTGCTGATGCCATAGTAAATACTGCCCCTCAGGAAGGGAACATTGTGTTTTAGGTCCTGGCTCATTGCATAGAAATAGAATGGCGAATGTTGAGCAAAGTCAGCACTGCAAATTTTTCCCTACAAAAAGTAGATTATATTGTTTAATGGAATCTTAATGTATATTATTTATCAGTAAAGAATGGACATTTGATATACTATCAGACCACTTGTGTCTTATATTACGATGAAATGTTAAATTACAGTGGAATGGAGAGGTGAGAAAAGCATTATCTTAGTGTGACCTGGCTTGAGTCAGCTTTTATCCATAAAACCCCATTGCTTATCTCAGATAAAGGGATTTGAAGTAGAAGACTCAAATGTCCAATTTCAGTTTGGCTTCTATATTTAATAATATAGAATAAATTATATAAAATAATTCTATTTTATAGAATTCTATTTTATAGAATATATAATTCTATTATAAAACATAATAGAATAAACCCATATTTAAATATGGGTTTAACCCATATTACTGCTGCATTAATAAATGCATCTGTTAGTGCATTCCTAAGCATAACTCATGGTAGATTCATTTAAGTTCCAGAGATTGCTTAGCAACGATATACAATAAACTGTGCTTCTCTTGGGATACAAGGATGACTTTGACCCCTCAATGAGACATGACTTTGATGTTTTTTCTTAATTGATGGTGATGATTTGTGCTCTGAGTCATCCACACTCTAGGATATGTGGCTGGCTAAGTATAGATCTATCCTATGGGTCACAGGACAGAGTTTTAGCTGGAAGAACTACAAGAGGATTATATTCATACCTTCAATTCTATTAGTATCAAACTGAATTGGTTGCTGACATTTAAATCTCAAGAAATTTCATGTAAAAGATTATAATACTGAGGGTTGTTTTTTGGTTTTGTTTTGTTTGTTTTGTTTTATTTTTTTCCTAATTCAGAAAAAGCTGATGGCCTGGGACCTGTAGCATCTCATGCCAACTGAGTGGGTCTGAGGATGGCTGGCTCCTCTAGGGAGCCACCTACTTTTGATTTTACCAAGGTTCCCTGCTTGCTCCTCCCTCTCATATTTGATGGACTCGTACCCAAAGACGTTTGAGTTTGCAATCCCTGCTTAAGGGCTATTTTATTTGTTATGCAGGGAAGGACACTCACCTTAATTAAAGTGCTTCCACCCAATGTCCTCTGTGATGGAGGAGGCATGCATTTCGCAGTTACTTTCACCACAAATACATTTTGTGTCCTTAATGGAATTAAGCTCTGTGGCCTGTGAATCAGCAAGTCTATCAGGATCATAGGTAAAATCTCTGTCTAGTAGAGACAACCTGTCACTCAAACTAGTTTTTGACACTCAAGAATAGATTACTTCAGGTGTTTAAAATTCTTAATAAAGTTTTTAGTTAATCTTAAGATTCTGTGAGCTCTCGGGACTTTTTAAATCCTCTGTACCGCGAACTAATTTACTCAGGTCAATCTCCATTCCTTTTGCCACATCATTCATTCCCTTTGATCAGAACGCTCTCCCCAGACTCTCCAAAGATCCCAAATCTTTATTTTTAGATGCCTTTTAACTCTCAGTTTCTGCATGGCTAAGGGGACCACATGATGCAATTTGCCTTGAACAGCCTTAGAGTAATTATTAATAGCATCCCTTTTATTCTCAAAAGTGTCCAGATCTGAGCAATAAAATATAGGGTTACCCTACCCTGGCTACCCCAGTCCTTACGATACCTGTGTTTGTGATTATTGTAACACAGAGCAGTCCATGTTCTAGGATTTAAAAATTCTAATTCACTTATTAACTCTGAGTCTGAAGATTTCTTCTCAGCAACATCAAAGTGAATAGACACCTCTAACTACCCACCTCCCATAGAAGGCAAACTTCTAATAATAATAGTTTACCTCATTGATATTTGTTTAGTTCAGCACTTCTCAAAATGGGGTTTAGGTACTCTGTGGGATTATTTTCATAATCAGACAAAGACATTATTTGCTTTTGTTTTCTCTCACTCTCTCATCAGTATTTGGTGGCGTTTCCCAGAGGCAACATGACATGATATGGCAGTAGATTGAATGCAGAGTCCAACTGTTTCCAGTCTCTAAAGAGATTTGCAAAAATGTAAAACAATACCATTATTCTCACAGTTTTTTTGAGGAGTATATTTAAGTTTCTTAAAATATATTATTTGTGTTAGCCTATAATGGGGTTATTATTTTTAGTATTAAGCAAATTGCTAAATATGTAAAGTTTTTCTCAGCTTTATTTTCTAATGGCGTATGAAAAAATGTTTAAGTAAGAGCATAGAGCATCTGAGACAGAATGTTTGAGGACTGCTCACAAAGTGCTTTGTACTTTTCAAATAATTTCACATTTATTATGCAATTTTGAGCAGTTTTATCTTTTCTTAAATGGAGATGTGACTCACATGCTGCAATGTTCACTCTTAAAGTGTACAATTCAGTGTTTTTTCATATATTCACAAAATTGTACAGTTATCACCACTGTCTAATTTCAGCATAGTTTCATAACCAAAAAAGAAACCGCATGCCCATTAGTAATTATTCCCCACTTTCCCCTTTCCCCAACCCTTGGCAACCACTAATCTACTCTCTGTTTCTATGGATTTGCCTATCCTGGGCATTTCATATGTATGTTATTGTAGAATAAGCAGCCATTTATATCTGACTTCTTTTACTGAGCATAATGTTATCAAGGTTTATAATTGTAACAAGTAGCAGGTATCAGGTGTAGCAGGTATCAGAATCTCATTCTATTTTATGGCTTAATAATATTCCATTGTATGCTTATACCAAATTTTGTTTACCCATTCATCTTTTAGCAGACATTTGGATCATTCCCACTTTTCAAAAATCCTGTAAAAAATGCTCTGTGAACATTCATATACAGGTTTTTGTGTCCAGACATGTTTTCATTTCTCTTGGGTATATACCTAAATGTGGAATTGCTAGGTCATATGGCAATTTAATATTTAACATTTGGGAAAATTCCAAACTGTTTTTCAAAGCTGCTGCAGTTTTACATTCCCAACAATTGTGTATGGGATTCAGTTCTTCTATATTCTTGGCAACAGTTGTTATTATCTGTGTTTTTTTTTTTTTTTTTTTTTAATCGCAGTCACCCCAGTGAGTTTGAAGTAGTATTCTGTTATGGTTTGATTTGCGTTTCTTTGGTGACCAATAATCACGAGCACCTTTTTGTATGCATATTGGCCATTTGTGTATCTTCTTTACAGAAATGTCTGTTGAAATCTGACTCAGAAAAATCTGTCAAATCTGTTAAAAAATTATATCGTCAGGGCGACTGGGTGGCTCAGTCGGTTAAGCTTCCGACTTCGGCTCAGGTCGTGATCTCACGGTGCATGAATTTGAGCCTCACGTCAGGCTCTGTGCTGACAGCTCAGAGCCTGGAGCCTGCTTCCGATTCTGTGTCTCCCTCTCTCTGCCTCTCTCCCACTCACACGCTGTCTCTCTCTCTCTCAAAAATAAATAAACATTAAAAAAATTTTTTTAATTGTATTGTCTTTTTACTGTTGAATTGTAATTTTTAAAAATATATTCTAGGGGTGCCTGGGTGGCTCAGTTGATTAAGGGTCCAGCTCTTGGTTTCAGCTCAGGTCATGATCTCAATGGTTCATGAGTTTGAGCCTCATGCTTGGGATTCTCTCTCTCCCTCTCTCTCTGTCCCTCCCCTGTTCGTGCTCTCTCTTTCCATCTCTGTCTCCCAAAATAAATAAATAAACTTAAAAAAATAAAAAATATATATATTCTAGATATGACACCCTTATCAGATATATGATTTATAAATATATTCTCTCATTTTATGGGTTGTGTTTTCACTTTCTTGGTAGTGTCTTTGGAGCACAGACATCTTTAATTTTGATGAATCTAACTTGTCTAGTTTTTCTTTGGTTACTTTTAGTTTTGGTATCATATCTAAAGAAAACAATGCCAGGGTTGGAGAAATAGGTGAAGGTGGTCAAAAGATACAAATTTCCAATTACAAAATAAATAAATCATGGGCATGTAATGTACAGCATTATGACTCTAGTTAATAGTACTGCAGTGTTACATTTAAAAGTTGCTAAGAGAGTAGATCTTAAAAGTTCTCATTACAAGGAAGAGAATTTGTTACTATGTGATGATAGATTTTAACTAGACTCCTGGTGATCATTTCTCAATAAATACAAATATGCCAAACCATTATGCTGTGCACCTGAAACTAATATAATAAGTCAGTTATATCTCAATTAAAAAAATAAACTAGATAAACCCAAACAACAGCATGACTGAATGAATGAGTAAATGTAAATAAAGAAGGAAAGAAACAGGGGCTCCTGGGTGGCTCAGTTGGTTAAGCATCTGACTCTTGATTTCAGCTCAGGTCATGATTTCAGTGTGTGGGATTGAGCCTGCGTCAGGCTTCGTGCTGACAGCAAGGAGCCTGCTTGGGATTCTCTCTCTCTCTCTCTCTCTCTCTCTCTTTGCTCCTCCCCTGCTCACGCGCACTCTCTCTCCCTCTCTTTCAAAATAAATCAATGAACTAAAAAGGATTAAATAAATAAACCAGTGCCAAATCTAAGGTCACAAATATTCAAACCAGTGTTTCTTCTAAGAGTTTTATAGTTTCAGCTCTTACATTTAGCTCTTCCATCCATTTTGAATTAATTTTTGGATATAGTGTGAGTCAGGGATACAACTTAATTTTTGTACATACGGATATCCAGTTGTCCCAGCACTATTTATAGGAAACAACTCTCCTTCCCCATTGAATTATCTTCCTCACCCTCATCAGATTAGTTTTACTTTTACCTCAATTTTCATTGCTTCCAAATTAGTCTCTACTTAATTGCACCTTTTGCTCAATTTCAAAGTGCACATTCCCAGATGGAGCACTGGCTGCCAAATAATTAGTGAAAACAAGTGACAATGAAGTTACTCAGAAGTTAATCCTGAGAAACAGTTTACTAAATGTCTATGA
Source organism: Prionailurus viverrinus (assembly GCF_022837055.1). Lineage (NCBI taxonomy): Eukaryota > Metazoa > Chordata > Mammalia > Carnivora > Felidae > Prionailurus > Prionailurus viverrinus. The sequence goes on along the minus strand of NC_062562.1, from coordinate 141,123,585 downwards.
AAACATCTTCCAGGATGAGTGATCACAGCAAGCTGCTGGGTCTATGAAAAGATGAATGATTCTGTGTAAAATCATCTGAACGTTTCCTTTATACTATGTAGATTGGATTTCTTGACAAATGACAGTAGATTGCGCCAAAGGTTGTTTTAAGTAGCAAATCTCTTGGCTATTTGTTTGGATGGACTTTGGATAGTTTCTTTTACATTGTTAATAGTTCTTTTTTTTTTTTTTCATTTTTAGGAGAAACATAGCATCAAAGGTTAGAAATCTGTACATTTTCCTAGAAAGTTTTGAGAATTCTACATTTTTTGAAAGAAAAATTTTAATGTATATATTGAGAAGAAATTTTTTGAATATAAATCAGCTCTAGAAATACAGAATGTAAGAGCTGTGAGATCATGTAAATCCTTGATTTTTAACATTTTTTTTTAACATTTATTTATTTTTGAGAGAGACAGAGTGTGAGCCAGGAAGGGCCAGAGAGAGAAGGAGACACAGAATCCAAAGCAGGCTCCAGACTCTGAGCTGTCAGCACAGAGCCTGATGTGGGGCTCAAACCCACAAACGGAGAGATCATGACCTGAGCTGAAGTCGGTTGCTCAATCAACTGAGCCACCCAGGCGCCCCGAAATCCTTGATTTCTTTTTTTAAGGGAGAATAATGAAGGCTACAAAGGTAAATTTATTTATCTGGGGAATGCCCACAGAGAAGTAATAAGGCAATGAGGAAAATCAGTAGGAGACTATAGGCAAGGTCTTGAAAGAGTTGAAAAATGGAAGGCACTTTAAAACCTGCAGTAACTGTCCAGATACAACACATATTTAGAGAACCTATCTGCTTAGTAAACAACTGGAGTGCTTCTCCCAGTATAAGAGTTGACCTGTCAGTTATCATAATGATACGTTAACTAAGGCAACAGAAAGTAGGCAGCAAGGTTAAGATAAAAAGAGTTGCCATGAGGCTATCAGACCAAGGGAATATCACAATAAAAAAATGAAAATCAAATACTTGTCTTCTATGAAAGTATGGGATGGGGGAATAGCAGGCAGCTGCCTTAAATGTTTTAGATATAGAGAGAGTCTTGAAGTTGAGAATGATTAAAGTGACCATTGAAAGATGAATTTTATACATGGCCAAATATTAGAATAATGCTCCTAGTAGTATAAAAATCAGATGTTAGAGAATATTAGTTTTGGGGGGGGGATACTCCCATCCTTCTCCTTTATGAGTCTATTTCTGTGTTTTTGTTTGTTCATTTGTTTTGTTTTTTAGACTCCACATATAAGTGAAATCATACGGTATCTGTCTTTCTGTGTCTGACTTATTTCACTTAGCATAATACCCTCCAGGTTCATCCATGTTGTTGCAGATAGTAAGATCTCATTCTTTTTTATGGCTGAGTAATATTCTATGTATGTATAAATATATAAATATAGATATATACCACATCTTCTTTATTCACTCATTTATCAATGGAAATTTAGGTTGCTTCCATATGTTGGCTGTTGTAAATAATGTTGCAGTAAACGTTGGGTACATATGAGTGTTTTTATTTTCTTTGGGTGAATAGTAGTGGAATTACTTGATTGTATAGTATTTCAATACTATAATTTTTTGAGGTGCCTACTTGGGTCTTTATACTTTCGGGTGATGCCTCTTTTCCCTAAGGGGAAGGTCTGAGATCCATTCACTCTCTCAGCCTTGGTACTTCCCAGTCCAGGCTCTCTCTTGCTCCAGGAAGCTCTGCCAAGATCCCTGAGTGGCTGATGCTGAGTTTGCGTAGTAGATAACATCCCTACAGAACAGAAGAGAGGAAAGAGTGGCCAAGAGGAAAAATACTAGTGGTTTCTAATTATACTCGGTTCATATTAACTCCACATGTGATCTCTTGGGTGTCTGTTTATAGAGTCACATATATGCATTCACACATATTTAATACTGATGGCATTTCCTTTCTAGAAAATATGAACATTCCTAATTTTTGAGTAATTACTAATGGACAGTCCTCCTTTCTTCGGAGAAATCCATAGTTCAATAAGTATAGTTACTAACACTTCTTATCCAGACAAAAACATATTTCAAAATATAAAGGAATAATTGTTTAGTGAAGTTGAAAGTAACTTATGCCTTAGAAAAAACTGTTTATATCCTTTTTTGGCGTTTATGCTAACTAAAGAGTAGAGGGTAGACATAATCAGATGTGTAGCAGAGGCTTCTGGGAAAGTAGATTTCAAAAATTTTATGAGAAATGTGGATTTGTGCTTGAAGACAGGAGACAGGAAAATGCCAACAAGGCAAAAGTCATTGCTATTAACTGTACATCAGTGAGTGAAAGGTCAATCTTGGGCCAGATTCTAGAATGGACTACATTCTACTAAAAGCGCATGTCTACTCAAAGAAGACAATTCAGTAGACCTGAGTTAATGATATTGTCCAAGAGCTGCTTTCTAATGCAAGAGTGTCAACTTGAAGGAAGGTATCTGGAGAAAGGAACCTGTTGAGTATATTATCGATGAATCTAGATAAAAATATGCAGGGTGCTAATATTAAATATTTGTTTAGCATGCATGTGATGAATGACAGAAGTCATGGCAATTTAAAACCTGTAAAAATCTAAGAAGAGAGAAATTAATAGGGAAGATTTTCTGTGTCTATCAGTATGACAAAATAGAGATTACTAAGCTACAGCATATGGAAAAATATTTTGAATGTTTATTGGATGGTGAGCTCAAAATGTTTCAGCAATGTAATACGGCAATGCAAACCAAACTCTGCAGTGCAGCCTGCATTACTATAAGAACCACATAAGAACTGTTCCTGTCTGCTGAACAGCATCTACAATAGAGCTGTGAACTCAGGCCAGAGGTATAGAAAAAACTAGTTGCTGCTTTTAATCTGAGAAGAGTGCTCAGGCTACCGATAAGACTTGAAATTTGAGACACGAGGAACAATTGAAGCAAATGGGTAAGAGGAGACTTCAAATAATAAAGACTGTCATGTGGAAGTGGAGCTTGATTTCCACCTCCCAACTCCAGCCCCATGATCCCAAAAAGCAAAATTTAAAAAGCAGGTGGAAGTTACAGGAAGACAAATTTTGGCTCAGTCTCAGGGAAAAAAAATCTAACAGAGATTAGATTAGGGGATATTTAAATACGGAACGAGGGATGATTCGTCTATCATTCAGAAAGGCATTCAAGAATGGGCTAGGGTTGCCTGGCTGGCTAAGTCAGAAGAGCATACGACTCTTGATCTCAGGGTTGTGAGTTTGAGCCCCACATAGGGTATAGAGATTACTTACATACATATATACACAAACAAACTTGGGGAGGGGAAAGAATGGGCTAAAACAAACAAACAAACAAACAAAAACGGGTTTTTCGCACCAATATCTCACAGAGGCCAAACAATTTTCCAAACCAGAGATACTGTGATTCCCCAAATGTAGAGGAAGCCACATTAGGCCAAGACTCTTGCTGTGAGAATTTCTAATCAGTTACTTTAGGGGCTAGGAAAATAGACATTGTTATGAAAGCTAGCAGAACAGTCAAAATTAGTTGTCTTCCCATAGGACATGTCTTATGCTGTACTAAGCCATAAGGAGTCCTTTTCTGTGTACGTGGCGTCTTCCTCATTCAATGGTAAGCTCTCTTGTGGCACCATACTTTATTCATATCAGTTCACTCACGAGAAGGGGTCCATTTTATTAGCTTCATTTCTTTTAAAATCTCCCAGAGTTTAGGGGCACCTGCGTGGCTCAGTCAGTTGAGCATCCCGCTTCGGCTGAGGTCATGATCTCCTAGTTCATGAGTTTGAGCCCTGTGTCAGACTCTTTGCTGACAGTTTGGAGCCTGGAGCCTGCTTCAGATTCTGTGTCTCTGCCCCTCCCCCATTCATTCTCTCCTCTCTCTCTCTCTCTCTCTCAAATAAACATTAAAAAATATAAACAAACAAACAAACAAAATCTCCCAGAGTTTAAACTACTGACCACTGTCATTTTTTTATCATGTTTATCCAGACCAAAAGTATAATTTAAGCTGTGTCCTCATGGTCTGTAAATTAATGTGGTTTAACTGTACAATCATAGAAATTGAGAAGAAAATATTGTTCTGAAAATGCACCTCTGTGAATCTTTAGTGAAAGAAAATGGACAAGAATGTAAGCATAAATAACTTGTCAGAATAAATGTTGGTATGTTTCTTCATAACGTCTTGAGTTGCCACAAGGCACACATTTCCTTCCTTTAAACAATGAATTTCCTCTATAAGCAACCATTTTGAACCGAAAGCTGCCAAACCCAAATAATAAAGCCCATGTGGTGAAGAAGAGTGAATGCTGTAGCTATGCCAACAGAAAATTGCTCCAAGAGGGCAGCCTGGCTAACTTCCTGTATTCATGTTAATGACATATTATAAAATATTCTACACTTAGGTCAAAAATAACTTCCAAGGAAGATGGGTCAGCTTGGCAGTAAGCTGGATGGTGTCAGTGCCACCTACTAAACTTAAAATGAAATCACCATTAGGAACTATGTTAACACTTTATCTGTTCACTGTCATCAAGGACAGGAGATGTCCCAAGCTCAAATGGACTTTTGGTAGTAAAAATGATGGGAGAAATACCAATTTTTTTTTTCCTGAGATAGGAAAAGCAGACCTAATGGCTGTGAACAACAGTGAATTCATAGCAGAATTGAGATTACTAGGGGAAAATTTTTACCTCACTAGTTTCTTTAAACTGGTCTCTCTAGCTATACCCAAAAGCAGATTCTAACTGCTTACTCTGAACTATATGAAATCCTTCTGACTTTATAAGAGGACTGAACACTTGGATCAGCTGGGATCATGTGGGCTATTTCTGTGGCTCCTTAGCTTCCATTGCTGGGGCATTCTGGAATCATAAGCAATCCTCTCAGAGCACCTGAAACTCTGGTCTGCTTTCTCATCCAGGTGCTGATAACAATGCTACATCCAGGAGTCCTGGGCTCTCCTTCGAATATCACAAGGATGACGATATGTCTTACGTGTGAAGACGGTTGAAACATAACTGTCACACAAGATGATTGGGCAGGGGAGGGAGAGGCGGGCAAGGAACGGAAGTAAACAGTGTTCCAGGCAATTCACTTTTGTAATGATCTGCTCAATACTCCAGAATGTCCTTTGTCCTCTTCCCTTCTCAACATTTCTCTCTTCCTCCCTCTATCCTTAGATTTTTCCTTTCATCTCCCAGAGAACCCAGGATAAAGATATGGCCAGTGTTGGTCAAGGGAAAACATTCCTCCCACCCTGGTAGAGGGTGTGACCAGTTGTTTCTGGCTGCAGTACTAAACTGCTCTGGCAACTGCTCTTTTTTGCTGGAAATAGGTCCTCTTTCAGAATTTGCTTTGCTTCTCAGTTCATGGGAGTTCAGGTCCTCACCCACAGGTCACGGTTCAGTCTTCACTGTTCAGTCAGCCATTTACCTCATGACATCAGAAGAATGATTACTGAAGTTGTGGTTAATAATCAGCGTACCAATTTAGGAGTTAAGCAGGAATCTGGAGTCTCCAGGGCAGACTGTCTTTCTCTAAATAATGACTTTATCCTTTACATTAGGAAATAAAAATAAAAACTGATGCAGTTCATTGATGTGGGCCTGGAAATGTTCCTGTATATATTATCTATATGTTTCACTTTCATCAAGAGAATTCATCATCTTTTAATTTTTTTTTAATGTTTATTTCTGAGACAGAGACAGAGCCTGAGAGGGGGAGGGGCAGAGAGAGAGGGAGACATAGAATCTGAAGCAGACTCCAGGCTCTGAGCTGTCAGCACAGAGCCTGACGCGGGGCTCCAACTCACAAACCATGAGATCATGACCTGAGCCGAAGTTGGTCGCTCAACCAACTGAACCACCCAGGTGCCCCGAAAATTCATCATCTTAAAGAATAGAAAAGTGGGCAAGAAGAAATTGAAAATACTAAAAAGTACTAAAGAAAATGACCACTAAATGCCAGTTAGGAGGGGGAAAAATCATCTTAGTTTTCATAATATCAAAAAGGGGTTTGGGGCACAGCTCACATACATCATTCAGAGAGTGAAACCCTTCACAGTGCAGGGTCCGGAAGTTGTGGAATTTATAAATGTAACCAGAATATATAAATGGAGATGCGCCATGAATGAGTGTCAAAATTAGGAACTAGTCGAGGGTTAGAAACAAATGAACTGTAAGGAGAAAATCTGACCTACATTCCTTGACTTAATTGTCTAACAATAGCAATCAACTAAGACTGGCATGCACCTTCAAGTCTAAAAATTCAAGGAATGAAAATAGGAGCACATAATTGAAGCAAACACAGTGGTTGTTTTTTTTTTTTTAATGTTTTATTTATTTTTGAGACAGAGAGAGACAGAGCATGAGCAGGGGAGGGGCAGAGAGAGAGGGAGACACAGAATCCGAAGCAGGCTCCAGGCTCCAGGCTCCGAGCCGTCAGCACAGAGCCCGACACGGGGCTCGAACCCACAAACTGTGAGATCATGACCTGAGCCGAAGTTGGACGCTTAACCAACTGAGCCACCCAGGCGCCCCTGTTTGTTTGTTTGTTTGTTTGTTTGTTTGTTTTAAATACAAATGTGCCTATCTGCTTTCACCAATAGTAAAAGCATTCTGACCTTTTTTTTTCTAGTCAAAGTATATACTGAGTATGCACACTTTGGGGTATATTTGCAATGCAGCAGATATTCCCCCATGGGACAAGCCATGTCTCTTTGCAGACCTAATACACTATTGAAGAATTCCTCTTAGAAACCATACTCTCTCAGCAATGAGGCTAATCAGTTCCCACTTGTCTATATCTGTAGGTAAGTTTAGAGAAACTTTTCACAGAATATTCACTTGTCTCTAGCAGCTTGCTAGAGACATAAGGGAAGTAAATTAATGTCCCCTGGACTCAAAGTGTTTGCAATCTTACTGAGGATTTAAGATTTACATGTATTAATAAAATTGTAATTCAGGTAAGCCAGTTTACTTACAGGCAAGAATGTACCTTACAGATACTAAGTCAGTGATTCTCAAATATTAGTGTGCATGAAAGCTATGTTGGGAGCCATCTAAACATGCAGCCACATTTTGACCCAACAGGTCAGGGATCTTTACCTTTGTCAAGCACTCCAGATTGTTTGGATGTTGTTTGGCCAGTGAGGCTCTTGGGTGGGTGCATGGGAAGTCAGGAACTGTCAGGATGGGTTTATAGAAGGCAGCAGACTGGAGATGAAGCTACAAGTCACACTTCAAGGATTGGTGGGATTTAAATTTAGAGAAGGGAAGCATATTCTTGGAAGAGGGAAAAGCCTGAAGAAAAGCACAAGTTTGGGAGCAAATGTAGGATAAGAAATATATACCCAGAAAACAAGCCTGAGAGAAGCATGTAGGATAGTCACATTTCCACTCCACTCGTATAGACTGTCTATGCAGCTTTCATATCCTAGTCAACCTAACTTCTTTATGCAGGTAATCAGAATATATAAAGAAAGAATCTTTCTTTTCTTCATGCTGGAACCTGAGTTTCACATGTTATGTTCAATAAGAAGTCTCAAGGAACATAAAAAAGAAAGCAAGCCTTATAGTTACAATGTCTAAGCCAACCAAATCATGTCTATATACAAATTCTAGTTCTGATGGTTAGTATTAGTCTCAGATTAATAGTCATTATGGTGACGTATGACATAGTTAAGAAAACATCATTGCCTTAGGAACCAGAAAGAACTGGATTTAAATCATTATTATATCACTTAGTACCTGGGACATTTTGCATCTCTTTGGATTTTAATTTCCAAATCAATAAAAGAGAAATAATTATAACAATACCTACAATATCAATACCTTGTATTGAGTTTTGAAGATTAAACAAGGTGGTTATGTAAACTCCCTGGCACATAGTAAATAACTTTAAATAAATGAATAATGTTTCTAATATTTTTGCATTTGTAAAGAACATGTTTTAAGTGAATTAATCCATGATTATACATTGGCATAATTCATTTTAGATCAGATAGGTAAAACATAGCACAGTTGTGATATATTAGGAGAGTTATGTTTTTCTGTACAAAGAAGGGGTGCACTTTGGCAGTGGTAGAACTGGTTAACAATGTGATGTGATTTGAAGGACACCCTAAGATATGTTGCCAAGGGGCCCAAAGTCTCCCATTAAGAGTGTCATTCTCTGGTGACTCTTAGAGAGGTATGCAGCTCATATCAGTCATTCATGCCTAGTGTTAATTATCCTGTCAGATCTTTTCTCTCTGTGAGAGTGAGGAACAAGAGATTGGCTGGACATAAAGAAAAGGTGTAACCATTTTGTAATAAGGGGCACACACAGAGGACTGAGCTGGTTAGAGCCTCGGGCCACAGTAGGAGGGTCTTACAAGCCTTAGTCTGGTGAGAAGAGCAGCAGAATAGAGAAAATAAGGCATAGAAAGGAGGCACTGACAAATGTCAAGAGTTTTTCCTTCAGTCTCCATCTGGTTTGAGAGCCACTGTTCCCCCATTTCTGTTAAATGTCACACAAATGCCTTTTCATTTTTGGTATCATTTCATAAAGTAAAATTCTCTAAGATAAGAAAGTGAGGCTCAAATGGTCTCACCAGGTGGCCTAAGGAAATTTAAGAACAGAAATGGTTTCCTAAAAAACATTCAATGAACTGTACAGAGTGTTACATAGAGGAAAAAAAAGAAAAGAAGTATTGAAACTGTTTTGGGTAATTGTGTTCCTTTAATGTGTTTCTTTAAAACACTTATTATTATTCCTCGTTATTTATTACCATTATTTGTAATTACCCTCTCTTTTTCTCACCTGAGAAATTTAAGAAGTAATGTACCTTTCTGGTTTGGAGACTTTTTTTTCTGTATACTCTGCTGATTTTCCTGAATCACTATCTGTGATATATCTTTAGAAATTTAGACACTTAGAGGGAAAAGTGCTTTCTCATCTACGTTAATAATAAGGCGAACGTTGGTGAAAGAATTATCTTCTTTGATAGGAAAAGAAAACAGTTACATTAGTGTGGAATTAGAAATAAGGTCTAAATGCTAACCATAGACTACATAAAAGTAAGGTTATTTATATCAAGAGAAATTGACTATAAATTATAAAAAAAATGTGTTCTGTTTATACCTAGGGCTAGGTGCGTAGTAGTTATTTAGTTGAAGTGTATCACATTATTAATTTACAACACAATTAGAAACAAACCAGAGTCCCTAGCCCTGAGCGGTTTTGAAATACATCCTCCACATCACTGTGAGAACAGTCACCATCTTCACACATGTGCTTACACACACACACACACACACACACACACACACACACACTCACCCCTTGAATGGCCCCAATGACTTATCTCTGGGAAGATTTCCTGTTAATTATCTAGTCAGAATCAGCCCAGTAGTGTCAACTTAGTCATGAAAAAGTGGAACAGGGGAGGGCTTATATAAGGCTTTATGATAACTTTTAGTTTTCTATCAAAAGAGACAATGGGGTACAAGAAACACACAGAATTTTGCTTTCAATTAGTGAATAAATCATTGTGCAACTGAGTGTGATATTGGGAGAAAAATGCTGCTCAACATCAGAAGCAGTGTTATTTATCTTTTGAATGAGAGCAGAGAATTCCTAAATGAGAGAGGTCAGGAGCTCTTCTCTGAGCCATACTTCACATAGGCAGTGCAGAGGGCTGCCTCAACACATTACCTGAGAAGCCCTAGAAAAATCTGTACCAAAACCTTTACCTTTCACACTGCCATACACTGAAATTCCTACTGCTGGAAATCGCTATTTCAATTCACACACTGAAAATGCACTTTCTTAGAAAGGGCACTGGGGGCATCCGATAGAGATTGCTCAAGGCACCACCCAAATATGGAGCCCGGAAGTCAGGGGACATCGAAAGGGGCAGAGGGGCCTCACTGTGGGCAACATCAACAAACCTCACTATTTTGCCTTCCCCTAGATATGGCCAATAAATGTTCTAGTTAATGTGAACAAATTAAATAGGGAAAAATCAGTTGTATCTTTCAAAATCCATACCAGCAAGTGGCATGTGATTTCTTACGAACACTCGGGCTTCTCTCTCCATGTTAATTGTGACAGTAAAACAATAAAAAATCAAGATTTAATTTTAACTCATGTTGAACCATCTAGTGCAGTAAATGATGATGATGGGCTGGAGAAATATTAATCCGTGTTGGTTATTTAACACCTGCCTTATTTTGAGAAGAGCACTATCAAACGTGTCTGCTCAGGACAATGAACGTCCTCAGCTATGTTCTAGTTTATCGTAAGTTTTTCCTGATAGTTTTCACTCTGTTGGTTTTACTGCCATTGCCAATCATCCTTCGCACCAAGGTAAGTGAACCTGGAGAATAGGCTGGTGGATTTCCTGATTTATTTAGCTGTCCTTTAATAGTTTCTGTGTAATTGCCTGGTTCAGAACTGGATGGGTGGTGCCTCTCTGAGTTTGAAGTCAGGATGGTCGTACATTGTGTTTTGTCCACTTTTCCCCTTTTTAATGGTTAAAGTTGGTTGATCCTCAGTATGACTAACTAGAATAATTAAATAACATATTCAATCAGAATTGTTCTCTTTCTGGTTAACCAGATGAGACAAAGAACAAAAGAAGCACAACCCTTGAGATCTTGTCATTCTAGTTATCAATCTCCAGGCACGATCCTGGGTTAGCACGATCCCATCTCCCAAGGCCAGGCAGCTTTGGGATACTGGGGAAAGAGCTAGAAGAATAACCGGGAGCCCCAGGGTCTAGCACAGACTAATTTACTTGTCAGCTCCATGGCTCAGTGTGGGCCACTAAACCTCCTGGAAATTTAGTTTCCTTATGGAATGAGAAAACGTTGAAAGCATGATGTAATTTTCCTCAGTTAATTAGAAAACTTAATAAATGATTGTACCATGTTCCAATCATTTGAGATCTTATTTCAGTTCGGTGTACTTACAAGCATTTTTCTGTTTGCTTTTAAGTGTAGTCAAAGTCCAGAACAATAAACCCAAGACATTTTTAATCCCGTGGTAAAATGATTTGAATCAGCAAGCATTTAGTGAGCGTAATGAGTGTTAGTTGGTAAGAGGACAATTACTGGAGCTAAACTCTCTGCTTTAGGTCACAGATATACCACTTACAAGCTGTGTGACTTGGGCAAATTAGTTAACTTCTCTGGGCTTCTGTTTTCTTGTATGTAAGCCTGGGAGAGTAACAGGCTTGTTGTGAAGATTAAATGCATAAGCATTCATCAGTAGTGGCTGGCACACAGTAAGTAGGGCAGCAAGAGTCTCCCTAAATGTGTTCACCCACAGCCGGTGCAGTTCCCACCACCCCATGATGGCTTTCTGATGTTCTCTAACAAATATTAATCAAGGTTTTACCAGTCTACGTTGAAGTAGAATCACAGTAATTATAATATGGTGGATCTTTCAGTCTCCCTCAAAAGCCTATCACTGATCTAGGAATCTCTGAAGGAAATTCATGTGAGCTAATGAAAAATCCTTTTTGATTCTACCAAGGTCTCCTCTGCCTGTAAAGCTGGGGAAGGGACTGGCCTCTACTGCCCCTGGCTACTTGTTGCCTCGTGCAGGGGACAGCCTTCCAGCTCTAGCAGCCTCCCAGGCTGGGCCTCTCTCTCCTCCCAGGCTGGGCCTCTCTCTCCCTTGAGGAAGGGAAGGACTCCCACCCTTTTTGGTCAAACATTGTCTGAACCCTCAAAGCCTTAAAGAATTTCTAGTGAAAACAATAGGCCCTGTCCATTGCTTTGGTTTAGTTGGTTTTGTTTTTCAAATTTTGTGTGATTAATCTTTCTCTCACCCCCCTTCTTCTTCCCGTATCAGCTACTTCTGAGGACTCCTATACGAGTCTCTGGCAGTTACAGACATGGGACTCTAATGTGAATGCTGCTCTATCTGAACCCCCTTCAAAGACTTGTTACTCTGCCTAGTGTGCATGATGGCCTCCTCTTTCAAACTCCCCTGGTCCTGTGGGCCCCCCAGACCTGGCTGAATTCTACCATTCTATCATGAATACATCCTGGTTCATACCTGGACCCCTGCTATATTTTAATATTTCTGGATTAGTTTCAGCCTAAATCCTTACTTATGGCAGAGAAAATAAGAAATCAAGCTAGTCAGTACAAACTTACGCTATGACTATATATCATCTGTGCTGCTCCTTTGACATACATGTGCATGAGACTTTGATTATCTTCCATAATTTTCAGAGGAAGTGAATATAAATTCGTTGAAAGGGAGAACAACTAACTAAATAAAAAGCAGAGGTTTCAGTGCATGATTCATTAATCAGAAAGTATATTCTTGTTAAGAAATGCAGTCATTAATTTTTTTTTTCAAGGCACTATGACAGGAGTACATTAGGTCTGTGGAGAAACCAGGGACCTGGCATCATGTTGCATTTGATGAACTGTGTTCCTCCTTCCTTTTCCACTAATCAACTCATTTGTTAAAATTCAATCAGTGTTAATGTGAGGTTTTTTTCCTAGCACAATAGCATGATTTCATTTTTGGCTACTTCAAATGCATATTTAATCATTCAATCAACTGCTAAATAAACTCAATAGTACTTTAACTGTTGCTTACAATGAAAGCAGAACTTTTTTTTCAAACAATATGGGGCATTGGAGGGAATGAACTTAAAGTAGAGGCTATTTTGACATGGCTGCAAATCACTTTATTGTAACTTTTGGATGACCAAACTGAAGAACCCTATGCTTCTAAACAGCCAGTAACAGAACAACTAAAGAATTCAAGCAAAACAAAAAATCAATTTTGCTTTATAAAAATACAATAATTCTGCGTGAATGTCAGAACAATGAATTATTGACTGATTTTTTTTTTTCATTTTCCTACTGCTTATTGAGTTGTTTCTATAGATTGGCCTTAACCCTTACCTTAATTCCATCACAGTTTAGAAATGTACATGGATGGCTCAGTAGGTTAAGCAGCAAACTTCAGCTCAGGTCATGATCTCATGATTCATGGGTTCAAGCCCCACTGAGAGCTCAGAGCCCACTTCGAATCCTCTGTCTCCCTCTCTGCCCCTCCCACGCTCTTGTATGCTCTCTCTCTCTCTCTCTCTCTCTCTCTCTCTCTCAAAAATAAACATTAAAAAAAAAGAAATGTGGCATTAACAATTAGAGACCCTTAGTAGTTTTGCAATACAATATTCAAAGGGAAGGAGAAGGAATTCCCTTTGCAGAACATGCCTCTGTTATAAGCATTCTGCCAGCTGCTTTATCTGAATTATCTCATTTAACCTTCATTACAAACCTATAAGACAGTCACATATGTTCTATCATTCTCATTTTCCACTTGGGGAAGCTGATGCACAAAGTATGTGACCCAACAAAGGTCACATAGATGCTATGGAAACTGGATTTAAACACAGATTCTGTCAGAACTCAGACTTCATGCTTTCCCATTGATTATGTTTTAGTCTTTTCTGTATTTTGTATTTTTTGAAGATTTACCCTCTATTTCGAATAGTTATATAAAGTGTGGCTTGATGATCATTATCAACAACTCAGGCATTTCTACTTGTGATAATACTTTAGAAGGTCAAAATACAGAAGGGGTGTATCTTAGCCATTTCCTCACTTGACCTCTTGCTATTCAACGTCTTCAAGTTAGAAAATTGCAGTGATTCTAACTACTGCAGATGGGCATATGAGAACCAAAGTAACAGTCTTACATGTGTGTCATTTGCTGAATGTCCCAGAGTTTCAGCTATACAAGCTGGTCATGTCAGCTTGTCAGCATATGCTGTACCTTCCCTTCACACCTGTACCCAGATGTTCATTATGAGTCATGGCATTCGATTGGCATCTTAAGATCTTCTAGTTGGAAGAAATTTTAAGACTGTGTTTTTCAATGTTTTCATGGAAATATTTCATAGCAAAGGAGACTATGCTCATGGGCATAAGTCAAACAGAAGCTCAAATTTAATCCTTATGAATTAGGTATTATTATTAGTCCAGTTCTGCAGATTAGAAACAGAGACAGAAACGAGTAAACAGATTACCAAAATGTGGCTATATAGATGTTTCCAGTCAACATCTGTCTGACTCCAGAGCTGTGATCTCAACCGCAACTGAATATCTGTATTCTTACAGCTTCCACAATGGTAATAATTATACTCCTAATACATTGGGATAAATGTCACTTTACTAAAGGAATCACAATTTCCTATTGCTTTACAATGAAACATCAGTTTTTAATTATGATATAAACATAAAGGTAGTCTTAGTCCTTCTCCAGTGAGTAGCTAGTGATCAATAAAACAAGCCTGGAATATAATTCATATTTATGTAAATATTTGAATGAAATTAATAATTGCACTGAATTTTTCTCAATTTGGAAAGGAACTTTCTTAAATATTGCCTGATAAAAAGTTAAAATTGGCGTAGGCCATATGCCATAGTTTCAGTGATATCCTCTGTGCAATTGTGTTCTTTTATTACTGTTTTTAGCATCTTGTTAATTTTTACTTTTCTCAGTACCCTCTACTATTCCCTTACTCATTTTTCCAATTCTTGGTTTTTCTTTGATTTTCTATTAATAATACAAAAAGATAAGAAGAAGGCCAGGGTTTTTTGAGGAGCAGTAAGAGGAGAAAATTGAGCAATAATATTTTCTGTGTATAGAGTGCATTTCTTCCAGTTGTATCTCACTCGGTCTGGCTTATCCCTGGTTTATCCCTAATTAGAACCCCTTTTTGAGATAAAGAGAGGGGAAACAGCCACACAGAAACTGAGCAGCATGTCCTAGTTAATTGGTTATAAAACCGAAACCAGATTTTAATTATCTCTCAGATACTCCAGGATCTCTCTGCAAAATATTTTACACCAAGAGACACTTGGAGAGAAAAGAGAATGGCAGAGTCAACACAGCAGAGCATTAGTGCGCAGTCACGACATGGGACTATGACATTAAGGGCAGCTCTGTATCTGCATTGTCATGTGCTACCTGCATTTCCCTCACAATATATTCATCTGATATGTCCTGAGTTTCAAAGTTATAATAGAAATTATAATAAATAGAAGAAATGATACAAATGACAGACTTATGGTGTCAAATCTAAAACAAAAACAAAACAGGAAAATATCATGCTTGTAGAGAAATGTAACCTTGTAAGTGATAAAGGATGTACCAGAAGGAGGAAATTCTGACAGAGAAAAGAAAATGAAGGGGAGAGAATTTAAAATGATTACAAGTGAAAGAAGAGCAAAGGAGAAAAACTCCAAGAAAACATACTGAACTTTGAAAGGGACAAGTCAAACAGGCATTTCAATAGAAATAATTGATATTGTTCTAAATGTTGGTTTAAAGCATAGTAGGGACTTAAGATATGGGGGGAAATTCTGTAAACTCCAAGAAAGTAAGCACTTCAGTCACAAAAGAGCATCAAAATGATGTAGGGCAAGAAAAAAAAAAGGCAGAAGTCATGCTAATAGTAATGTGGTAGATGAACAAAACGAGGAAATCCAAATTTGATACATATTTTTTCATGAATATTTTATGAGACCTTGCTAAGCCCAATGTGTTGTGCTAAGTGAACTGTGGTATGTAAACATAAGTTTAAATTAATGTTTCTGCTTTCAAGAAGCCTGCACAGTTTTTGAAAAGTCAGTATACACTGTGGCAAACATTAACCACAAATTTAAGGTTGTATATAAATACACACCAAATGATTTAAACAAATAATTTGTGTCTAGACATGTAATTAAAAGGCAGATGGATCTCTGGGGATTCATCCTCCTCCAGCCCCACCCCCACCCCCATGTCCTCAATCACACACAGTCCCGCTTGTCCACCACGTGCTGCTCCTTCTGTTTTCTTTATCTCCCAGAACCTGCTAGCCTTCACCCCATTCCCAGGTCGGAAACCTGTGTGTCATCTCAGGTGCTTCAAATCATCAGTCTATGTTGTGTCACTTCCTTTTTTTTTTTTTAATAATTTTTTAAATGTTTATTTATTTTTGAGAGACAGAGAAAGACAGAGAACGAGCAGAGGAGGGGCAGAGAGAGAGGGAGACACAGAATCTGAAGCAGGCTCCAGGCTCTGAGCTGTCAGCACAGAGCCCGACGCAGGGCTCGAACCAGATCATGACCTGAGCCAAAGTCACACACTTAACCGACTGAGCCACCCAGGCCCCCCTGTTGCCTCACTTCCTAAACCCCCCCTCCCATCTGCTTCTTCATCTCCCTGCTGGCACTGCTTTCATTAGGCTGTCCCATATCTCTTTCCCATGGACCATTTTTAGTCTTTTTCCCAATGTCTCCTACCAGAGCACTGTTTTTTAAATGCCAACCAGGTCCTGTTGTATCCCTGGTCAAAGTTGTTCAGTGATTCCCTTTTGCTTACGGGGGAAACAAATATCTAAACAAAGCATGTATACACTGATGGATATTCAAGGTTTTGCCATTGATTTGTCCTAACAACCCTCTCCCAGAACCCAAGTACCCGTCTCCCACATTCATGTTTTACATGTTAGCAGTATTTCACTATTTGCAGTCCCTAGATTACTATTGACTATTCGTGGCTATTCTTGCCTCTCTGTCTTTGCACATGCTGTACCCTTGTCCTGAAATGCTCTCTCCTCTTGCTCTGTCGTTTTTGAGGAAGCAGATCAGGCAGTGATACAAACTGGGAATCATCCTCAATGCTCTCGATGCATCTTGGATACTTCAGCCTGTGTTATAGTACGTGTTCCACTTTGCTTTTATCATTTGCTCCTCCTGTACACTCTAAATACCTCAAAAGCATGGAGCATACTGTTTAATTTCTGTTTTCTTTGGCATCAAACATAGTGCCAGTCACACAGTAGATAGTTGATAACTATGCTGAATGAGAGTGGTGATGTCTAGTAGTAGAAAGATGTGGAGACTTAATCCAGATCTTGGAGGAAAGATAGGATGCAGGAGAAAGAAGATGATCGAAGGAAGGGATTTCAAATAGAGTGACAAGGATGGCAAAGGGACAGAACAAGAACGCTGGAGTAAGTTTTTTTCCTTCCGTGGTACATTTTTATACCTAGTTTGATAATGATAATCAGTATCAACGTCCGCTATAAACCTCATAGCAGCCATTAGAAATACTCAGTATTACACCCAGTTTATAGACGAACAAACAGAGACTAAAAGAGGTGAAGCAATTTGCCCAAAGTCACACAGGCTATAAAGGGAGTAAGAGGATGTAAACACAAGTCTCTCTGACTCCCAAGTCCATCAAGGATATTGCTTCTTTAATAGTATTTATATCAGATCTTTAAAAGCTTGTGCACAGTTGGCCTTACTCCATCGTTTTCTGGGTTTTCGAGTACAAAAGCATAAGTTGATATGAGGCCTCCCTCTGCCCGGATTGCAGGGTAATCATGACCCATGATGGACAAATAGTGTGAGCAAGCCTTAGACTCTGATTGTTTTACGCTGCTGAGATTTAAGGACTTTGCCACAGCATAGCCTCAGCTGCCCTGACTTACCTTGCACATTCTGAAAAACTTCCCAAGTGACTCTGTCGTGCTGCCCCTGGACCATTTCCTCATCTGTAAAATGAACAAGACTCTTAAAAGAGTTTTAAATGTGATCTGTGGATCAGCTGCCTCAGATTCACCTGAGCTACTTGTTTCAAATCATAACCTCTGTACGTGAAGTACAAGACACTGCACGCTTAACAGACTCCTCATGATTCTGAAGCTGTCAATTCACAGACTGCATTCTGATCGCCCTCTAATGCATTCTCAGGTCGGAGAACGAGGTGGACTCTGTGGTCATTTCCAGTTCCCCCGTGTGGGCGGCGTGTGAGGACTGTATATCTCCATTGCTAATTAGTTGCAGAGGTGAAATGAAAAGTAGGAGTTAATCATTCCCCAGTAATTGGCATAGTGGCACCACCAGTTGCCTTTCCCCGCTGTCCATTTGGGCTAAAAACAAGAAATGCTAGTTTTTTCCCTTGACTGTGTAGTTGAGCTCCTCCTTACTCTTTATCTTCCAACATGAGAATATTTCTAGTCATGGTAAGCCTTGCAATTAGTATGGATTGAGTCTTGAGAAATCACTGCGTCAGAAAAGGTAGGTGTATCACAAACCACGCAAAGCCCTTTACAGGCTCTGTGAAATAATAATAGTGTTTTTCTTGTAGCAGACAGATTTAAAATGCATGATTTTTCTCCTTTCTTAATTGCTTTGTGTCCTCTTTAGAGAATCAATTGCAGTGAGTGAGGCCTGTGATTGGTCCTGCTTTTCTCCAGCTGTGCTGAGAGATCATCCCCACATACGTACTAATTCATCAGCCGAATTGCTCCCTAATACCAGTCAGAGTGTCATTAAAAAAGGAGGGAAGGGGCAAAAGAAACTATATTTTAACGCCTAATTTTTTTTCCAATTCCATCTGGAGATATAATTTAAAAGAGAACCGAGGTGATTTTTAAGTATAATCAGCCACATTTCCCAAGACAATTTGACAGTCGGAATTTGTGGAGGAAAACCGTTATCCAAATTGTCTAGTCATAGCTTCATTTGCCTTCCTACCTCTGCAGCAGGTACCCTGGCTGCACTTGGTTGAGGTGGTTAAGACAAGACACGACTGTGTTATTGTTAAATGGGGCCTGGGGAAGCATGAAAGTGTCGGCTGTGAGGAAGTAACCTATGCAGGAAAAGTTTTAGCTCCAATGCTCGTTTACTGGCAAGAGAGATGAGAGCTCCGGGAAAAATGTAGAGACATTCCTCCACTGGGGTGAGAGTTAAGATAGCCGGTGCCAGACAAGTGGGAGAGAAAACAAAAAAGAAAACAAGGCAAAGTAAAGAAGTTCCTAATGCTGAAGAATTCTATGTTTAGATAGCGATTGAGAGTTTTCTAGAAGGATCAAGCCCTATAAATAGAAACAACTGTAGGGAGAACACAGAAAAACTGTGAGAAGAAAACATCTATTCAAGGAATATTCCTGAGTGCTTCATATGTCCCAGGCACTGCTTTCAGTGCAGGAATAGAGCAATAAATAAAAAATATATGCTCTCGTAGCATTTTCGCTTGGATTGAATCCCAGCTCTACCACGTACTAGCAATGTGATCACTAATCTCTAGTTGAACTTGGAATTACAATATGTACCTCAAAGAATTTGGGTGCACATTAAGTCAGTGGAACACCAAATATTGTATCTGGCATGTAGTGGACATTCATAAGTGTTATTTTCCCATCCTTTTACTTATTCATAGGTCAGAAAAACACATTTGTCCATTTACCTGGCAGATGTCTTCACCTTTTAAATAAGTTCTCCTGTCTATAAAGTTTATGAGCCGCAGTGTAGATGAAGTTTGTACAGTTAGGATTCTTCTACCCCAACCCCTTCTCCACGCTACACCCAAAGCAAACACATGCTTCCATAGACCAGAATGGGTAAGACAAACAAACGGGGGGAGTAAAGGTGAGAACTTAATGGTTCAAAATACTCCCGCATCGTCCTGAGGTCAGGTTCAAAGAGCCAAACTAAGTGCCAGAGAGTAGTTTTCTTGCAGCTGTGGGGAGAGGGGGAAAAAGACAGACGACTGTCTGTGGCAGCATTCATAGGAGGCAGACACGCAGCCTCCCACCCAGCACCTGACTCAAGCTACTGGATCCAGCTAGATGATTGGATTTGCATTGTCCTGGTAGGGCAGGACCCCAGGCTGCCAAGATAAGATATTCTAGATTGGAAGCTAAGGACTTGCTGGAGGCAACTGTAAAGCTTCTGGATGAGGAATAATGAATATAGAAAAAATAAACAGAAAGATAAAAGAACTACCCCTCAGGATAAATATGAAAATAAATTTCAGCATGCAAAAAGATAATTAAGAAAGACTGAAAATGAAATCAACACAGCAATGAAACACTCCAAATCTAAGGAAAACAATAGGGGAATCAAGACAAGTTTGAGAAAAATATAAGATGAAGGACTTGAGATACAGATTGTAAAGCTTGTTAAAAAGCTGTAATAATTAAAAGAGTTTAACAGTTTTGCAGAAAGTGATTTTTAAAAGGTGGCTGTGATTGAGGCCAGAAACGAATGTGCCTGCACTTATAGAAATTTGGCATAAGAAATGGGTAACAACAGGAATTGGTGGGAAAAAGACAGACCATCCAATTTAAAAAGCCAGGACATTTTGGCTACCCATTTAGGAAAAATAAGGTATCAGTTTCCTATATAAGTAAATCAAGGCCCTACTCTTGAAAAGTTTTAACTTCAGAAAAAACCGTGGGAGTATATAATACAGGAAGAATTTCTCATACAAGGTAGTAAAAATTTTTTAAAATAAGAACATTTTAAAATAACTGCATTAAAATTAAAAACTTGTCAACCAAAAATACAATAAAGCAAATTGCATAGGCGAGCCAGACATTAAGAAAAACATTTGACAATATTTAACTTCTAAATAAATATTAAGAATCTAAAAGGTAACTCCACAGATTCATGAAAAAAAGAAGCAAAGAAACAACAGAAGAATAAGAGGTTATAAATAAGGTAATTTGCAGGAGAGAAACAATTATGTTCAATTACCATGAAAAAAATACTTCAATGGTATTCAAGCAAATGCAAATTAAATTAAGAGGAGCTTTTCATACCATCAAATTGTCAAATAAATCAATTAGCCCAATATACCGATGGTTGGTGAAATGGAACTCTCTCACATTGTTGGTACTGATATAAACAGATACAACTATCTTAGATATCACTTGAGCAATACTCACTACAGTTAGAATCCACGCCTTCCATCTAGAAATTTCACTACTAGTTTTAGATATATACTCGAGCTTTGAAAATCTCTTTCCTGTTATCCACATGGAGGCACGGTACAAAGATGTTGGGGAAAGAACCCTAAACCTTCAGTAGAAATATGGACAGATGAATTGTAATAAATGCATAAAAAGAAATGCCATATCCATTTAAAATGAATTAATAATAGGTCTACATGTATCAATATGAACACATTTGAAATACATGAGTAAGATGGGAAATTAGGGTAAAAAGGCATTTTTTGCATGAGTAAAAAAACAAGTTAAAAAATGATATAGACAGTAAGCCTTGTTTAATTTTAAAACCATGCGGTGTTTATTGTCTATAATGTATTAATGTCTACATGTAGTAAAATCGCAAAAATATGGATAGAAAGGGTACAAACCACATTTTAGACAGTGGTTGACTTTAAGGATTGACCAAGAAGAAAGAAATGGAGTAGTTTATATGTCCCGAACTATACGTGGAATGTTTTATTTACTTAAAAAATTCAAGCAAATGTAGCAAGTCGTCAACATCTTTAAAATATGATGAAGTGTACAAGTGTTATATTATTTTTTCATATGTTCTCAATATTTTATTTAATAATTGGAATACTGCTCGACAATGAAAAAGAATGAAATCTTGCCATTTGCAACAACGTGATGGATCTAGAGGGTATTATGCTAAGTGAAATAAGTCAGTCAGAGAAAGACAGATATCATATGATTTCACTCAGGTGGAATTTGAGAAACTCAATAGATGAACATAGGGGAAGGGAAGGATAAATAAGATAAAAACAGAGAGGGAAGTTGGGGTGCCTGGGTGACTCAGTTGATTAAGCGTCCGACTCTTGGTTTCAGCTCAGATCATGATCTCACAGCTTCGTGGGTTTGAGCCCTACATCGGATTCTGTGCTGGCAGTGTGGAGCCTGCTTGGAATTCTCTTTCCTTCTGTCTCTGCCCCTCACCCACTTGTGCTGCCTCTGTCTCTCAACATAAACAAATAAACTAAAAAAAAACAAAAACAAAAAACAAAACAAAAAAAAAAAAACAGAGAGGGAGACAAACCATAAGAGACGGTTAAATACAGAGAACAGGAGCACCTGGGTGGCTCAGTCGGTTAAGCTCTGACTTCAGCTCAGGTCATGATCTAACAGTTCATGAGTTCAAGCCCCGCATCGGGCTCTGTGCTGACAGCTCAGATCCTGGAGCCTCCTTCACATTCTGTCTCCCTCGTTCTCTCCGCCCCTGCCCTGCTCACGCTGTCTCTGTCTCCCTGATCTCTTTCTCTCTCAAAAATAAATAAGCATGAAAAAAATTAAATACAGAGAACAAGCTGAGGGCTGCTGGAGGGGAGGTGGGTGGGGGGATGGGCTAAATGGGTGATGGGCATTAAGGAGGGCACTTGCTGGAATGAGTGCTGGGTGTCATAAGTAAGAGATGAATCACTGGGTTCTACTCCTGAAGCCAAGACTACACTGTATCTTTATTAACTTGAATTTAAATTAAAAAATAGAAAAAAAATTAAAGATATATTGCTAGAAAAATTCTAATACTTTTTTTAATGTCAGAAAACAGGAACCTCCTGTTCATATTGGTAATTAGTCTGCACTTAATAGCTTCATCTCTCTCTGGTATTTGAGAGAATCTTCATACAACAGAAAAAGTGGTGATGGCCCTAAATGAGCCAGGGAGGCACAGCGGACACACACAGAGTGGGAGACCGTGGTTAAGTGACATTAAACCTCATACTGCGTAACAGAATTTACAACATCTGTCTTCTGCACAACTGCCTTTTGTCTGGCTGGATGTGGTTTGTTTGCTGAATTTGCCCATGTAATTTTTGGAAATCGTAGAGAGCAGATAAATTTTTGAACAGAATTTTTTTCTTTTATTTTGAGGTATTTTTATTTGGAAAAGCTGTCTCAACTCCCCCACCTTCGTTTCATGTAGCGTCTTGAGAATGAATCATGATTTTAAATATCCTTTTTGTAAGATCAGTCTTAGAATTTGGAATCTTTTTTTTTTTTCTTACTCTATTTTCCTTCACAATAAACACAGAAGAAGTGCACATGATTGTGTTGCTCTGACTCAGTTCAAGAACTCATACTAAAGTGCTTTCCTATTTCTAGAACAAAATTTTATTTAAATTATTACTTTTTTTGTAAATTAAATTATTTAAATTATAGTTGCAGAGTTCATTTGAATAAGATATCAGTGATTTCTACTAGACTTGAGAGGCATTGGAAGAGAGGGGAAAACAATTCGCCCACAATCTAACTGAGCGGACATCGGTCTCCTTTCACTGTGGCTTTATCATTATTTGCCTCTGGTGGCCGTAGCGGTGGTTGTGATGTGTGGTGGTGGTAATGGTGGGCAGCTCTATTTTAGGGATGGGGGGCTTGCCAAGAAGGTGGAAAAAGAGATGGAAGAGAAAAACTAAAGCGATCACCAGGAGATAAATATGGGAGAGCTAGACACGATGGGCCAGTCTACAGCTTTCTACCGACAAAATGAAGGAGTTTTTCCTCTCCCTCAGAACGGGTTCCGTGAACCAGGTATCCAGGATACCCCTTCAGTGGCAGCACAGACAACTTACGCGTTGTCTGGTTTTTTTCCTTCATTAGAAGAACCTAGTCACCAAAAATTTCTTACCCTAATATTAGTGTTTTTTAAATAGATACCAATAACAGAAAACAATGAAATGTTTTTGTCCCTCTTTTGTTACTTCTTAACAAGAATATTCACAGATATTTGATTTTTAAAAATAATTCGACATATTTTAATATTAGGTTCTTTAAAAAAAATGCTTAACATTGTGTCTGGATTAACCTTCTGTTGTTAAATGCCTGAAGAGTGTTGATGGGAAAGAACACTTTCCTTCCCATGACTCCAAGCCTGACCAAGGAAGATCACATAATAGAAAACAGGAACTGGAGGGAGATATCAACAGGATGTGACTGTAATTTATCAGCCAAAAGAGGGACACTTTTGAGAATGAAAAGGGTTGCTAATCAGAAAAATACCTGTATGTCAGGTGTAACCCAGCACTATCCCAAGAAAACTGAGATTGCCATCTTGCCCACCCAGAGAGAGAATTCTCTATTCCTCCTTTTCTAGACTTTTGAGTTTTCCTCAAGATATGAAAAATGGGGCACTTGCCACAAATTCTGGGAAGGCAGCTCTTAGGGACAATGCAGATATGGTGCCTTAGCCAGCTGCAATTAAAATCTCCTGGGACTCAAATGCAAAAGTATGAAATGTGTTCGAGTGTTTGGGGGAAGCTCCATAGACAAGACATAAATTTGAACCTTACATTGAAGGATGGACAACTTTTCAAAATATGTTCTAAACCTAGGGATTAAATTTGAGCAGTTTATTTTTACCTGGGAGCAGTATCTGGAAACCTGTATCTGGTTTCCAAATTGGAGGCCAGAGTTAAAGAGAAAAGGGAAAAAGGAAGTAACCCAGTGCCTCTCAAAATTTAACTTGTATACGAATCACCCGGGGAACCTGAAAATACTGATTCTGATTCAGTGTGTCTGGGGAAGGGCCTGATTTCTGCATTTCTCACAAGCTCTAGGCTCATGCTGATGCTACTGGTCCATGGGCCACACAGAAATTCAAACAAACAGTTCAAATGTTGGTTCTGAAATGGTAAAGAAAGATGTACTTGCAAGGCAGAGTATGTAGGTAGCATTTTTACTACCAGAGATTTTATTCAAATGCCAACAAAGGCCAAGCAGATAAGAGAATAAAGTGAAATGGTGCAGACATGCTGTGCAGAACTGAAAAGCACAAGTCTGTCTTGAAGGATAAGCTCTGCTTGAGTCTGGAGAATTGTTGACATGGAAGAATATTATCCTAATATTACCAAATTCATTAGTTTTTTTTTTCAAGGAAAGCCAGGAATTCAGATTTTATTTTTAATATGAAATTTGGTTTGTAAATCATGATTCAAATTAAACACTCACATGTGCGCACACACACACACACACACACACACACACATACACACACCATAGTGAGTCAAATAAATTATATTTTGTTAGTCAGGGTCATCAGCTTCCAACTGCTTCATCCAAATTGAACTGGATGAACTTCATCCAGTCAAACTGGATCAAATGGTCCAAGGGTCTAGAGTATGGTTACAGGCAGGTAGAAGCTTCCACTTAAGGGCATCTGGGGGCTTACTGGTATGACTGCGTGGCTGAACATTATGTATTAAAGTTCAGAAAAAGGCTGCATAATGAGGAGCAGGGATAAGAACCCAAGTATCAGGAAGGTGCATAAATAAACTCCTTAGAAACAGAGAGCTGAGGGGCACCTGGGTAGCTCATTCGGTTAAGCTAAGCATCTGACTTTGGCTCAGGTCATGATCTTGTGTTTGTGAGTTGGAGCCCCGCTTCGGGCTCTGTGCTGACAGCTCAGAGCCTGGAGCCTGCTTTGGATACTGTATCTCCTTCTCTTTCTCTGCCACTCCGCTACTTGTGTGCCCTCTCCTCTCTGTCTCTGTCTCTCTCTCTCTCTCTCTCAGAAATAATAAATGAATAAACTTAAAAAAAATACATTTAAAGAAATAGCTGATGTCAGAAAGTATTTGGGGTAAGTCTTATTATAATTAGAGTTCAAGTGGCCTCGAATGCAAGATGAGGATTTTGGATTATTTTCAATAAACAACTGAAAATCACTGACTTGATTTTAAGTCCAGGCTGGGCCAGTTAAAATATGAAAGTTATTAGGGAAGCTAATAATTTGATACTTGAAATTTTGCTTTTTATTGTGTTTTAAAAAGTCGGCCACTGAGCAGAGTATGAAGTTTAGCTGAAGTAGACCCATATGGAGATGAAACGGGGGTTATGTTAGCTAGCGCCATCTTTTCCGTTTATTTTTGTTTTAGCAGTCCGTTACAGATTGGTACTACAAATAGATTTCAGGGTGACTAGTCCCTTAATCTGGCTTTATACAAGGGGATGACAAAATCAAAGTGGAAGATGATCTGGTCAGGAAGAACAGTCTTGCCTGCAGTGGAGGAAGTGGGGTGGAGGTTGATGGGCAGATCTGAGAGAAAAAGGACAGGGGATGGATAGGTGATCTGGCTGTGGCTGAAGAGCAAGACAATAAAAGGGTTCGTTTTTCTTTGAAATCTGGGTTCTTGCAAATATGGTAGAAAACAAAGTCATAAGGAGAAACTTTGGAGGAACTTCATGTGTTCTCAACAAGAGAAAACACAGGCCTGGCCGTTCTCACGCACTGGCATTTTAAATGAAGCTAGTATTCACAAAGTCTCTTCAGAGCAAATCAGAAGTTTCAGTCAAAGCTCAGGTTTGTCTCGTCGTTTTGTTGTCAAGATTATAGAGGCAGACTTTCTATAAACCTGTCAACATCCAAACACCTTTATTCTTTCTCCTTTAAAAAGATAACACAATGAAGACATAACATAATCTGCTTTATTATGGATTTCTTAGACCCCCGGCTGAAGGTGCGGGGATGCCAGATGACTAAACACCAGGCTCAGAGGATTCAGCCTGACATGGGTGAATCAGAGGGCAGCAGAGCTAGGAATTTTGTTGCCCTGGGAAAATCATAAGTAAAACACCTCATTAAACTCAGACAGTTTTTGTAAACTTCTCAAATGCAACTCAGGATTTGCAGAGATTAAGCACTGTGGGAGTCAAACAAAGCCATATGATAGATGCTAACTTTTGTTGACCACTTAGTACTCTCCAGGTGATTTCATTTCAAAATTATTTATATAAGCCAAATATAATAATATACTTTAACCATTTTTTAATTGACATATACTTGATATCCAACATTAGATTCGTTTCAGGTATAGAACACAGTGATTCCACATTTGTATACACTGTGAAATGATCACCACGGTAAATCTAGTTACCATCTGTCACCATACAAATTTACATTTTTTTTTCCTTCTTATGATAGGAACTTTTAAGATTTACTTTCTTTGCATCTTGCAAATTGGAGATACAATGTCATTGACTGTAGTCATCATGCTCTATGCATTATGTCCTCATGACTTTTTATTTTATAACTGGAATTTTGTACCTTTTGATCCACTTCAACCCATTTTGTCTGCCTTCCCAACCCCTCCCCTCTAGCAACCACCAATCTGTTCTCTGTATCTATAAGTTTGGCTTGGTTTGATTTTGTGTGATCATTTCTTTATTAGATGCCACATATAAGTGAGATCATGCGGTATTTGTCTTTCTTTGTGTGACTTATTTCACTTAGCACAATACCCTGGAGGGCCTTCTATGTTGCCACAAATGGCAAGATTCCATTCTTTTTTATGGCTCAGAGGTATTCATACATACACCATATTTTTATCCATTCATCCATCAATGGGCACGTAGGTACTTTCCATACCTTGGCTATTGTAAATAATGCTGCAGTGAACATAAGAGTACATATCTCTTTTTGAATTAGTGTTTTCATACTCTTCAGGAAAATACCCAATAATGGAATTACTGGATCATCGTATGGTAGTTCTATTTTTAATTTTTTGAAGGACCCCCACACTGTTTTCCAGTGGGGCTGGAAATCGCACCAATTTACATTGCTACTAACAGTGCACAAGTGTTCCTCTTTCCTCCACATCCTTGCCAGCACTTACTATCTCTTCTCCTTTTCCTAATAGCCATTCTGACAGGTGTGAGGTGATCTCAGTATGGTTTTGATTTGCATATCCCTGAAGATTAGTGATGCTGAGCACCTTTCATATGCCTGTTGGCCATCTGTGTGTCTTCTTTAGAAAAACGTCTATTCAGATCCTCTGCCTATTTTTAATTGTTTTTTGTTGTTGTTACTGAGTTTATGAATTCTTTATATATTTTGGATATTGGCTTCTTACCAGGTGTATAAATTACAAATATCTTCTCTCATTCATTAGGTTAACTTTTATTCTGTTGATAGTGTCCTTCTCTATGCAGAAGCTTTATAGTTTGTTGTAGTCACATTTGTTTATTTTTGCTTTTGTTGCTGTTGCCTTTTGAGTCAGATCAAAAAAAAAAAAAAAAAGGTATCACCAAGACCATTGTCAGGGAGCTTACTGCCTATGTTTTCTTCTGGTAATTTTGTGATTTCTGTTCTTACATTCAAGTCTTTAATCCATTTTGAGTTAATTTTTGTGTGGTCTAGTTTCATTCTTTTGCGTGTGGCTGTCCAGTTTTCCAAATACTATTATTTGAAGACACTGCCCTTTCTCCATTGTATACTCTTGGTTTCTTTGTCATAAATTAATTGGTCATATATATGTGGGTTTATTTATGAACTCTCTATACTGTCCTATTGACCTATGAGTCTGTTTTTATGCCAATACCATACTGTTTTGATTATTATAGCTTTGTAATATCATTTGAAATCAGGGAGCATGATGCCTCTAGCTTTGTCCTTTTTTCTCAAGATTGCTTGGCTCTTCATATTTTTGTGTTCCATACAAATTTTAGGATTGTTTGTTCAAATTCTGTGAAAAATTTCATTGAAATTTTGACAGGAATTTCATTGAATCTCTTGAGTGCTTTGGGTAATATGGACATTTTAACAGCATTAATTCTTTAAACTCATGAGCACAGAATATTTTTCCATTTATTTGTGTCTTCAATTTCTTTCGTCAGTGTCATAGTTTTTAACATACAGATCTTTCACCTCCTGGTTAAATTTATTCCCAGGTATTTTATTCTTTTTGATATGGTTGTAAATGGGATGGTTTTCTTAATTTATTTTCTTATAGTGCATTGTTACTATATAAAAACACAAAAAATTATAGTTGTTTTGTGTCCTGCAATTTTAATTAATTTATTAGCCTCAGTAGTGTTTTTGGTGGAGTCTTTAAGATTTTCTCTATATAATATTATGTCATATGCAAATAGTGCCAGTTTTGCTTCTTCCTTCCAATTTGGATTCCTTTTATTTGCTTTTCTTGCCTAATTGTTGTGGCTGGAACTTCCAGTACTATGCTGAGTAGAAGTAGTGAGAGTGGACATCTGTGTCTTGTTCCTGATCTTAGAGGAAGTGCTTTCAGCTTTTTACCATTGAGTATATGATAGCTGTGGGCTTGTCATATATGGCTTTTATTATACTGAGTTTTATTCCATCTATACCCACCTTGTCGAGTTTTTATCATAAAAGGATGTTGAATTTTGTCAGGTGCTTTTTCTGTATCTATTGAGATGATCATATAAATTTTATCATTCATTATATCAATGTGGTATATCACTTTGATAGATTTGTGGATATTGAACCATTCTTGAATCCCTGGAATAATTCTCACTTGATTATGATGCATGATCCTTTTAATGTACCACTGAATTCAGTTAGCTAATATTTTGTTGAGGATTTGGCATCTATGTTCATTAGGGAGATTGACCTGTAATTTTTTTCTTATGTGTCCTTTTCTGGTTGTGGTATCAAGGTGATATTGGTCTCATAAAATGAGTTTGGGAGCATTCCCTCCTCTCCAGTTTTTGGACAAGCTTAAGAATGAGAAGTGTTAGGGGCGCCTGGGTGGCGCAGTCGGTTAGGCGTCCGACTTCAGCCAGGTCACGATCTCGCAGTCCGTGAGTTCGAGCCCCGCGTCGGGCTCTGGGCTGATGGCTCAGAGCCTGGAGCCTGTTTCCGATTCTGTGTCTCCCTCTCTCTCTGCCCCTCCCTCGTTCATGCTCTGTCTCTCTCTGTCCCAAAAATAAATAAACGTTGAAAAAAAAATTAAAAAAAAAAAAGAATGAGAAGTGTTAGATCTTTTAACATTTGGTAGAATTCACTGGTGAAGCTCTTCAGTCCTGGACTTTTCTTTGTTGGGAGTTTTTGATTACTGACTCAATCTCCTTACTAGTAATTGGTCTTTTCAGATTTTCTATTTCTTCATGATTCCGTCTTAGAAGATTGTATAGTTCTAGGAATTTATCCATTTCTTCTAGTTTGTCCAGTTTATTGGTATATAATTTTTCATAGTAGTCTTTTATGATTATTTGTAATTCTTTGATGTCAGGTATAACTTATCTGATATTCTAACTTTATTTATTTGAGCCCTCTCTCTTTTTTTCTTTCATAGGTCTAGCTAAAAGTTTTTGAGTTTTGTTTATCTTTTCAAAGAACCAGATCTTAGTTCCATTGATCTTTTCTCTTGTCTTTTTAGTGTCTATTTTATTTATTTCCACTCTGAAATGGAAATAATTTCCATAAAATTAATTTGGAATTAATTTGAAAAATAATTATTTTTTTCCTTTTACAAATGTTGGGCTTTATTGTTATTTTCCTGGTTCCTTTAGGTACAAAGTTAGACTATTTGTATTTTTTCTTGTTTCTTTAGGTGGTAGCATGCCAATGACTAT
Organism: Prionailurus viverrinus; assembly: GCF_022837055.1. NCBI lineage: Eukaryota > Metazoa > Chordata > Mammalia > Carnivora > Felidae > Prionailurus > Prionailurus viverrinus. Next base: position 141,093,433 of record NC_062562.1, on the reverse strand, counting down.
CTCTCTGATTGTTGTAGACTCGTAGTGCCCAGAAATGCTGTCCTCCCTGGCCAGCAGAGCCAGGCACTCGAGGGGCATATTCTGTGGTGGGTACACTTTCCTGCTAGCTTTGGCAGGGCTGTGAGTGTAGGATCAGCCTCCCAGCTCTGGCAGGGCGGAGGGGGCCATAGGGGTGGACACCACAAGACAAGGGAAGAATGCAAAAATAGCACCAACCAGCACCTCTTTCCCTGGACAGAATCCTAACAGGCTCTGCCCCTCTGGGAGACACTTTTAAGATTAGCGAATGACTCTCCTTTGTGTATGGTCTCAGCACTTTTCAAACTGCTGATTTTGTGCTGAGTCCCAGGGTGGGTGAATTCGTACATGAACCCTTGAAGAGTAGAATCTCCATTCCCTACAGCCTCATGGTTCACCTGAACCTAAGCCCCACTGGTTTTCAAAGCCAGAGATTTGGGGGCCTCCTCTCTCTGGTACAGATCCCAAGAGTTGAGGTGTCCAATCTGGGGCACAAACCCCTCACTCCTCAGGGAGTAACTTCATATTTGTGAGATATCTCCTAATGGTGGGTCACCATACCATACACAGGGTTTTTGGTGAGACCACATCTCTGCCTCTCTTACCTGTCCAGATGTGGCTTTTTTATCCTTTGTTGTGAAGGAAACTATTAAGGTAGTTCCTAGGTTTATTTTTCTGAACAAATTATCTCATGTGTAGCTATAGATTTGTTGTGTCTATGGGAGGAGGCAAGTTCAGTTCTGCCATCTTGAGCCCCAAATCTCAACCATTTTTTAACAACATCCTAAAACATAAACACACAATTTTATACCTAGCAAAGCAACAGATTCTGTTAAGAATCTCATTTCTGTTGAGTCTCTCTATGTTTCCCCAGGAGCTCAGCTGTCTTTCTAAAAAGCAAAGCAGGAGGCTCTTAAACTCCAGGTCCATGTTACTTAGGAGCTCATTTAGTCCCATCCATCTCATGTAGCTTGGCCCTGCCCTTCTTCATCTGAAGCAAAATACAGCAAAAAGTTTTTTCTAGGTTGATTTACGCCCTTTAGTAGGAGAGGAAGGCAGGTGTACATGTGCCACCAACAGGCACCAGGGAACACACTTAAAAGTCATATATGTCTTGCCCCAGGGGAAAGGCAGTAACTTGGCTATTTACACACTCCAGAAGAACCGGGAGGGCATTTTATAGGCAAATAAAAGTGAACACAAGCATTCATACACACCGATATGAGCACAGAAAATTGACTATATGCTGTTATCTGTTTCGAAGGAAGGTGAATGAAAATTAAAAACTGAGGATTTTTGTCTTCGTTTTTTCATTTTATTAAATTTTGGCTCTTAGAATCCCTGAGAAATAATTATTTGCTGCCCAACTTAAAGGTTCAGAGACCTCCAGAGTTTCCTCTTACTTTCTCGGTGACACAGCTCCATTCAGCAAATGTGGATGTGATTTGATTAATGATTTCCCAGCCTCATTATTTCACCTTGCATTTTTCTTTTGTTCTTTCCAGGAAGCAGAATGTGCCTACACACTCTTTGTCATTGCCACATTTTGGCTTACAGAAGCTTTGCCTCTGTCAGTAACAGCTTTGCTGCCTGGTTTAATGTTTCCATTGTTTGGGATCATGCCTTCTAAGAACGTAAGTCCTCTTGCAAATGTATGTGATAATTAGATTCCTTAGTTTGTGTTGATACTCCCATTGAGAAAGTTGTATTGAAAGGGAGCAATAATCCTATTGATAAAGCTTCCACATTAGTCCTGCAAGTTTCCAGTTGTTTCTCCCTAGAATTCTGCATGTATGTCTGCATTCAGGTGGACAGAAACAAAACACAGGCCTCTTGAGTCATGTGTGTCAGTAGGAGAAATGCGTGTCCAGCCTTCCTGGACTGACATCTATGGCTGGTGTCTCTCTCCCAACAAAAGGGCCAACCTTTTCACATCCTGCATAAGCTTTTTCTTTTCAACAGAATTTGGTCTCACACAGTGTTAGAAAAGCAATTTTTGTTTTTAATGAAGAAAAAGCTACCCTGTTTTCTTTTCCAGAAACCTGCCATTTCAAAAGATAAAGCCAAATTAACTTTCATGTGTATTTCTATTTTGTTCTTGCTGAGAGGAGTTTATTCATGCTGAGAGGTGTTTCTTACCTTTATACAATCTGAGGGTACCCGTCTGAAGAAAATGGATTCAGTTTCCCATTAAAAGCATGAAATGCATTGAAATCAGAAAATCTGTCTTCATGCAGTCTCCAGCCACCCAGCACACAACTGCCCAAACCACAGCTGAAAGAATCTCAGGAAAGATGTCAAGTTCAAGATGCCAGCCCCTGCAATTTGTCACCTTTGGACTTCTATCTTCTGCCAGGGTTCAATATTGCTAACTTGAGGTTCATCTGTCTTATAACGTGGGTAGAGATTTTTCTTTTTAAATAACCCATGTTATATAGAGATGGGGTTTTTTGTTGTTGTTATTTTGTTTTGTTTTTTGTCCTATGGGAGAAGCAATTCCTTTCCTTCTCTTCATGTCATTCTTCCTCATTTCGTGGTTCAAGATCTTCTTTTCTTCTTTTTGCGTTGCAGATCCATTTTACTCCTCTTTTCTTACTGCATTTTCCCTTCCCTCAGAAACTTGACTCTTTTCTTTCTAAGCACCATTGCTTGGGAAGAGAGTGTAGCTTCTCGTCCCCTTCTGCTGCCCACAGAATCTGGGATCTATAATTTAAGAAGTTTCTCAAATGCTCCAACATGCTACACGGCTCCCAGTAAAGGAAAATTTAAAAGAAGGGGCAGGCAAGTTCTTAAACGTAGTGTGTTAAGTTATTAACCCCTGTCCTGCTGACCTAGGTGGTTGTACCTCTAAAGGTAACTAGTTCAACAGTGACGTATTTGTCTTTTATGGTTTAATAAGAATGAAACTGACTAAATTGACTTTTTAAAAGAAGCTGAGATCAAAGCAAGATTAACTACAACTGGGGCATTTCTGTAGCAGAGAGGCTAAAGGAAGACAGGAGAAGAAGGATGCCTAGGAAAGCCTGGTTTTGTGGGAACTGCCAAAGAAATATCTTTGCCTCTTTACAGAATGTGGAGGCCTGGCTAGAGGCAGCAAAATTCTAGGTACTGTCAGCAGTTGCGTTAGTCAGGCTGCCAATACCTGTCCAAGAGTCCTTTGTCTCCAGAAGTGTCAACCTCAGACTAATTTAACAGTCATAGAACCTTAGCCTTGGAAGCTCGTACTTCTGGATCATTTCATCCTGGGCAGGGATTTCCCCTCTCAATAGCTCTTACAGATGAGATCACTCAAGAAGTGTTTGGGTCTTCCTGTGTGTGGGTTTAGAATACCCTTCAAAGAAAATACATATGTTTTTTAACACTTTGAATACTTGATTCACTCAGCTTTACTGAGCCCAGTGTCAAACTCAATCACTTTGTCCCTAGACTTTCCTCTAAATGTCTAAGATTACGCACACACACACACACACACACACACACACACACGGACAGCAACAATAGCAACAATAAAAACTTCATCTTTCTTCCACATGACATTGCTGTTTTTGATGTGAAAATAAATACCATTTCCTCTTTCAATCTCCCCCCCTCCAGTCTTCATGGTTTCTGCATCTCAACTCCCTTCCTTAACCCCACCACCTCCACCTGTGCCATCACCACCATCTTCACTCCTGTTCCCAGAACTACCTCCAGTTTGTCAGTGGTACTTATGAATTAGATAGTTAGTGAATGTAATGTCTATCACGTGGTAAGCACTCACTATATATTAGTTAATATTATCATTATTTGTACATTGACAAGAGTGAATACCTCACTAGAAACATTCTGACTGTTGCAAAGCTAAGTGAATCTATTTCATTTCAGCCTAAATTCGTTGCAAATTTTATGTGACTTTTTTTTACCCTAAGCTTAGTAGGAACTTGAAACAAATCAAAGTCCTTAGGACTTTCAGTGTAGCAAACTGCTCTTCAGTCTTATGATCCTCTTTCCAGAAAGGGCAACTGGAATTTTTCTAGGAAATATCTGACCAAAGTTATGGGGAAAGGGCTAGAGATTTCTTCAGAAGACCTGAGCTTAAAACCTGATATTCACCACTAATAACTTGTATGGTCCTGATCATGTCCCTTAGCAACTCTTTTTTTCTCATAATCCAGAGGTTGTTATAATAATCAAATCAAATAAAAATGTGAAACAGTGATAGATACTAGGCATCAATTATTCTTATGAGTTTTAATATCCACAGTTAAAGGTGTTAAATATCATACCAGCCCTTCTGAAGGATTTGGAATCTCAACTTTGCCATGGAGACTAATGTGTCTTTAATACCCTTGTCTAAGTTCAGAGCCTTACACATCCTTCTCTTTGGCCACAATAGTTTTAATCTTATGTTATGCATTTATTAAGTCAATGCTAAATATCTGTATCTTACTGAACACCTTATTGTACTAAATAATGTCAACAAATTTTGAATTTCTCTCATATCTATTGAATAAAATCTGAAATGCTAAATATTTAGTGTGCCGAATTAGATATTCCAAAACAACTATCATTATTATTATTATCGTCATGGAAAAAGTGTTTATATATAAATTTTATAGATATAAATATAAAGATACTCATATGTATATGCAGATGTTATATATTTAGGTCAGTCGTGCAATAAATATTTATGTGCTAGGACTCTGCCAGGATCTTGGGAATACATTAATGAGTAAATACAGACAAAAGTCCCTGTCTTCATAGGAGAAAAGAGACAATAAACAATATACCTTAATGCATAGGTAAATTACAGGGAGTTAGAAGGTAATTGGTGCTATGGAAAAAAGCAACAGGATAATAAAGATCTAGAGAGGGTTGCAGTTTTAAACAGGATCATCAGAGTAGACTCAATGAGGTGTCAATACCTGAACAAAGACTTACAGGAGATGAGGGAGTTAGTCATGTGGATATCTGGGGAACAGCCGTCACTGAAGGCCATACGGCCCCCACAAAGACCTCAAGGCAGGAATAGGTCTGAAGGGTGATTAGAGCAAAGTGAGTGAAGGAGAAAATGATAGAAGATGATGTCAGGGAGATAATGTGTAGAGAGACTAGACCATCTAGGGCCAAAGTAGGCCAACATAAGTCACATTTAAAGAAATGAGAATGAGACTCTCTAGAGAATTTTGAGTAGAGGAGTGGCATGATCAATTTGACTTTTATTTAAAAGGATAATTTAGACCTGCTATGCTGAGAAACAAGGCAGAAAGAAGGAAACAGGTAGCAGGTTATTGCAATAATGCAGTTGAGAGGCCATGGTTAATTTAGACAAGGGATAGTAATAGGGATATTGAATATATTGTTAATGTATTTTTAATATAAAACCAACAAAATTTCCTGTATGATTTGATAGAGCATATGATAGAAAGAAAGAATTCAAGGATGCCTCAGAACTTCTGACATGGCAGCTGGAAAATTGGAGTTGCCATCAACTGAAATGGGGAAAACCATGGGCAGAGTAGGCTTGTTGCACAAGAGAGGCTGACACCAGGAATACAAAGTTGGACACTAAGTATGAAATAACTGTTTGATATATAAGTGAGGGTGTTAAATAGGCAGTTAAATACAAATGGGCCCAGAGTTCATGAGAGAGAGCTGAGCTGGAGATACAGGTTTGAGAATTATCAGCATATACATGATACTGAAAGCTCTAAAAGTTGATGAGATCGTTTAGAGAATGAGTGAAGATAAAAAACAAACAAAGATAACAAAGAACTGACTAATTGGAGAACTACAACATTAAGGGATTGATAAGAAGAAAAAGAATTTGCAAAGAAGAATGAGGATAGGTTATTGAGGTAGGAGGAAGACCAGGAGAGTGTGGGATCCTGGAAATGTTTTAAGGATGAGGCAGTGATCAAATGTGTCAAATCTAATAGGTCAATTAATGCGAAAACTGGAAATTGACCATTGGATTTAGCAACAAAGCATAAATAAACTTGAACTTTTATGGGTAAGTATACTGACTTGTAGGAAGCTTGTGAACTGGTAAATTTTATAGCTAAGAGAGAACCCACATGCTCTGATAGCAAAAGTGCATGTGTTTTGGTGAAATCCCACTTTGAGACAGAAATATGACTACCTTGATCTTAAAAACAGATTTCAAATTTCATTAGAATTTTATTTGACATGCTTATTTTGCCTCAAAAATAGTTATATTTACCAGTGTCATTTACAGACCAGTAGCATTTTCTCCTATTACCTCCTATACACATGGGCTATAAACAAACACATATACTCGTGACTAATGTGCTACAAATATACTGTGATGAAACCCAAAGACTGGGTAATACAATGGAAAACAAAAGAATGTGAGAATTCCTCCTTAGGTTTATAATTATTTGCATTTAGACAATTGGGCTGCAGGCCATTTTTTTGTTTACAGAGTCTATTAAGAGACTGGAAAACTATGAGTCTGAGGGCCAAATTCAGCCTGCTACCCAATTTTTAAATTAAAGTTTTACTGGAGGAGCACCTGGGTGGCTCAGTCGGTTGAGCCTTCGACTTCAGCTCAGGTCATGATCTTGTGGTTTGTGAGTTCGGGCCCCACATCTGTGCTGACAGCTCAGAGCCTGGAGCCTGCCTCAGATTCTGTGTCTTCCTCTCTCTCTCTGCCCCTCCCCTGCTCACACTCTGTCAATCTCTCTCTCAAAAAATAAATAAACATTTAAAAAAATGTTTTTTAAGTTTTATTGGAAACACACAAAGCCATGGTTGTTCATTTACAGTCTCTGGCTACTTTTGTGCTACAGACAAGTTGAGTAGTTGCAGTACAAACAATGAGGCTCACAAATTCACATTTATTATCTGACCTTTTACAGACAAAGTCTGCCAACTGCTGACATAATCTAAAGAGAAATACAAGAGTACCTTATGGTCTTGGACTTCCTTCTGTGTTCAATAATTTACTAATAATGGCTCACTTCTATTTCTTTAAATACATGGTAATTTTTTAAATAATTCTGCATTTATTTTTTCATAGAATTCTCAGACTGATGGAATAGTGTAAGTAGGGTTTATTTTCATGAGCAAAACTGCAAAAGAGATAAGAGCAGAAGAAAACTCAAATGTCTATTTATCTTCCAATAATCAATTTGAATATCAGGTACTGTAAGAAGAGTTTCCCAATTCCCCTAGAAAAAGGTGGTTATTTACTCTTTGAGCCTCAGCTATAGCTTGAAGAAATATTTTCCATGCACCTGTGATACTTTACTGCTGTCTTTGTTACCTTGTTTTTCTCACCTAGTAACCTGTAAGCTTCTTGAGTCTAGGGACTTATTAATTCAGTATCTATTGAGTGCCAATACGTGCCATGAATGTCCTAAGTCCATAAATGCAATGATCAATAAGACACATCTCTGCCTTCAAAGTATAGCTGGTCTAATAAAGGGGATAATAAAGTAAAAAACAAAATTATCACCACGTGCATTAAGATGTGCTCTCACAAAAGGAAGCAGCATCCAACCACGTTTAGGGTAGTCAGGAAAGGCATCTTAGAATTGACATCTGATTTCATTCATGAAGGAAAATTATGGGTAACCAAAATAAGAGAATAGAGTCATTCCAGGTTAAATGACAGCCGAGTGTTAAAGCATTTCTGTGATTGGAGAGTTTCACACATAAGGAGAAGTTGGCAGAGAGCACTGAAAGACTAAGCTGGAAAGGTGAAATGGGACTAAATGATGAAGAGTCTTACAAGACGTGTTGAGAAGGTTGGATTTGGGTCTTAAAACACATGGGGTCCACTGAAGTAGTATAGGAGGCACAATGATGTGATTAGATTTATACTTTAGAAAAGTAATTGTGACAATGGTGAGGGGTGGATTAGAAAAAGATCAAGCGGTAACCATGTGAGAAGTGGTAAGGAGCTCAATTAAAGGTTTGAGTAGTAGTAAGGTTTGAATAGAACAAAGTGGACAATTTAAAGTAGATGGGGGAACTGGAAATAATAGGACTTAGTGACTAAGACGCACTTATTGGAAATGAAAAAGGAATCAGAGCTGACCCTTAGGTTTCTAACTTGGAGAACTAAGTAGATGGAAGTTTCATTTGCCACAAAAAGGCATATGCTGAGTTTTTAGATATTTATAGGAAATTCAAATGGAAATGTCCAGCTGGATACACCAGTCTGGAACACAGAAGACTTATCTGTTTGGGCACAAACACCTTAGTGTCATCAGCATTAATTCAACAAATAGGTATTGAATGCCTACTATGTGCCAAACATGATTTTAGTCACATAGAGTTAGAAATTGAATCTGTAAGATTCAATAATCAGGGGTGCAAAACAAGACTGGAGACAAACCTTATAGAGTACCAACATTTAAAAAAAGGTAGAGGAAAAGTAATTTTGAAAGTAGGCCAAGAAGAAAAATTCAGAGAGGCAGAGATAGACCCAGGAAGGGAAAAAAATGGTTTGTCAGGTTGTAAACACTAGTAAATTAATAAATTGAAAGAATACTTATACTGAATGTAAGGACTGAGAGAGTTAAGAGGTTAGAAGTTTGGGAAGAGAGGGTAGACAATTGGGATTTAGGAGCTCAGAGAGTGTAGCTTGTACGTGGATTCCCTTCCTCCCTCTCTCACTCATCCAGTATTATTTACTGAGCTCCTACTCTGTACCAGAACTGTACTAGGTGCCAAATATGCAATGACTAGCAAAACAGATTCCTGGTCCTCTTAGAATGTATAGTGTAATAACAAACTACATAATGTGATGTGCTATAAAGGAAATAAACAGGGCTCCACAATACAGAAAAATAGTAAAATCTGTTTAGAAAAGCTGGATATTTGAGAATTGAAGAGGTGTGAAGAGGGAAAAACATGTCAGACATTTATTCTTGCCTTCCCTGTTCATATAACAGTTTTGGTGCATAGTAAACTCTTGTCCAATGTTAGAGTAATTAATAAATGAAATAATAAGGAAATTGATATAATTATTTTCTATTATGCAATTACTACAAAATGCAAAGAGGTACATATAAACTTTGAAAACATAATAAACTAACTTTTCACAAAACATAAAGAAGAGATCCACTTGTCCACTTTTAATTCCAAGGCTAATTTTTATTTTGTTTTGAAACCAAGCCAGATTTGGTGGGTTATACTAAAAGTGCAGGTACAACTCAAAATATCAAAATAAGGGCGCCTGTGTGGTTCAGTCCATTGAGTGTCCAACTTCAGCTCAGGTCATGATCTCCTGGTTCGTGGGTTCGAGCCCCACATCGGGCTCTGTGCTGACAGCTCAAAGCCTGGACCCTGCTTTGGATTCTGTGTCTCCCTCTCTCTCTGCCCCACTAATGTTCTGTCTCTCTCTCTCTCTCTCTGTCTCCCTCTCTGTGTCAAGAATAAATAAACATTAAAAAAATTTTAATAGCAAAATCATCATGAAGACTGATTTTTCTGTTCCTTTGTGGTTTCATATTAGAATAGTTATTTTCCAACTCTTCCATTCCTTCTAACAGATATTTTTAAGGGATATTTCTTCTTTCTTTTTAAATGTCTATTTATTTATTTTGAGAGAGAGTGTGCAAGTGGAAGAGGGGCAGAGAGAGGGAGAGAGAGAAATCCCAAGCAAGCTCCACGCTGCCCGCGCAGAGCCTGCTGTGGGGATTGATCTCACGTATGGTGAGATCATGACCTGAACTGAAATCAAGAGTCAGACACTTAACTGACTGAGCCACTCAGGTGCCTTAGGGATATTTCCTCTTATAATCGTCTCTTTTCTGCACAGCCTTGTGATTCAGTTTAACCAAGCGGGTCCTAAAGTCAGGTCTGTTGAATATCAGTCTCATGAGGTACAGCACCTAAGAATTTAAAAGTAAGTTTTCTGTGGTTAGATAAATTGAGAAATATGTTGTATATGGAACTCTTGGAGTGGCAATATATATTAAAGGTATACTTAATATAAATATATAATATAATGTTTATATTATTTATAAAATTTAATGTTTAAATATTATAAGTATAGTATTTAAAGGTTTTGAGGAGATCTACGGGAAAGAAAATGCTAGTATTTCAAAACTCTCTGGTTTCTAAACTTATTTGACCACAACATCTTTGTGTTGTTGCTGCTGTTTGAGAAAAAGATTATGTACCTAACATACCTCAGAGCATTCTTTGGTAAATAGGTGGACCCAAAGTGTCTGTACACTCTACTAATCTCTCAATGGTGTTAGCTAAAAATGGTTTAAAATGTTGGCTCCTATTGAAGGGTATTTATTTTCTAGCTAATGATTTTGAAGGTAAAACCATTCAAAGTATTAAGAAGTGACACTGAAGTTATGGCATAATGGATAGTATCGACGACACTGGCAAGTTGGAGACTTAACTTGGACTTTCCCAAATCACAGTCATTGTCATTCTACCATAGCAGCATAACTCGATTAACCCCAGCTGAGAGGAGGAAAAATTAAGACATTGAAGGCAGTGTCCTGATGTTACACAGTTATTTAAAAACCCAGTATGGAGCATCTGTGTGGCTCAGTCAGCTACGCATCCAACTCTTGATATTGGTTCAGGTCATGATCTTGTGGTCGTGAGATAGAGCCATGCCTGGAGCTCCTCATCGGGCTCCACGCTAAGTGTGGAGCCTGATTGGGATTCTCTCCCTCCCCCTCTCTCTACCCTTCCCCTACTCGTTCTCCCTCCCCCCTCAAAATAAATAAATAAACATTAAAAATAAAAAAATAAAAGTAAATAAAAACCCAGTATCTTGGGTTCCCTTTCTTTTTTTTTTTTTTTTTTTTTTTTGTATACATTCTTCCTTAACACTACTATTTCTGGGTAAGAATATAGAATTTACTTCAAATTTGTATTCTAATGCATCTACATTTTTCTTAACCAAATAGAAAGATTAAGTAGTTTGAAGGTCACAGCTAAGAGCAGCAAAGTTAAGAGAAAGCAAAATTGCTTTCTCGGGCAATCTCATTTTCCCCCCACCAACATAAATAAATGATCATGGGCTTAACTATAATTTCAGGTGGCATCTGCTTATTTCAAAGATTTTCATCTACTGCTAATTGGAGTCATCTGCTTAGCAACATCAATAGAAAAATGGAATTTACACAAAAGGATCGCTCTGAGAATGGTGATGACAGTGGGTGTGAACCCAGCATGGTAAGTACCGCATTTACTGTTCCAGGTTTACATTCCAAACAGATCATTTTTATGCAGAGCAAATTACTAAATAAGTAATACGCGTCCAGGCAGTCATTCATATCACAGTATAATTCATGCCTTTTTTTCTCCTCTGCAAATATGAAAGGGATGTAAAGTGTACTTGAGTTGGAGGAGGAAACAACAACTTTCCCTTCACAGCAGGTCTAACTACAGGGAGATTGGAGTAAGTGCACACAACTCTCTCACCTTTCATGCACATTAAGAGGCAAAGCTGAAAGGAGCCTTGAACCTCAACAGACAAGATTGATAGGCTTCAGAGTAGATTTCAGTCCTATCTCGTTTTTTGGCTAATTACCCATTCAAGACTTGTTCAAGAGCATCCTTGATCATCAGGGAAGATGTTAAGAACCAAAGACAAAGACATTACTGACAAAATACAAATGTGTGCAGAAAAATTCCAAGGTGAACATTTTTCTTTTTAAATGAACTGTTGCAAAGTGAAACAATTAAGAAGTTTCATCTACAGAATGTGAAATCGCTCACTTGACTGATTTTCCCCCACTGAATGCTTTCCCCCACTGAAATGAATGCTTTTTTCCATTAAATTAATTGGCTTTTGTAGTTTTAATTCTAGCTCTTGTTAAGAACATAGATGTGAGCTAAAAAATATATTTTCAGTGTCATAATCACTTGCATATGAGAAATTACATGTTTCTATCTAAAGGCAATACATATATACCAGTCCTTATAAAGTTTAGTGTGTAGTAAGCAGAAAGTTCCCAGTAAAATTACCACCAAAAAGTTCTAAATTAGAAATTATAATAATACTGATTTTAAAATACGCATTTAACATTTGCCTAAGCATTAAGCTTTAAAGCCTTAGGTGGTTCTTCCCTTCTCATTTTTCTTTGAAAATAAGAAAATTTTATTGAATTATGTTGCATAATTCATTCTAGAGTGTATCCATATCTGTGTTTACCATTTATGAGTAAAATAGTGTTGTTGAATACAGAAAATAACTCAGATGAGTCAAATTTTTTAAATGTTTGTTACTTACAATTTTTATAACATGTATGTATTAAGGTAATTTCACTCTTAAAATGAAATGGTGTTCCACAGCTCTTGGGACGCTACAGATACTGTCTCTTTTCCTTGATCACCTTCTCACTGACCACAGGGAATAAGGGAGTGAACCGCACAGTGAAGCAAGAGTCCTGTCCATTATATCATTAAGTGGCTTTGCAATTTAAGGCATTTTCACCACACTAAAGATTTATCTGATCACCATCTTCTTTTATAGGAATATTTCATGTCTTGTCAGAGCCTTAAGTTAAAGGTATTTCTAGTTTACTTTTATTAAGAATCATGTCTTATTTAAACAGATATCTGAAGAGTTCTATTTTGTTTTACATGTAAAAATTGTTCACCTGATCTGAAGTGGAAACTTACAGTGTGGAATTTTTCTTGTGGATCTACTTTTTTTTTTTTTTAATCTTTATTTATTTTTGAGAGAGAGACAGCATGTGAGCAGGGAAGGAGCAGAGACAGAGAGAGACACAGAATGCGAAGCAGGCTCCAGGCTCCGAGCTGTCAGCACAGAGCCCGACATGAGGCTCAAACTCATGAACTGTGAGATCATGACCTGAGCTGAAGTGGGATGCTCAACCCACTGGGCCACCCAGGCGCCCCACTTGTGGACTACTTTTAAGGGGAGTCACAGAATTTTATAAATGGCTTTATATGGAAAGATGTGCTTCTGAATGATTTTCTGGGATCTCCTACTCAAAGGAGATCATATTTTTCCCCCCAGGTGTGACTTTGAAAGCTTATAGATACAGTTTCAAATCCTAGAAGTCTTAGGTGTGTTATTTTTAAAGGAGAAGAACTGCTCTAAATATAAGAGAAGACAAAATAATATATCCAGTTCTTGATCACAGGTAGGAATGTTAAATTCAAGAAAGCGTAAATAATAGAATCTATAGAAAATTCTGAAACCTCATTTTAGCTAGTAATTTTAACCATTTCCTTTATCTACCATATACTGAACCAAGTAGTCAATAACAAAAAGCAGATTTAAAAATACTAATTTTTCTCCTTGCCCTTGTGCTTCCCTGGCACACAGACTAATAAACAGAGATGAGATCAAAAGGTAAGAGAAAGAATAAGGGATCCTAAACTCAAAAATTGATGACATTTCCTCTTACTAGTATTTGAAGGTAAGCGTCATCTGCAAAGGGCATTCAAATATTGGTATAATATTATAAGCTGTTATACCATCTACTGACTTGCAGTTCGGTTATACATTTAATCATTTTTTTCTGTTTCAAGAGAAGATTCTTATGGTTTCCAGGGAGACAAATCTCATAAAAACTCCACTCTTCTATGTGCCACTTTGGTTCCTGTCTGGCTATGGCCATCCTCAGGGGTCGTCATCCAAGGGGAACCTTAACTTAAGTGTGTTTTGAAAAAAATTCCCAAGTCAAAAACAGCAACCTTGACAGTTAAATAATACAGAGCTAGTTAAGCTGAAGAGCACAGTTCATACTAAAAGCCCTCTCATTTCAGGCTGACATTGGGGTTCATGAGCAGTACCGCCTTTTTATCTATGTGGCTTAGCAACACCTCAACTGCTGCCATGGTGATGCCCATCGTGGAGGCTGTGGCACAGCAAATCATCAGTGCTGAAGCAGAGGTCGAGGCCACTCAGATGACTTATTTCAGTGGATCAACCAACCATGGACTGGAAATTGATGGTATCACATGTTGTTACAGCTGCAGCGGGGTCTAATCATTTGGGCAATAGGCATAAACTCAAGAATCCTGGCTTATATTTTATTGACTATCCATACATGCATGATGTGAATTTAGCCTTCCCCTTTCTGTATTTATACAAAGGAATGACATTACCCGAATATTTTACCTTCAGTTAATGGTCAAATCTGCATTCTCTGGAAAAAAAGAGGAAGAATGCCCTTTCTATCCTCCAGCCAGTCTGATGGAAATCTTTCTCTGTCTCTCTCTCTCAGGAGACCCCAGGTCTACTTTCATACTGAATTGACATTCCTGCATAAAACTGGGAATCTGTCATTCCTACATTCTATTTGGAAAGAGCGTTGCATTTGGCTGTGGTTATTTCTGGCTCTGATAAATTTCCCTGATAGAGTGAAAACTGTTGGGGCAATATTTGTATTTATAAAATACTTTATTAAGATGAATGTTATGTCAGTAGGTGAATTTATTTTCAGTTTCTAGTAATGCTTCCATCTTTACACACACACACACACACACACACACACACACACCTGCACACACAGAAAACCCTTTAAAGTATTTTTCTTCTATTTAATGTTTTGCAGAAAGTGTTAATGAACATGAAACAAACGAGAGGAAAGAGAAGACAATACCAGTTCCAGGGTAAAGAATATTGACATTTTGATTAGGATTTTCTAAATTACATTTTAATAAAATTATAAACGGGGTCGATTTATTTTGCAGATACAGTAATGATGCAGGGAAAAATTCAAGCAATATGGAGCTGGAAAAGGTACATTAAATGTGATTCTTTCTAAATAATTATATGTGAAATTATATTAGATGTGCAGTTAGAGATGTATGCATTTTAAAATCTGCTACTTGCTTCCTTGTTTATAAATTACTTTGCTTGCCTAAGTCAAAATGGTTTGATAAGCCCTCATGGAGAGACTAAAATCAATATTCTGATAGAAAGTATTTTAGGCTTTGAAAATTAGCATCATTATTTTCTCCTTTTACTAAGTTTGTGGTGATAGGAGGTAGCATATGTAGTTCAAAGAAATATAATTCCAGTCTCAGAATATTGTTTCATTTTCTTATTAAAATCTTACTGGCTTGGTAGCCTGATTTTCATTAGGACTCTCCCCATTTCTTTCAGGTTATAAACTTAGAGCAACTATTCGTGTAATTGCAATCCAGTTATCTTTAGTATTCCCACTAAAAAATTCAATGCAGAATTTATGAATTGCTACTGTCAAACACAGATGGAGGAGTCGTAGTCATTCTAGCTATTCAAGGAAGGAAGGAGACTTTTGTAAATTATCCCACAGAATTCATTTCCCAGAATAAATCAATATAAAAATTCTATACCGAGTCGTATTGGGAGCAATAGATCTTGAGTCTACTGAAAAGTAATCCTGCATAGCAATAGTTTTATAGTAACCATGGTATTAGGAATAGCAATAGTTTTATAGTAACCATGGTATTAGGAATAGGAGAGTGGGGCATATGTTCCTTCCTCAGGCTGTAATGCATTCACATGCAGCTCAGTAGGAAAAAGAAAACTCTCTTGTTATTTACAGAAATCTTTAAGGAAAGAGTGATTTCTGTGTAAAGCGGAGACAAATAACAAAGCTAAGTTTTAAGCCTTTAGCTACAGTGTACAGTAAGGGTTTTAAAGATGAGAACTGAATATACATTTATGAAAACATTATCATTTTTAGTGATAGAGTAATTCTTGTAAAACATAGAAAATCAATAGCAGGCAAAGTATGTCACAGAAGAATACATTAAAAATGAGCTTTAAAAATTATGAAAACTGGCAATCCTAAACAAAAAAATATGCTTGCACTCAGTAACTTTCTCGTGGTCATCTTTAGAAACCCAGTTTTCTGGCATGATGCTGAAATTTAGTGTCAAGCCCCTTCGAATCGATTTGACATCCAACACAGTCCTAGGCATTAGAGAAAGGTCCAACGATGAAAAGACCTGCTCCCCACTGTGTGCAGCTCAGAGTCTAGTGGGGAAGGTGGACGTAAAAAAGACATGTGACATAACTCCTACAACAGAAGCATGCACAGAGGGGCTAAGTGTTCAGAAGTGGAGAGCAACCAGCTCAGTCAGGGCATGTTGCAGGAGTGGAGTGCAAGGGAACGAGATTTGAGTCAGGAAGGACACAGCATGTTCAATCAGCAGAATGCAGACTCCATGCATGCAGGGACTATGTCTCATTTGTTCACCATTTAATTCCATGACACGCTTCATTGCCTCATTTTCAGTAGATATTTATCTTCATCAATTAATGAATGAGTGAAAAGAGAAGAGGTATTCTAATTAGAGAATGCAGTGAATTCAAAGACCCAAATATGTGGAGAACCGGGCTTTTCTCAGGAAACCTCTCCACTGCAGGTTCTAGGGATGAGTTGTGGTAAGTGAAATGTGAAGATAGATCAAGCCATGTTCAGAATAGCTGTCTGTGGGATGCCTGGGTGACTAGTCTGGTTAAGCATCCGACTCTTGATTCCTGCTCAGGTCATGATCTCACAGTTTCGTGAGTTCGAGCCACACGTCAGGCTCTGCGCTGAACCTGCAGAGCCTGCTTGGGATTGTCTCTCTCTCTCTCTGTCTCTGCCCCTCCCTGCCCATGCTCTCTCTGCCTCTCTCAAAATAAATAAATAAACTTTTAAAAAAATATTTTAAAAAATAGCTGTTCTTGGGGCGTGTGGGTGGTCCCTTAAGCGTCAGACTTCGGCTCAGGTCATGATCTCATTGTTTGTGAGTTGGAGCCTCCGTGTTGGGATCTGTGCTGACAGCTCAGAGCCCAGATCTTGCTTCAGATTCTGTGTCTCCCTCTCTTTCTGAGCCTCCCCTGCTCATGCTCTGTCTCTGTCTCTCTCTCTCTCAAAAGTAAATAAACATTAAAAAAATAATATTTAAATTTTTTTTTTTAAATGCAGAAGAGTTTAGAGTTTATCTTAGGGGAAATGGGAATCTTTGAAACTGGAGAGCAGCATGGTAAATTCTGCCCATTGAGAAACTTCCTATGGCAACAATTTGAAGAGTGGAGAGTGCAAACCAAACTGGACTTTTTTGATTGATCAGACTTTGAGGACAAGAGAGAGAAAAGCATAGAAGATGTCTCTGCTAGAGTAAACTAGATAAATGTAGGCCTTGATGTCACCAATTGAGATGCAGACACAGGAGGAACAAGTGCTCAATGGAGAAAAGTAAAGATAATGTGGGTACATTTAGGGCAATAAAGACTGAGTTCTGAGTTTGGGAGAAGAGAGCAAGCAAGGCCTTTGAACAATGCTTCTGTGGTCTTTGTAGAACTCAACGTATAAAATTCAACTTTATGCAAAAAAAAAATTAAAGGATAACTTTTTACTTTACAAAAGTATTCTTTGTTAGAGCTAACACAAAAGTGTTATTTTATATACACACTTAAGATATGTTTTGATTTTTAACAATTACAGATAGATATATTGTATATTTTGTGTTCAATTTGTACTAAATTGCACCTGTTCTTTGCCAGGTTTAAACTAGCTACTTTAACATTAATTGATTATGTGGAAGAATCTGTATCTACTTCATCTAGTTATGAAAAGGAAAGAATATTTATATTTATAATGTTTTTTTCTTCTATTTTCTTCTTGAAGCAGGTAGGGCATTCTATTGAATTAAAATAGCTGTATGGTTTGGCTTTGAATTTGAACTATAAGTCATCAAAGATCCAAATATTACTCCTTTAAAGAAGGAATGGTTTAAAATAAATTTCAGAGAGGAGGGAAAAATGAAGGGCTTAGGTTTTTTTAAATTTGCACTATTTTGCCATGTTCGTATTTTAAAAAAATATTTAATTTCTACTGAAAATTACTATAATTTTGTACATTTGAATCATTTGTTCAGTAAAAAAAATAAGTATTTTTCTTAAATTTAATTAAAATCTGTTTACTAGTATAATTAAATCAATCCAAGATGATCAATAACCTTACTTTATTTTAGAATTATATATTTACTTCATTTTTTAGAATTATGTTTCTCTTTAAAGGCAATAACACACACCAATCCATATAAAGTTTAGTGTGTAGTAAGCAGAAAGTTCCCAGTAAGTAGAAGAAAATTAAGAATTACTACCAAATAAGTTCTACATTAGTAATTATAATAATATTGATTAAAAATATACGTTTAACATTTGCCCTAGTATTATCTTCTTAATGAGGCCTACCCTGATCACCCATTTTCATTATGGCCAATACATCCCTCCTAATACCCTTGAACCTGCCCTACTTTTCCCAAAGCATGCATTACCTTCATACCAATGAAATTATTTATTTAATTATTTTCCATATGCTTATTTGTATTTCTTTTTTTTTTTTTTTAATTTTTTTTTTCAAAGTTTTATTTATTTTTGGGACAGAGAGAGACAGAGCATGAACGGGGGAGGGGCAGAGAGAGAGGGACACACAGAATCGGAAACAGGCTCCAGGCTCTGAGCCATCAGCCCAGAGCCTGACGCGGGGCTCGAACTCCCGGACCGCAAGATCGTGACCTGGCTGAAGTCGGACGCTTAACCGACTGCGCCACCCAGGCGCCCCCGTATTTCAAATATCTAGAACAGGTGACTGCCATAGAGTAAGCATGTAGTAAATATTTGCTGAGTGAAGGAATAAATTCAGTAATATTTTTCTCAATAATACTTAGATTAAAAGAACTCATTCTGTATAGAAACTATAACAAGAAAAAAGCAAACTGATAAAGGTTGAAAGATAAAACCGTGAGTCAGATTAATTTCATTTTTTCCAGCTTAATTGAGATATAATTGACACATAAGTATACTTCACTCAGCCAACACACTGGGTAAATTTAAGGCGCACCTGTTGATTTGATATATTTATATATTGCAGAATGATTATCACCATTGCAATAGTTAATACCTCCATCACATTACATAATTACCATTTCTTTTTTGTGGTAAGAACATTTAAGATCTACTCTGTTAGCAACTTCCAATATATAGCAAGTATTATTAATTTTAACCATCATGCTGGACATTAGGTCCTGAGAAATTATTCATCTTATAACTGTAAGTTTGTACCCTTTGACCAAAATCTCATTTCCCCAACCCCAGCCCCCAGGACCACACTCTACACTCTGTTTCTATGAATTAGACTTTTTTCAATTCCACATGTAAATGATAACATGCAATAATTGTCTTTGACTTATTTCACTTAGCATAATGTTATTATAATAACAGCCATTCTGTTGGGTATGAGGTCATAACTCACTGTGATTTTGATTTGCATTTCCCTGATGGTAGTGATATTGAGTATCTTCTCATCCACCTGTTGGACCACTTGTATGTCTTCTTTGAAAAAATGTCCATTCAGTTCCTCTCATTTTTAAATTGGATTATCTGGGATTTGTTGCTGTTGAGTTAATTTTTATGAGTAGTACAAGAAAGGGGTCCAATTTTATATGCCTGTGGTAATCCAGTTTTCCCAACACCATTTATTGAAGAGGCTGTCCTTTCCTCACTAAGTATCTTGGCTCCTTGTCAAATGCTGGCTCCTTGTATATATTAAGGTTTATTTCTGGGCTTTCAATTCTGTCCTGTTGGTGTGTGTGTGTCTCTTTTTATACCAATTCCAGACTGTTTTGATTGCTATAGCTTAGTAATATAGTTTGAAACCAGCAAGTGTGATACCCTCAGTTTTGTTCTTTCTCAGGAAAGAGAAAATTGCTTTGGCTATTCATGGGGATTAATTTCATTTTTTGGTGGAAAGAATATAAGGGTTTGGAACTAAAACTTATCAACCCTAAAATTGTCGTTGATAGAACTGCAAACTTCTGACATAGATGATAATAATGATAATTTTGCCATTGCTGCTGCTACTGCTAGTAATGATTACATGTTAGTTTTGAAGGTGATAGATATTCAGTAGCCCCTCTGATTCCAGGAACTGATTAAAGAATAGCCATATACCAATGCTGCATACCTAAAAGGGAGATGTTTTCCATGACTTGCCAAGTTCTCTTCTTATTGTAGACCATGACCCAGACATTAGCAGAGCTCCCTACTTGTGCCCAAATAAAAGTGGTGGGTAAGTGATTAGCCTATAAATCCTGCATGACTCTAAAAGTAGTTACAATATTTTTTTTGAGGCAAAAAGGAACAAAAAACAATGGAATATCCTAAAGGGACACTGACAGTACATGGTCAAATTTATTTGTCAGGTTCCAGGGGAGCAACTGAGAAACCAATCATCATCACTTCATATTATTTCTATCAGAAATGAGTTCCAGGTATCTGAAAACCAATTTTTACATACCAAAAGAAGAATCAAGTTGCTAGATTTTTCCCTTCTTCACAAGCACTAGTATTATTCAAAGAGATACCCACATTTTTATACTAGCTCAATTTCTAAACGTCCAGGCATCTTTGAATGAAAGGAATTGGAAAATCGGTTTGCTTTTAATGAAAGGTCTAAGATAATTGTTTTCCTTTCATTTTATATAATTCGTCATCCTCTACAGGGAAGAGTTCAAAGGGAAAATTTCCTTGAACAAATTAAATCTTGTTTTTTAATTAGGTGTTTAGTTTGGGGGTGAAAATCCTTATTATTGAAAACCAAATTCTAAAAGAAAACACTGTTTAATGTTCTCCAAGAATTCAAAGAACCATATTAACTGTAATAAGCATGGTTCGTAATATCATGGTCTAGGGGCATTAGTTCTGCCAAGTTGGTAGATAACAATTCTAGAATATCTGGTGTCTACATCAAATAGAAACAAAACTGTGTTCTCCTTGATTACTCTTCCATGCAAGCCTAGGTGTAACTGAGTGGCAAAGCCACTCATGAGAGCTCTTCAGTCCTCACCTGACACCTGACAATGTAGGTGTCTTCTTTCACTCATCCAGACAAATCCTGTAGTTTACAGAGAGATGATGATAGGGAAGGAGAGAAACCACCACATACCCTTTAGGAATAACAGCCCCATCAGAATGACAGGAGACAGCAAGTGTCTGCAAGGATGTGGAGAAAAGGGAACCCTTGTGCACTATTGGTGGGAATGTAAATTGGTTCGGTCACTGTAGAAAACAGTATATAAAGGTTCATCAAGAAATTAAAAAGGTAGTTACCATATGATCTAGAAATCCCACTTCTGGATATATATCCAAAGGAAATGAAAATAAGATCTCAGAGAGATATCTGCACTCCTATGTTCATTGCAGCATTATTCACAATAGCCACAATATGGAAACAACCTAAGTGTCCACCAATGGATGAATGGATAAAGAAGTGGTATGTATATGCAATGGAATATTATTCAGCCATGAGAGAGAAGGAAATCCTGCCATTTGCAACAATATGGATGAAATTTGAGGACATTATGCTAAGTGAAATAAGGCAGACAGAAAAATACAAATACTGCATGGTATCATTTATATGTGGAATCTAAAAAACAAAGTAAAATTCATACAAACAGTAGAAAAGTGGTTGTCAAGGGCTGAGTGGTGGGGTGCAAACTTTTGGCTATAAGATGAGTTAGGTCCAAGGATGTAATGTAAAACATGGTGACTATGGTTAACACTATTGTATGATTGAGATTGGTTAGGGTAGTAGTGTTTGAATGTCTCAAACAACAACAACAACAACAACAACAACAACAGAAAAATAGATGTGTGAGGTGGTGGAAATATTGATTGGCTGGGTTGGGGTTACTTTTCATAATGTATGTATGTGTCAGATTACCACAACTATGCACTTTAACTATTTTATAATTTTGTCAATTATATCTCAATAAAGTTGAAAGAAAATGTGGGATTTTTTAAAGTTTATTTATTATGTGAGAGAGAGAGTATGAGCTGGTGGGGGTGGGGGTTGGGGCAGAGAGAGGAGAGAGAATCCCAAGAAGGCTGGGTACCGTCAGCACAAAGCCCAGCCTGGGCTTGGTCCCACGAAAAGACAGTCAACCAACTGAGCCACCCAGGTGCCCCAGTTGTGGGATAATATATGTGTACATCAAGTGACCTTGATGTACACACTAACAGTGAAAGGATTCCTCCAATCCAGTTGATTGGCATCTAGATATTTATCAAGTTTAGGCACTTCTCATGTTTTTTTTAAAAATTTTTTTAAAGGTTCATTTATTTATTTTTGAGGTGGGGGCAGCGGCATAGAGAGAGGGAGGCAGAGAAACCCAAGCAGGCTGTGCACTGTCAGCACAAAGCCCAACGCGAGGCTCAAGCTCATGAACTGTGAGATCATGACCTGAGCCAAAGTTGGACAGATAACTAACTGAACCACCCAGGCGCCCCTACTTTGTCTTTTTTTTTCTTAAACATTTATTCATTTTTGTAGACAGAGAGAGATGGAGTGTGAGCGGGAGAGGGGCAGAGGGAGAGGGAGACACAGAATCTGAAGCAGGCTCCAGGCTCTGAGCTGTCAGCATGCAGCCCAATATGAGGCTCAAACTAACGAACTGTGAGATCATGACCTGAGCCAAGTCTAACGCCCAACCAACTGAGCCACCCAGACACCCCTAGTTAGTCCTTTTTAATGTGGCAGTTCCTACGCCTCTGGGAATACAAATTGAGCTTTTAAAAGAAATCATAACTATCCTATTTACTAATCCATTTTATGACAACACATTTCATTCAAGAATTCGGATGCCTCACTGTCAGTGTTCTTATATCAGAACAAAAGATTAAATTTCTGGTATGTAATAGAGATCCAGTATCTTCCACAAACAGTCTAGACTAGAGTGAAGGTAAATGCCTGCGTACGGACAAGCAGGTAAAACCTAATTCATCTGAAATTATACCAGGTGTATTTTTTTTTAAGTTTATTTATGTATTTTGAGAGACAGAGACAGCACAAGTGGGGGGAGGGGCAGAGAGAGGGAGAGAGAGAGAATCCCAAGCAGTCTCAACACTGCCAGTGCAGAGCCTAATGCGGGGCTCAAACCCACAAAGCCCTGAGATCATGACTGAGCCAAAACCAAGAGGGATGTTTAACTGACTGAGCCACCCAGGTGCTACCAGGTGTATTTTCTGATAAAATAAGGTAGTAGGTGGCAACAGTTAGTGAGGTAAATTCACTTATCTTAAAAAAAAAAAAAAAAAAGATAAAGGAATCACAGAAGCAATCTGTGAACATGACCTCACTCCATATTTCAATTTTTATTGCCGCCAAAGTCCTAGCTCCACTGATATCTAGACTTAGCTGTGTTTCCATAAAACACTTTGTTGTTAAAGGAATGATTGTTGATAATATCTTTTCTCCCATATGTCTTTCATTTTTGAATCACCAAAATGCAGTTCTTCACATTTAAAGTTATTGAAATATCATCTGGCAAATAACATAAGTTCAGCCATGTTGGAAGCATCTGTACTTTCCTCTAACTGTACAGTAAGCCTCCCACGCTATATAATTTATTCTAATACTGTAGTTTGTTTTTTTAAAATCCTCAGAAATGTTTTTCTATGCATCTTCCCATAGTATTTCCTAACAAAAGAGTGCATTTATTTTATTTTGTCCTCAAATCGTTTTTATGTATTTGATCACAAAATACTTTACACACACATGTATTTATAAAATGTAACAGAAAAAATTTAAAGAAAATGCATAAAATGGTATCTTTCACACCTCAGCTTAATTAATTTTGAGAAATCTCTGTGAGCCCTTCTCTGATTCCATCTCCTTTCCTCACACAATCACATCCTTCCCCTTATTGAGACAGCCACAGTCAAGAATGTTGTGTTAATCATTCTCTTGTTTTCTTTTCAGTATTTCTACTTCTTACTTCTTCATCACGACAAAGACCCAAAATAGCAATAGTTTTAACAAGATAGGAATAAGCTGAAATGGTGGCTCCACAGTCATGATGGCCCTGATTCTTTCTGTCCCAGTTGTGCCATCCTCTCAGCACTTGACTGCTACCTCATGGTGTAAGATTAGCTGCCTCATCTCCCTCTATCCATTCTCTAGCTAGCTGCAAAAAAAGAAAACAGGTGTATGTACTTAGAAATTGCTCTATTACTTTCCTGGCTTTAGGATTGTTTATATTTTCTATTTCTACCTGAGTTAGTTGCATTTTTCTAGGAATTTATGCATTCCATCTCAAATATACTGGCATATAGTTGTTTACAATATCCACTAAGACCTATTTAATTTCTTTTTTTTTTTAATTTCTTTTTAATGTTTGTTGTTTTTGAGAGAGAGAGAGACAGAGAGCAAGCAGGGGAGGGGCAGAGAGAGAGGGAGACACAGAATCAGAAGCAGGCTCTAGGCTCTGAGCTGTCAGCACAGAGCCCAATGCGGGGCTCGAACTCACAGACAGCGTGATCATGACCTGAGCTGTAGTCGGCTGCCCAACTGACTGAGCCACCCAGGCGCCCCAGACCTATTAAATTTCTAAAGTACTTTTAGTTACAACTTTTGTCATTCTTAATATTTTTACTTATGCTTTTAAACTTGCTAAAATAATCTTTTAAAAGCCTATGTCTATTTTATTTGTCTTACAAGTCTTGTCAAAGCACTGACCTTTGGCTCTTTAATCGTATTTATGTATGTTCTAATTTATTTATTAGTTTCCTCTATTATTTTGTTCTGTCTGCTTAATTTTTGCATTCATTCTGTTCTTTTTAAAGTAGATATTTACATTATGAAATTCGAGCTATTATTTTCTTTCAAAGTAACAATTTAAGGAGATGAATTTTCTTCTATTAATTTATCTATACCACATATTTTTCAGTTCTTTGAGTTTTCTGATTTCTATTATGCTAGATTCTTTCATTCATGAGTTGCTTAGAGGTGTATTTTAAAATTTGAAATAAATGAGGCTTTTGAACTACTTTTTAAAAATTTCTAACTTAATTTTACTGTAGTCTGACATCAGTTCTTCTAAACTTGTTGAGGCAGATTTGTGAACTAGCACATGGTCAATTGTGATAAATATTTCATTGCACTTAAAAGAATTGTATATTCTCAACTTACTGCGTGCAGTATTTTCCAAAAGTCTGTTAGATCAAGTTTGCTAGTTGTTTTTAAAATTTTCTGTGACCTAACCAATTTTTTGTCTATTTAACCCAGCAATTAATGGAACAGTTGTATTAAAATCCCCCTCTAGGATATGGGTATGTCTATTTCTTCTGATAGTGTTGTCAATTTTAGTTTATATATATTTTTAGATTATTTAGATTATGTTATTGTGTCCCTACCAGTTTAGAATGTTTGTATATTCCTAGTTAATTAATGCGTTTACCACTTTGCAGTGCCCCTCTCAGTGTATAGTAATGTTTTGGGGTCTTAGAGTTTATTTGTATGCTAATGTAGCAATGCCAGCTTTCTTTTTTTTTTAACCTTCATATTTATTTTTCGTATTTATTTTAATTCCAGTATAATTAACATACAGTGTTATATGAGTGTCAAGTGTACATATAGTGATTCAACAACTCTATATATTACTCGGTGCTCATCATGAGAAGTGTACTCTTAATCCCCTTCCCCTATTCTACCCAACCCCCACCCACCTACCCTATGATGACTGTTAATTTGTTCTCTATATTCAAGACTCTGATTTTTGGTTTGTCTCTTTTTTCTTTGCTTGTTTTGTTTAAGTTCCACATATTAGTGAAATTGTATATTTGTCTTCCTCTGACTGACTTATTTCACTTAGCATTATACCCTTTAGATCCATCCACGTTGTTGCAAATGGCAAGATTTCATTCTTTTTTATGGCTGAGTAATATTCTATTTATACTGCATATTTTATTTATCCATTCATCTATTGATGGACACTCCGGTTGCTTCCATAATTTGGCTATTATAAATCATGCTGCAATAAACATAGGTGTTCATATCTTTTTTCAAATTACTGCTTTTGTATTTTGAGGGTAAATACCCACTAATGGAATTATTGGATCATTTGGTAATTCTATTTTTTATTTTTTAAATTAAAAAATTTAACGTTCGTTTTTAAGAGACAGAGAGAGGCAGAACATGAGCAGGGGAGGGGCAGAGATAGAGGGAGACACAGATTCCAAAGCAGGCTCCAGGCTCTAAGCTGTCAGCACAGAGCCTGATGCGGGGCTTGAACCCATGAACTGTGAGATCATGACCTGAACTGAAGTTGTACGCTTAACTGACTGAGCCGCCCAGGAGCCCTTGGTAAATCTGTTTTTAACTTTTTGAGGAACCTCTATATTAAGGACATTTTAACAGTATTTTTTCTATCCATGAGCAGAGAATATCTTTCTATTTGTTTCTGTTGTCTTTAATTTCTTTCATCAATGTTTTATAGTTTCAGAGCACAGGTCTTTCACCTCTTTGGCTAAGTTTATTCCTAAGTATTTTATTATTTTTGGTGCAGTTGTAAATGGAACTGCCTTCTTAATTTCTGCTTCTACTGTTTTATTATTAGTGTACAGAAATACAATGGATTTCTGTATATTGATTTTGTATCCTGAAACCTGACTTAATTCATTTACCGATTCTATTTACCAAAGATTTTTGGTCAAGTCTTTGGGGTCTTCTATATATAATATCATGTCATTTGCAAACAGTGAAAGCTTTACTTTTGTCTTACCTTTTGGATGCCTTTTATTTCTTTTTGTTGTCAGATTGCTGCAGCTAGGACTTCCAGTACTATGTCGAATAAAAGTGGTAAGAGTGGACATCCTGGCATTGTTCCTGACCTTAAGGAAAAGTTCTCAGTTTTTCACCATTGAGTATGATGTTAGCTGTGGGTTTTTCATATGTGGCCTTTATTATGTTGAGGTATGTTCCCTCTAAACCTACTTTGTTGAGAGTTTTTGTCATGAATGTTCTACTTTGTTAAATGCTTTTTTTTTTTTTTGGCATCTATTGAAATGATCTTGTGGTTCTTATTCTTTCTCTTATTGATGTGATGTATCACATTGATTTATTTGCAAATGTTGAACCACACTTGCATCTCAGGATGAATCCCACATGATCATGGTGAATGATTTTTTGAATGCATTGTTGAATTCAGTTTGCTAGTGTTTCATTGAGGATTTTTGCATCTATGTTCATTGGACATATTGGCCTGTAATTCTCTTTTTTTGCAGTGTCTTAATCTGGTTTCGATTTCAGGGTAATGGTGGCCTCATAAAATGAATTTGGAAGCTTTTCTTCCTTTTCTATTTTTTTTGGATTAGTTTATGAAGGATGAGTATTAACTCTAATTTAGATGTTTGGTAGAATTCACCTGTGAAGCCATCGGGTCCTGAACTTTGTTGGGAGTTTTTTTGATAACTACTTCAATTTCATCAGTGATAATTGGTCTGTTCAAATTTTCTATTTCCTTCTGATTCAATTTTGGGAGGTTACATGTTTCTAGGAATTTATGCATTTCTTCTAGGTTGTCCAATTTGTTGGCATATAATTTTTCATAATATTCTAATTGTATTTCTGTGATGTCAGTTATTTCTCCTGTTTCATTTCTGAATTTGTTTGTGTCCTCTCCTTTGTTGTTTGTTGTTGATGAAGATGATGATGATGAGTTTGACTAAAGCTATATGAATTTTGTTAATCTGTGCAAAGAAACAGCTCCTGGTTTCATTGATCTGTTCTATTGGTTTTTTAGTTTCTATTTTATTTCTGCTCTAATCTTAGTTATTTCCTTCCTTTCACTGGTTTTGGGTTTTATTTGTTGTTCTATTTCTAGCTCTTTTAGGTATAAGATTAGGTTGTTTATTTGAGAATTTTCTTGCTTCTTGAGGTAGACCTGTATTGCTATAAACTTTATTGTTAGTACACCTTTTGCTACATCCCAAAGGTTTTGGACTGTTGTTTTCATTTTAATTTGTCTCTATGTATTTTTTATCTTTGATTTGATTTCTTGGTTGGCCCATTCATTATTTAGTAGCATGTTATTTAACCTCCATATATTTGTGCTTTTTCCAGATTTGTGTATATGTAGTTGATTTCCAGTTTCATAGTAAGTGTTATGGTCAAAATAGTGTTATGGTCAAAAAAGATGCATGTTATGACTTTAATCTTTTTGAATTTGTTGATACTTGTTTTGTGGTCTAATATATGATCTATTCTGGAGAATGTTCTCATGTGCACTTGAAAAGAATATGTATTTGCTGTTTTAGGATGGAATGTTCTGAATATATCTGTTAGATCCATCTGGTCCAATATATCATTCAAAGCCACTGTTTCATTGTTGGTTTTCTATATGAAAGATCTATCCATTGATGTAAGTGGGGTGTTAAAGTCCCATACTATTATTGTATTACCATCAGTTACTTTATATTTGTTATTAGCTGCTTTATGTATTTGAATGCATATTTATAATTGTTATACTTTCTTGATTGTTCTCTTTATGATTATAGAGTGTCCTTCTTTGACTCTTGTTACACTCTTTGTTTTAAAGCCCATTTTTCCTAATATAAATATTGCTACTGTGGCTTTCTTTTCACTTCCATTTGCAAGATAAATGCTTTTTTATCCCTTCACCTTCAATCTGCATGTTGCTTTAGGTCTGAAGTGAGTATCTTGCAGGCAGGATATAGATGGACTTGCTTTTTTATCGCTTCCGTCATGCTTTTTTTTGATTTGGGCATTAGTCCGTTTACATTTGAAGTAGGTATGTTCTTATTAATTACTATTAATTCATAATTATTAATTATGTACTTATGTAATTATTAATAGGTATGTACTTATTTCATTTTGTTGTTTGTTTTATGATTGTTTTTGTAGTTCTTTCTTTTTTCTCTTGCTCTTTTCTCGCATAGTTTGCTGGCTTTCTTTAGTGGTGTACTTGGATTGGGTTCTCTTTATTTTTTGCATATTCATTAACAGTTTTTTATTTGTGGTTCCCATTAGTCTTATATACAAAATTTTATGCATATAGCAATCTATATTAAGTTGATAGTCTCTTACATTTGAGCTCATTCTTTATTCCTCTGCCCCCCTCACCATGTTTTAGGTATATAGTGTCATACTTTACATCCTTTTATTTTGTGAATTCCTTGACTTATTTTTATAGGTATACATTATTTTACTGCTTTTGTGCTTTCTACTTTTCTTGCTTCTGTTTGTGGTCTCTCCTTTCCATTCAAAGGGCCCTTTAACATTTCTCACACGGCTGGTTTAGTGGTGATGAATTCCTTTAACTTGTTTGTCTGGGAAACTCCTTTATCTCTCTATTCTGAATGACAGCCTTGTTTGATGAGTATTCTTGGTTGCAGGGTTTTTTCCATTCAGCTCTTTGAGTATATCATGCCACTCCCTTCTGGCCTGCAAAGTTTGTGCTAAAAAATCAGCTGATAGCCTTATGGGGATTCCCTTGTAGGTTACAGTTTTCTTTTCTCTTGCTTCTTTTAAGATACTTTTTTAAAAATTTTTTAATGTTTATTTTTATTTCTTTTTGAGAGAGAGAGTGCAGAGAGAGAGGGAGACACAGAATCTGAAGCAGGCTCCAGGCTCTGAGCTGTCAGCACAGAGCCTGGGGGCTCAAACTCACAAATCATGAGATCGTGACCTGAGCTGAAGTCAGATGTTTAACGGTCTGAGCCACCCAGGTGCCCCTTACTGTGTGTCTTGTGGACCACCTTGGGTTGATTTTGTTGGGGACTCACGTGCTTCCTGGATCCGGATTTCTGTTTCTTTCCCCAGATTTGGGAGGTTTTCAGCTATTATTTCTTCAAAGAATTTTTTTTGCCACTTCTTCTCTTCTCTTTCTGGGATCCCTACAATGCAAATGTTATTACACTTGATTGTGTCACTGAGTTCCCCTTACATAATTTCATTTATTATTCTTTTTCTTTCTCTCCTGTTCAGCTTGATGGTTTTCCATTAATCTGTGCTCCATATCACTGACCCATTCTTCTGCTTTCTCTAGTCTATTATTTATCCCATCAAGTGTATTTGTAATTTCAGTTATTGAGTTATTCATGTCTGATTGGTTCTTTTTTGTGTGGTCTATCTCTTTGTTGAGGGTCTCCCTGAGTTTCTCCACTCTTTTCTCAAGTCCAGTGAGTATCTTTATGATCCTTACTTTAAATTCTCTATCAGACATATTGCTTGTCTCCATTTCATTTAGTTCTGTTGCTGTGATTTTCTCCTCTTCTTTCATTTGGCACATTTCCATCCTTCTCATCATTTTGTCTAATTCTCTGTGTTTGTTTTTATGTGCTAAGAAATTCATCCCTGTTTTCTGCTCTTGCAAGTAGTGGCCTTATGAAGAAGAGGTCCTCTAGTGCCCTGTAGTGCAATGTTCCTGGTCCACCAGAACCTGGCACTTCAGGAGTGTCTCCAGTGTGTGTTGTGTGCACCCTACTGTTGTGGCTAAAGCATGTTTGTCTTCAGTCCAGTCATCTGCAATGGCTTCTTTGTTGTGAGCAGGTTTTAGTCTTTGCATTGCTACCGAGCCAGTCTAAGGCATTTGCCAGAGATGCAATACCACTGAACTGCAGGGTACTTTCTCTGTGTTGTCTCCTCAAAGACTTTTGTTGATGGGCAGGGCCTGTAATCAGACCCTGATGTCTGCTGTAGCCCACTGCTGGGGCCACAGTTGGACTGGTGTATGTGGTTATCTTCCCCTATCCCTTGGGTAGGAGTCATTTTGGAGTGGTGCTGGCCCCTATTAGTACTGCTTCTACACTGCCAGGTTTGTGGCACCATTTTGGAAGGGCTCTAGTCAAGGGCATATTGGAGGCATAAGGTCCATAGGAGAAGGTGGGGGTGGGGTGCATGGTGCCAGCAAAGTCCAGCTGGTCAGATGTGGGAGAGGACCTGCAACCTCCTAGGAAAACTCCTGCCCAGGCCAGCCAGGTTGGAGGGGACGGATCCACAGAAGCACAAGGGCTGGAGAGAGAGAGCTAGGTAGAAAGTGTTGGTGCTGTGCTGGTTCCTACAGGTATCCATGTATCTAGGCTGGAGGGTGAGGGAAGGAAATGGAAGCTGCCAGCTCTTTTGTTCTTAAAGTCTCCCAAAGATCCCTGCACCTCAAGCATTTGGTCTGAGATTAGTAAATAAATCTCCTTCCTGTATACCCCAGGTGTTTCATACTGCTGCTTCTATGCTGTATCTCAATATTGTGCTGTCTCTTTGGGGTTGGGGACTCCACCCTCCTGGCTCTCCCGGAGCTGACCCTGCTGATTTTTAAAGTTGCAGGTATTAAGCCCCACTGACTGTTGAGTCTCTTGGTTTTCAAAGCCAAATGTTATGGGGATTCATCTTCCCTGTACAAGTCCCCCATGCCTAGGGTGTTTGGTGTGAGGGTCTGGTCCTCTCCTTTTTTGAGACCCACAATATCCCTTCTTTGCACAGAGTCCTGTGGGTATGTTTGGTTCCAGACCTCATCTTTGCATTTCCTACTCTCTTTGATGTGGCCTCTTCTGTACATTTAGCTGTGGAGAGTCTGTTCTGCCAGTCTTCAGGTCTTTTTCTGGGTTATTTACACTGATGTGAGTGTTATCTAGTTGTATCTGTGGGAGGAGGTGAGCTTAGAATCCTCTGACTCTACCGTCTTCCCCAGAAGTCTCCTTAAGTGCCAGCTTTCTTTCAGTTAGACTTTACCTAGCATTTCTTCTCTCCTTTCACGTTCAATATTTCTATGTCCTTATGCTTTAGATGTATTTCTTATAAAAAAACATATTGCTGGCTTTTACATTTTTATCCAGGTTGAAGATTTTTGGCTGACAAGTTTTATCCATTTGAATTTTTTGTGACTTTATAAATTTAGAATAATTTTGAATATCAGATTTCTATTTTTTTCCAAATATTTTTTTATATCTCTTCCCTGCATTCTTTTGCAGTTATTTTCTTTTTGTTCTTTATTTAGTTCATCACACACACATACACACACATACACACACACACCTGCATGCATATATACACGTATGCACATATACACGCACACACACATACACACACTTATACACTATGCTCTGTGTCTGTTATTATTATAGATTTACTGAAATTTTTTATCATGTGTATTGGTCAACTAAGTCTAACAAAACATGGCAGACTTGGTGGTTTAAACAACAGAAATTTATTTTCTTACATTTCTGTAGGATAAAAGTCCAAGCCACCAGGGTTAGTTCTGGTAAGGCCTTTCTTCCTGGCTTGTAGACAGCTTGCCTGCTCACTGTGTCTTCACACAGCCTTCTCTCTTTGCAGAAGCAGAGAGAAAAAGAGAGATGTCTGGTCTTTCTTCCTCTTCTTATAAGGACAACAATTTTATCACATTAGGGCCCTACCTTTGTGGTCTCATTTAACTCTAATTACCACCTTAAATTCCCTGTCTCCAAAACAGTCACATTGGGTGTTAAGGCTTCAATATATGAATGTGAGGTGGACACAGTTCAAACTATAATGTCATGTATGCTTGATTTATAAAAATGTAAAAAGAATCCATTATTCCCTTCCTCTTGAACAGGACGAAGACCTTAGGACATTTCAACTATACCATCTCTTCCTGTTTATGTGTGGCCATTTTCTAATATTTGCTAGTTCTACTCTGCCATTCTCCTATAAACTATATAATTTTATTTTTTAAATCAATGCTTTGTACAATTATGTGCATATTTACTAATATCTTTGTTCACCATTGTTTCTTGCTTCTTGAACATTCTTTCTGGTTTCATACTCTTTCTGCCTGAATATATCTTTTGAATGTACTTCAGAGAGTACCTTTTGAGGGTAAACTCTCAGTTTTGTTTTATATAAAGGTCTTTACAATTCATGGAATATATTTTTGTGATTATAGATTTCTAGATTGACTATTTTTTTTTCATTGCATATTGACACGTATTCCTACTGTCTTTTGACTGTTTTGCTGTTATAAATAAGCTAGCTGTCATTCAAATTGCCATTCCTTTAACAGACAATCCTTTCTCTTTGGTTACTTTAAAGATGTGCATGTCTATGTGCATGTGTGTAACTTGAATCTTTTCTAATAATTATTTTTTTTAATGTTTATTTATTATTGAGAGACAGAGCATGAGCATGGGAGGGGCAGAGCGAGGGGGAGACACAGAATCCAAAGCAGGCTCCAGACTTTGAGCTGTCAACACAGAGCCCAATGAGGGGCTCGAACTCACAAACTGAGAGATCATTACCTGAGCCAAAGTCAGACGCTTAACTGACTGAACCACCCAGGTGCCCCTTTTCCAATAATTCTTGAGAATTCTCAGCCATTATTTTCTCTGAGCCTCCAGTTAAACATATGTTAAACTTTATTATTCTGTCTTCCATGCTTTTTAACACCTTTATTTTCCTTCTGTGTCTTGCTAGACTACATTATGAATAACTTCAGATCTATCTCTCAGTTCATTAATTCTCCCTTCAGCTATGTCTATCTTTTTTGTTTAACTATTTACTGAGTATTTAAATCCAGTTATTTATTTAATTTTATTTATTTTAGGGAGATAGAGAAATGGAAAGAGTATGCATGAGCAAGGGAGAAGAGTAGAGGGAGAGAGAGAGAGCATCTTAAGCAGGTTCCATGCTTAGTGTGGAGCCCAACATGAGGCTTGGTCCCACAACCCTGGGATCATGACCTGAGCTGAAATCAAGAATTAGATACTCAGCCAACTGAGCCATCCAGGTGTTCCTAAATTCAGTTACTTAAATTTTAATTTCTATAAATTCTATTTGTCTCCTTTTAAGATTTGCTGGGTGATTTTTTTATAGTCTCTTTATCTTTGCTCATATTTTCCATTTCTTCTCTAATTTTGTTAATCATAAATTAATTTACTTATATGTCTAATGGCTCTAGTGTCTGAGGTCCTGTAGATCACTCCTTGGCCTATTTTTGTTTTCTGCTGTTTCCTCACTTTTCTTGCCTTTTGTGTGTGTGTGTGTGTGTGTGTGTGTGTGTGTGTGTGTGTATGTTTTGTGTTTTTAAATATTGAAATGATAGGGGCACCTGGATTGCTTATTCAGTTGAGCATCCAACTCTTGATTTCAGCTCAGGTCATGGTCCTAGGGTCATGGGACCAAGCCCCGCATCAGGCTCCACGCTGAGCATGGAGCCTGCTTAAGATTCTCTTTCTTTCTCTCTCTGCCCCTCTCCTCCACTTGCATACTCTCTCTTTCTCAAATTAAAAAAATAAAAATAAATAAATAAATAAATATTGAAATACTAGTTTTTCTTGAAACTTCTGTGGGAATTCCTTAAGTCCTGGGTTGCAGCTGCATAGAACTTCTATATTATTGTTTTTCTTTTAACAGACAGGTAACACCAATTCAGACTAAAAGTGGTCATGGTTAGGAGTTTTTAGGCTACATTATGTTTTCCCCTTAAGTCAGGATGAGATTTCCTTGCTGTCTATTTTTACAAAGAATACCCGTTTTATGAGTGTTCTCCTCCATGATTCCCCATGGAGGGTGGGCCTTAGGTGTTATCTGCCATCCCAGCTCTCTCTGCAAAAGAATAAACTGATATCCTCAGATCAAAAAGCTGCCTAGTCACTCAACTAAGATCCCCATTTTCACTTTATTTAGGGCCAAGGCAAATCCCTTACTTTTGTATAGTTTTGTAATACATCTTAAGGTGCTTTTTAAATATTTAAACCACATTTTATTTAACAGGAGATCTGACTTGTCATATAGCTGAAGAGAAATCCACTGTTATTTATGTATTATGTCAGTCATTTTTACTCCTATAGAAAGAAAAAGATTTTTCCCAGTACACATATATTTTCATTTTCAGCTATTCATGAATGGATTACAAAGGAAATTTCTAAATATTTAACATTTAGGATAATAGCATTTTATTAAATAAACCTTGGATTTAAGTATGATTTTTGACATTGCTAGAAAAGTAGAATTTTTATAAAGAGTCTTCATGTCTTAAGTGCTTAATTTTAAATATCTTTCTATTAATCATACTATTACTATATAATCTAATATTCCAATTCACAATATGCAAATACTTCTTTATTAACTACAGTGGATATAAATCACATTTCCAGGAGTCTTATTGATAACTTCAATTTTGTTACCAACTTCTCTGATTGTTCAAGCTATTACAGATTTGATCTTTACCAGATCTTCATGAAGAGTTCATATTGGGGGTAGAAGGATCTCCTCTCATATTTTCTTTCTGGTCACTTATGTATCATCTTTATTCTGGGCTTTCTTTACATACATAATTTCCTATAGAAATCATTTAAATCCATATGTGTATTATGAGAGGGCTGTTTTATTTAAAACTACAAAGCATAATCTGTTATCCACTTAACCAAGTACATGTAAACTCAATATGCTGAGAGCTAACAAAGGAGACAGGACCCCACTGTCAATCCCTCTTCACACTATGGAGCTTTTCCTCTCCCCCCACCTTTTACCTATATTATCCACCAATGCATAGACCATCAAGGCATCAAGGTCAATCTGTGCAATAATTATTAGTTAAGATTCATTCATTTATTTTTAATGTGAAACAGAAAATATTGCATCTTCCAATAAGATGCCAGATTGAATAAGCCCATTTACCTTCACCCTATCCTAAATCTCCATTACAACAAGAACAAATAGACCTTTTAAGTCACAAGTTACAATTCTATAAATGTCAAGAGAAGAGATGACAGCAAAATCATTTTGGAAGCTGGAAATAAAAGGATGACTCAGTTATGTCACGAAAGCGGAATCTTAAATCAATGGTGAGGAAAGACAATAAACAATCCAATTTACATAGCAGCAGCCTTCAAAGTTTTTAAAATGTTGAAAATCAAGGATAAGTAAAAAATGGCTTATGAAACATTAAATTCCCAAATTTCTTCCTCAACTCTACATAAATGCAACTGCTTCTCCTCCACCAGACAGAAGTGGAATATTTAGATCTGGTAAAGCAGAGGGTAAAGAGAGCTGGAACCTGTTCAGGTCACAGGAGGGTTTCACAGTGATAACTGGGGCAGTAGGAGGCATTTTATATGTCAAATGGTGAGAAACTTGCCTTCTACTCAACTGTTCCTGGGAGCCAGACATATACCCTCCAGGTGTCAACGGACAGGAGACCAGGGGTCCATCCCTGGGGAACGTAATCAACACAAAGAAAAGGTAAAAATATATAGAATTGGGTTTTCTCAGGAGAAAAAAAAAAGGCCCACTCAGATGATACTGCAGTGAAACCCACAATCAATAACAAATCCCAAAGCACATGTATAGAGCTTCCAAACAGTTTTCCACGGTCATATCTGAAGAATATCTTGGGCATGAAAGAGAGAGTTCCAAAGAAACAAAAAGAAAGCAGAAAGCTGCAGGAAACGGAAACCGTGTAAGAAGGTGAAAACACAAGAAAAGAGACTATCATTAATATAGTAACAGAGAGGTAAACAAAGGAATTGCATTCATGGAATATATGAAGGGTGTTCTTTTTTTTCAGCATAGGTATGTTTAATACAATATATGCTGTCTTGCACCATCCTTTTTTTAGTTTTTATTTTTAAATAAATTTACACTTTCACCTATTTCTAACCCCCTCACCCCTTGCCTCTTGCAACCACCAATCTGTTCTCTGCATCTATGAGTGTGGTTTTTTTGTGGCTTTGTGCTTTTACTTTTTTAAAAGATTTCACACATAGTAGAGATTGTATAATATTTGTCTTT
Organism: Prionailurus viverrinus; assembly: GCF_022837055.1. Classification (NCBI taxonomy): domain Eukaryota; kingdom Metazoa; phylum Chordata; class Mammalia; order Carnivora; family Felidae; genus Prionailurus; species Prionailurus viverrinus. The sequence continues at coordinate 141,056,909 of NC_062562.1, read as the reverse complement.
CACTGTCTGACTTATTTCATTTAGCGTAATTCCTTTGATTTCCATCTGTGTTGTCACAAACGGCAAGATTTCATTCATTTTTTTATGGCTGAATGATATTGCACTGTGTACATATACCACAATTTCTTTATTCATTCATCCATCAATGGACACTTAGGTTGTTTCCATATCATTGCTATTGCAGATAATGTAGCAATGAACATGGGTATGCGTATTTCTTTTCGAGTTAGGTTTTCCATTTTCTTTTCAGAACTACCCCAAAGTAGAATTGCTACATCATATTGTAGTTCTTTTTTAGTTTTTTGAGGAACTTCCATACTGTTGTCCATTGTGGCTGCACCAGTTTACATTCCAACCAACAGTGCATAAGGGTTCCCTTTTCTCCACATCCTCACCAACACTTACTATTTCTTGTCTTTTTGATAATAGTCATGCTGAAAGGTATGAGGTGATAACTCATTGTGGTTTTGATTTATATTTCCCTGATCATTAAGGATGTTGAGCATCTTTTCATGTGCCTGTTGACCATTTGTATGTCATCTTTGGGAAAATGTCTGTTCAGACCTTCTGCACGTTTATTGATTGAATTGTTTGGGGTTTTTGCTATTGAGCTGTATGAGTTCTTTATATATTTTGTATAGTAGCCCCTTATCAGGAATATGATTTGAAAATACTTTCTCTCATTTAGTAAGTTGTCTTTTCATTTTTGTTGATGGTTTCCTTTGCTGTGCAGCAGCTTTTTAGTATAAGTCCCACTTATTTATTTTTGCTTTTGTTGCTTTTGCTTTTGGTGTCAGATTCAAAAAGCCGTCACCAAGACCTATGTCGAAGAGGTTACCATCTAAGTTTTCTTTTAGGAGTTTTATGGTTTCAGACTATGTTCAAGTCTTTAACCCATTTTGAGTTAATTTTTGTGTATACTTTAAGACTGTGGCAAAATTTCATTGTTTTGCATGTGGCTGTCCACTTTTTCTAATACCACTTATTGAAGAAGCCCTCCTTTACCCCATTGGCTCCTTTGTCATAAATTAATTGACTATATCTATGTGGGTTTTATTTGGGGGCTTTCTATTCTGTTCCATTGATCTATGAGTCTGTTTTTATGCCAATTAGCACACTATTTTAATTACTATGGATTTTTAATGTAGTTTGAAATCAGGTAGCATGATGCCTCCAGCTTTGTTCTTTTTTCTCAAGATTGCTTTGGCTACTCAGGGTGTGTTGTGGTTCCATACAAATTTTAGGATTGTTTGCTCTGTTTTTGTGAAAAATGTCATCAGAATTTTGATATCAAATTTGCATCAAATCTGTAGATTGCTTTGGGTAGTTTGGATACTACAGATTGCTTTTGAGTAGTATCAATTTTAACAATATTGATTCTTCTAATCTGTAAGCATGGAATGTCTTTCCATTTGTGTCTTTTTCAATTTCTTCATTAATGTCTTCTAGTTTTCCATATACAGGTCTTTTTCATCCTTGGTTAAATTTATTTCTAGATATTTTATTATTTTGTGTAATTATAAATGGAATAGTTTTCTGCTTCTCCTGACAGTTCATTTTAGTGTATAGAAATGCAACAGATTTTGCATATGGATTTTGTTTGCTGCAATGTTACTGAATTTTTTTATTAGTTCTAACAGTTTTTTTCATGAAGTGTTTAGAGTTTTCTATATATAATATCATTTCATTACAAATAGTGACAGTTTTACTTCTTTCTTTCCAATTTGGATTCCCTTTCTTTCTTTCTTTCTTTCTTTCCTGTTTTGTTGCTCTTGTTGTTTTATTTTGTTTTTTTGTTTTTTGTTCTAGCTAGGACTTCCAATACTCCGTAGAATAGATGTGCTAGTGGGCATCCTTGTTTTGTTTCTGATCATAAAAGAAAGACTTTCAGCTTTTCACCATTGAGTATGTTATTAGCAGTGGGCTTGTCATATATGGCCTTTCTTATGTTGAGGTACATTTCCTCTGTACTCACTTTATTGAGAGTTTTTATCATAAATGATGGCTGAATTTTGGTAAACACTTTTACTGCATCTATCAATATGATATTTTTATCCTTCATTTTGTTAATGAGGTGTATCACATTGACAAGCTGCAGATGTTGAATCAGCCTTGTATCGCTAGAATAAATTTCATTTAATAATGGTATATGATCCTTTTAATGTATTCAATGTATTGAATTTGGCTTGCTATGATTTTGTTGAGGATTTTTGCATATATGTTCATCAGGGATAGTGGCATGTAATTATCTTTTTTTGTAGTGTCCTTGAATGGTCTTGGTATCATGGTAATTAATGCTGGCCTCATAAAATGAGTTTGGAAGAGTCCCTCCTCTTCTATTTTTTGGAAGTTTGAGTAAGATTGTTATTAATTATTCTTTGACTGTTTGTTAGACTTCACCAATGAAGCCATCTAGTCCTGGACTTTTTTTGTTGAGAGATTTTGGATTACTGACTCAATCGCCTTGCTAGTAATCAGTGTGTTGACATTTTCTATTTCATCATGATTCAGTATTGGTACAATGTATGTTTCTAGGAATTTATCCATGAATGGAATTCTTTAAAAGAGGAACAAGAAGACAAAAAATAAAATGTGAACATAAATAAAATATAAAATATATAAAATGTAATTTAAAAATATGAAATTACATCATAAATAGAAAATTTAGTAGAAAAAAATAGAATGAAACAAGAGAAGAGAATAATAGGAAATTTCAGAAAAAGAATAGAGAAGACTGAGTGAAGACTAATCAAAAATTGAAGAAAATTTCCATAGTGGAAGAATATAATTTTTATGATTAATAGTCCCACTGGGTGCCAACATAAGAGATGAAACACACTCACATTGAGAAGGTTATTGATATTTCAGGATATTATGAAAAAAAGGGAAGATCCTAAAAGTTATCAGGAAAAGGGAAAAACTGATTCATTAAAAAGGATGAAAAACATGAATGGCTAAAAGCTTCTCTATAGCAACATTGGAAATTCAAACAGTAGGGAAAAATGCCTTCAACATTCTGCATAACATTTATTTTCAATCTTGAAATCAATATCCAGTCAAATTATGGATAGAAGCAAGAGGATAGACTAAAGTCTAGGTAGATCTTTGCAGATGTAGAGAAGAAAATGACTGGACTTAGAAAAGGTTAGGAAGGCCTCTGAAAGAAGTGCTCTAAGACAGTGAAATTGGTAGAATACTTGGTGTAGGCTAAGTATGTTGTTTGATTGTTCTGAGAGAAGATTTAAACAACCACAGAATGGTTGGGGCCATTTAGTGGTGGTTATTTAGAAAACTAAGCAAAACTTAGAAAATTAAGCAAACAAGGAGGGGTAGAAAAAGTACAAAACAGGAAAAGTAATATAGGTCGTATTGCTCAGATGTTCATGCATCTCTACTCTAGGCAGCATTCTGAACATTGAATTCTGCTCTAAATTATCATGTAGTCATAATGGGAGGATAATGGGGACGTGAAAAGTGTGAGTGTGTTCAGTGGTCAAGTCTATGAAAGAAAGCGAAATTCCCATTGTCTAACATAGTAGAAATTTAATTGTAATGCCAACAACTGCGAAATAAATGTATTATATCCTATGGATATTTTTAAGATAAGTGCAAATAAATACCCAAAAAGAGCTAGAAGATTTTAAACTGGCTGTCTTCAGCAAGCAGAAAATGATTAGCTAGAACTAAGATTTTGTACAATTAGCCGTCAATAATTATTTAAATGTAAATGGACACCCCTAACGTTTTCTTACCACTCTCACCCCAGTGAATTATTATGCACATGATTGAAGACCACTGGTTTAGCCTATACTGGTTCATGTATGCATTTTTAGTAAGGAAGATTGGAAGGAAATGTTTAACATGCCCCTGGAATCTCCAGTCATAGCCACCAGGTGGCAATAGTGAGTTATATCTGGACCTGCAAGATTTCTGTTCTGAAATGTCCCTTGAGCACCACGCATTTGATGATGTCATGGGATTGACATTTGGTCATGTCTTAGACAAAATTTGTCTGTCGCTTGGAAGAATTTGTAGAAGGTACATTCACAAGGTCTTAGATGTCATATTTGTGTGAAATAACAAACAATTGGGATTGAATAAAAACAGATTACAATTGCTATGATAAAAGCAATATGAAATGTAATTAAGTATAAAGTCTTAGGTGTAGATTTAAAAACACATAAATAAAAAGTGTTCTGGAAGGTCAAATGGTACAAAAGAAATAATTGACTGGAAACTCAGATACATGGATTCTGAGCTATGTCACATTTAAGATGAATTTTGGTCTTCTGAAAAATGTACCACGTAATCTCTAAATACTTGTCTGCACTAGTAGACTACAATTCTTTTATATATTGGGAAAACTCTTTTATGATTGTAGAAGACACAAAAAATATCAAGAAGACAGAAGATACCCCCAATTCTATTGTTAATATTTTGACATTTTTCATTTTGGGCTATTCCTAGGCATTATGTGTGTGTGGATATATTTTTATTATAAAAATTACTTTATTCTGAATATTTAAATTCATGTAAGTCCCCCATCATGAAACATTATAAAGCAAGCACTTTCCCATTCACAGTATGTCCATGGCAATGTCCTTTGGTCTTCTTAGCACAGGAAGTCTTCTCTGGCCATGTTATCCCTGACTGTCTCCAGCTTCACCCCTCTAGATGTTTTGCATCTCTTCTTTTCTTTGCATAGGAATCATTTTTCCCTCCCAAACTCTTAGGAGAAAGTACACCAAACACACACATGCATACACACACACACACACACACACACACACACACACACCAAATTCCTCATCTACTTATGGAAGAATGTAGTGCTTATTTTATTGTCCTCATATCTGCAAACACATGCTCTTGACTTTCTAGTCCAAATGACTTATTACAAATCTCTTTTGAGCCCTTTGGTCAACCCTTGGTCTCAAGTTGAAACCACTGTCTTCAGCAAAAGACTAACCTGCTGAGGACTCTCCTTTCCATTGTTTTTGTAGTTTCTGTACCAGTAGTTGGCTCAATTAATGGCTTGTCTCAGGCTTTCTTAAGGGATGTATCCATAAGAGACTCTTAAATATGGAGAACAAACTGAGAGTTGCTGGAGGGGACGTGGGTGGGAGGATGGGTTAATGGGTGATGGGCATTAGGAGGGCACTTTTCACGATGAGCACTAGGCGTCATATGGAAGAGATGAATCACTGGGTTCTACTTCTGAAGCCAAGACTATACTGTATGTTAACTACCTTGAATTTAAATTTAAAAGAATTTTTTTAAGAACAGCTCTAGTTTTCTGCCCACTGACCTCCACTACTGTCTCTCTGGAACCCAGTCTTTACCCCTTACTATAACATCATCTCCTCAATAAATTCGACCCAGTAATCACATGACCTAAGCCAAAAACAACAACAAAAAAAACAAACAAAAACCAAAAACAAAATCAAACAATAGGGCTGACTGCATGGGGTTCACATTTACTGGATGATAACAGAATTGTTGCACCCCATCCCACCTCCCAACACCTGCACTTAACCCTTAACATGTATTATGATATATTAGTGTTACAATTTATTGCAGAATTTAAATTTAACTTGAATTCTTAATGTTTCTAAATTGTCCATGATATTTGAATAAATATCACCTTATGTGCAGTAGCATTAATGTATGTTTTAAAGGTCTATACAGAGGGAAAAGTATGGGAAGTCCATAAAGAATAAAACATGGTGAATATATTAGTATTTTCCTATTTTGATTTTTAAAATTTTATATCAGCCAATGCATTTTAGTCATTGTGCTTTATATACATATATAAACACCTATATATGCATGTATTTGCAGTTCAGCTTTTATATGAAATCCAGTTTTTTCTTTGTAGTTTTGAAAGTGTTTTTTGTAATTTTGAAAGTTTTAATGTGTCAGTGAGAATTATTATACACATTACATCTTTAAGTTTCCATTCTTATTATCAGTTTAATTGTATCCAAATTATATATCACTTTCTGGTTTCTCTTTGGTCTTTTCTGTAGCAAACTAGATAATTTTTAAGCCCTAAATTTCATTTGTACCACTATAATAATTTTTAAAGATATTTTGCTATTTTATTCACATACCATTTATTTTTCAAATTTTCAATGGCAGCTTTTATCGTGGAAAATACACATCATTTCCATGTAGGAAATGTAGGAAATATTAGACAAAAGGAGACACTTAGAAATTATTTTAGGTGAAGAGTAGATACCCAGAGGGCTAACTTTTAAGTTAATTAGAAGGTAAGAGGCAAATTACAATCAATGCACCAGACCCTACAATGCTAAGTCATTCCCACATCCATGATGGTTTTCAGTGAATAGAAAATATTTCCTTTCTGTGATTTCTCCCAAAGATCTTTCAGTGCGTGTATCACAGATAGCATACCTATCTGTATGGAATAGGGAAATTCCTCTATTTGTATATTTTAAAAATACGTCTATATTTTTTTAAGGCTGAAATGTGTGGGACAGGTCTCAAATAGGCAAGACTTGATAGATAAATACCCATAGGAGGCTATTACAGTAGGCCAAATCAGATTTGATTTATACCAAAGTGATAGTAGTGGAGATGAACACGAAAGAGTCCAGACATATTTAAGTAGATAAAATTGACATGATTTGGGAGGGTGAGGAAGAGAATGTTTTCAAGGAGGACAAGCAATATAGTGTAGTGGCTGAGGTTATGAATTGTAAAACATGACTACACGGCTTTAAAATCCAAGTGTGCCATTTTCAGACTATGTGACCTTGGGCGAGCCACTTAACTTTATCTCATGTCTTCATGTGTTGTAAGAATAAAGTGGATTAAGTTGTTTATTTAATTTTGACTTAGAACGGTGTTTATTGTACACTAAGCACACTATAAGTATTTGTAATTATAATGATGATGATACTACCAGATTAATTAGGTGATCCTGAAGAAGAACTACATTTGAGGAAGGAAATGGTGAGTTTGGTTTTGAACATTTTGGGATTGAGGTTTTATTTAAGACATTCAAATTATGTTAAACAGTTAATTGGGTATGTAGGTCTAAAAGGAGAAGTCTGGGCTGAAGAACAGAATTGATGGTCTGGTGTATCTATATTCATTAAACCAGTGAAAATATATGAGATTTCCTAAGGATAAACATTGCAGTGAAAAGAGACAGGTGCCCATGACATAGTTTTCAAGAAATTCCAGTTTTAAGGAAAGATGAGGGAAAATGAACTGACAAAGGAGACAGAGAAACAAGCAGAGATGTAGGAGAAAACCCAGAAGAGTGAGATACCACAGAAGCCCTAAGAAGAGTTTTCAAGCGGGAAGAAGCGATTAACTCTTTCAGGTCCTGTTGAGAGGTCTACAAAACTGAGACTGAAAAGTATCCGTTGAGTTTAGTAATGTGGAGGCTATTGATAATCACAGCAAGCACACTTGGGGTGGACTGAAGAGATGGAAGCCAGATTGGCGTGAGTAAGAATGCAGTCAGTGGATGTAGACAGCTCTTTTGAGTAGTTCGGCTGTGAAAATGAAAGTGAGGTAGGGCAGTGGTTTGATCGAGAAGAAGGTTAAGAAGGCCGCCTTTTTCTCTTTTGTAAAGATGACTTGAAAATGATTAAATGTTGGTGACACAGAAGACAAATAGAAGAGGACCACATGATGTGTAAACTATTTTCTGTTGAACAGAATTCAGGCACAGGAGCCAAGTATCGAACAAAGAAGGACCACATGATGTGTAAACTTATGTGCTTGTGTATTGCTTACTCTTCCACCATCGGTGGACTGACAACGATCACTGGTACTTCCACCAACCTGATCTTCGCTGAGCATTTCAATATGTAAGTAAAAGTTTTGAACTGTCGATTTGATAAAGAGACAGCATGCAACTTATGAAGGTGAGTCTTAACTGATTCAGAGAATTCAGGAACAGTGATTGCTATCCTGAGTTAACTCTCCTTCGTTTTTGTTTTTTTTTAATGTTTATTTATTTGTTTGACAAAGAGAGAGCACGCACACAACAGGGGAGGACCAGAGAGAGAAAGGAAAAAAGAGAATCCCAAGTGGACTCTGTGCTGTTAGCACTGAGCCCGATGTGGAGCTTGACCCCACGAACTGTGAGATCATTCCCTGAGCCAAAATCAAGAGTCAGACACTTAACTGACTGAGCCACCCAGGTGCCCCTACTCTCCTTTGTTTTTTATCAGGACATCAGGACATCTGCCCTTCTACTAAGAGTTAAATATGTAGGGCATAGTGAATCAGTAGGTGCTCACAGATTCCCCAAGCAAGCTCAGAAGAGATAACTCCTGGCTAACCATTCTAGCCAAATGGGGAAAACATTTATCATTACAAATAATACTGCAAATGATAGTTAACAAAAGCGAATAGGGATTATTTGCAGAGGAAAATTTTTGTCGGGCTTGGGAACTAGCATTTGAACTTGAAAGATGAGTGGTGAGCAAAGGTGCTAATTACAGAAGTCTTACCTAGAATTCAAAAATAGTTGAAGGATTGGGCAATTGCAAGAAATGTCAGTAATAAAGTATTCTAAGGACAGATTCATGACTCTAAATATAAGTCTGCAACTGTGATGTTAATCCATTGCAGAACATGGGGAATATGTGAGTAGAGTCAGATAACTTGGATGCAAAATTCCACAATTATCAGGGGTGTCGAGGTGGCTCAGTCAGTTACGTGTCAGACACTTGATTTCGGCTCGGGTCATGATCTCATGTGAGATCAAGCTCCACGTTGGGCTCTGCGCTGACAGCATGGGATGTGCTTGGTATTCTCTCTCTCTGCCTCTACCCATGCTGGTGCATGCTCTCTTGTCTGTCTTTCTCTAAATAAATAAATAAACTTTTTTTAAAATTCCACAATCTGGGGCACTTGGGTGGCTCAATCGGTTAAGCGTCCAACTTCAGCTCAGGTCATGATCTAGCGGCTTGTGAGTTCGAGCCCTGCATCGGGCTCTGTGCTGACAGCTCAGAGTATGGAACCTGCTTCAGATTCTCTGTCTCCCCCTCTCTCTGCTCCTCCTCCACTCACACTCTGTCTCTCTCTCTCTCTCTCTCTCTCTCTCTCTCTCTCTCAAAAATAAATAAACAATAAAAAAAATTTTTAATTCCACAATTTTCAGTCACTTACTTTATGAATTTGAAGAATAAAAAGTGCATTACTCTCCCCAAGACTTAATTTTACCTATCGAAAATAGTCACAGTTCAGATGATTATTGTGAGAATTAAATGAATTAAACTATGTAAAAATACTTGACAGTATTTGTAAGAGCTATTATAAGAACTATTGAAAAATAGTTTGAAAGTCCATGCTTTTATGTGAGGCCTCAAACTGCTTCTACACCCAAGGTATATTTTCAAGTACTAATAGGACAGATAACTGTCAGAGTTCCAGCAAGTTGGGCAGCATTAAGGATGCTCTGGGAAAGGATTTAGCTCTTTTCACAGGAAAATTCAGGTTCAGAATCAGGAAAATTACATACTTCAAAGCAGATTCACAGATTTTATAAACTTTCTGAAATTATTTGCAAAATGTTGTACATGCATAGCTTTTCCAAGAAATCCAAGATTCAAGAAAATGTCACAGTCCATTCTAAAAAGAACAAGAACTTGTGTGCAAAGAACAGTGGCAGGGCGGTTTAGGACAGGCTACCACAGACCTCCATGTGTATTTATTGTTTCTCTGATTACACATGCATCATGTATACTCCCAACGGCCATCTTAGAAACAAACTTCTAAAAGGCATTTGGTTTATAAGTGGGAGACTTCTTTAATTCGCCATCTCAGAAAGGACTTACCCAATGTATCCCCTAATTTAAGACAGGAAATGTACTTGATGTCTTTCTGAAAATTAGACTACTGTCCTTTCTCATTAATTCCCCAAGAAGGTTCCACATAATAGTCTTCTCTGTAAATCTCTTTTTCTAAAAATTTAGACCAGAATTTTATTATTTTATTCTTGGTGGTAGAGAACTGCTAGCCTCTACCATTCCCATGAAATTGATGGTGTTAAAGTAAAGTAATCTATGCTGAATTTGCCATTGGTCTGTAGTCTTGCACAATGTATCAACCAAATTTTCTTTTACTTAACTGTTCCCTTGTCATTTGCAATGACAGATTGAGAGCATTGTAGCACTTTGAGCAAAATGTTTCAGTAACTATTTTCCCTAATTATCTAATCTTCTAATTCTCCTAGTCATGGGAATTTGGCCAAAGATTCTTTAAATTTAGAAAATGCTTAACATGTACTTTGAAATTTGGCGACGTTTTGTCTTCAAAAGTTTACTTTAACATTAGGAATTATACACAAAAAGAAAGAAACTCAGAGTACCCCTTCTTGATAGAAAATACTAGAATAGAGGGGAAAAACAACCTTATGTGAAAAAATATAATTGATATTATTAAACAAACTAGATATTTAACTTTTTCTTAAGTATTGGCCCTAAAAGACAACAGCATCTCAAAGCAACAATGGAATGAAATGCATTCACTTTCTTTAGGAAAAGTTCCAGAAACTTAAAACTACAGGGGAAAAAAAAGGATTTATATTCTTTGCCCAGATCTTTGGAAACAGACAGAAATTGCCCTTTATTTTCAAATCCACTACAATAATGCCACCTTTATCCTCTTGACACCGCTTGCCATCTTTTTTAAAGCAATACCAACAGTGATTTTGTGCAATTTAATTTTGGATCTCGCCCAGCTCCAAAGGTGCATGAATCCTAAGAATCCATGATTTCCTACCATTTACTTCTAGAGAAAGGTGCCATCTTACAAACAATGGGAAGAGGAGAATGGATAACACATTTCAAAGCCTTTATCCATCTCTCCATCTATCACTTATAGATACAAAATATATTTATATGTATTTTATATATTCATATAAATATATTTATAAGTATATTTATATATACATATATATAGTGTCTTTTATTCTCTTCTTTGCACAAAGAATGGAAGAACAATGAATTCTGAGAAAGCTAAATTTCATTCAGTGCAAATAAAACAAACCTTTATTCCTTCACTCTTCAGTCAACAAACATTAGTTGAGGACTGACAATGTGCAAGGCACTGTTTTGAATTCTTCTGGAGAATGCAAAAAATAAAACTTGTCAGGAAACTTCGAAATTCCATCTGGTTTTCTAGACAAAACATGCATATGTGAAAACCTTTAAAATTTTTAAAACATAATAACATTTGGTTTTGACATATAGGAGAGAAGTTAGGTGACATGTATTGAATTCGTGTCAGAAATTTTACATACGTTTTAGTGCACACATACTCTATATATCCTTGCTGTGAAGGTGGCATATACTGGGGAGTAAAGCATAGGCTCTAGACTTAAAATGTCTGTGTTGAAATCCCAGTTCTTCCATTTACAAACGAGGTGATCTTGGACAGATTACTCTCTTTAAGCTTGTTACCTTCCCAGAGAAATGGGGATGATAATAAGGTCTCTCTCTTAGAGAGTTGTTTAGAGTTTTACAATAAATAAATAAATAACACTTTAAAAAGTGCCTAGCACAGAGCATATGCTCTGTAAATGTTTGTTATTATTACTAGAGTCAAGAAAGTGGATGTTTGTATAGCAGACTGAGGTCCAAACCAAGATCATTCAAACCCCCGTCTGTCTCCCTAAACAATTACCTCCCTAGAAACATAATTGAACGTTCACTCTAACAGAGGAGTGTAGCTGTGTACACGGCCAGGATCACTAGAGAAAACTTGTCTATACAGCATGACCCAATCTTAAAAGAGGTAAATAGCATGTTTATGAAGAAAATGAATGCAAATAATTCATAAAACCAAAACACAAAAAGTTTGTAATCATGTTTTTAGGGAGGCAGTGAAATAATCCGTGTATTTTTTGGCACTGTTTAGAACAGCAATGTGCAGATTGATTGGCATTCTAAGAGTCTGAGGATAGAAGACCAATTAGGATTCTATTACCAAAGTGCTAACAGACGATAAGGGCAAAACTAAGCTAGTTGTGAAGTGATAGGATTTAGACTCAGGACACTGTATGTACAGACAGGAAGAGTGAGTAATTAGGTGTGAGGATTTATGGGCAAGGAGGGGTTAGGGCAACTCTGGGAATTTTTGCCAATATGGATAAGTAGGTAGTGATGCCATGAATTTCTCGGTTCATTGGAGAAATTAATAAATTTGATTTTAGATGTATTAACATGGCCTGCTAAGACCCTGTCCACAAGATTTTCAGTAGTCATTTGCAAACGCATCGTTGAAGTTAGTTTAAAATCTGAGGGCTGGCGCATCTGGGTGGTTCAGTCGGTTGAGTGTCTGATTTTGGCTCAGGTCAGGATCTCCTGGTTCGTGGGTTCGAGCCTCGCTTCGGGCCTGCTTCAGATTCTGTGTCTCCCTGTCTCTGTTCCTCTCCCCTGCTTGCACTCTGTCTCTCTCTCTTACTCAAAAATAAATAAACATTAAAAAAAATTTTAATTTGAGGGACATATATACATACATACACACACACACACATACACACATGTATACACACACACACACATACACACACACACACACACACACACAGAAATTAAAATCTTGGATGTAGAAATGGTTACAAAGGGAGAAAAAAGTTAAAAGAATCAAGACATGGATAGACTCTTGAGTAGTGTTGAAAAAAAAGATGAGAAAATTTTATCAGAGTAGGTGGAGAACCAGGAGCATGTGGTGTTTTGAAAGCCAAATAAGACCATTTTCAAAGTGGAGGATGACTCAGGAACCAGCAGTGTGGTAGAAGGGTCAAGGAGGAGGATGGCTAAGAAAAGGCTTGATTCTTATCAGTGTCCCCCAAGAAGACACATGGGAGGGAGGACCAAATTTAGACTGCAGAGAGTTAAGATGTGAGTAAATAGTGGGGAGGGGAAAGCAGCTAACTTAAATGGTTCTTTCAAGTTTGACAAAGCAAAGAAAAAAAGAACAAGCATGGTGTGACCAGAGGTAGAGAGTTCTCTTGGAACAAGGGAGATGTCAGTTTTGTTTTACACTCAGGAGAAGGAAACTGTAAAAGAGATGTGTGACATTTTGAAAAAGAGAGAGGAGGAGATTGATTGGCCAAGAGTCAGGTAGAAGCAGAATGGAATTAGAAACAAGAGTCGAAATGTTAGTCTTGGAAAAGAAGTACACATCCTCTTGAGTAATAATGAGGGTAAGAAGAGAAAAAGTGAAGACAGAGGAATTTCAGAGCATGTGTACAGTTCCCTCCTTTCACAGATGAGGAAACTGAGGCTCAGAGACTTTAAGCAATTGATGATCACTAGTCAATGGAGGAACAGCCAGATGAAGACAGATGGCCCAAGGCCTAGTGCTCTTTCTATTCTGCAGTCTCACTGCCTCACAGACCATATTATGTGAGGGTGCCAAGATGGCAAAATTCTAAAAACACAAGTTTGCTGCCAGTAGCAAGAAAAACTACATCAGTCTTCACATTCATGGGTGGCGTTTTCTTTTTTTTTTAATGTAAGCATGCAAACATAGCAAGTGGCATTTGAAATAGTTGCAAAGCTAAGTGTGTGGCTAGTTAGACTGAACCATTCCCTTGTTGTCATGAGCTGATGTATAGCTTGGGAGGTGATTTTCAGAATAATACTAACCAGATGAAGCTAATTCCCTAACTCAACTATAAAGTGTGCCATTTTTTGGCATTCTTAATCTGAATCTAGCACCAGTGGTACCTAAATTCTGGCTCCTCTGTGATTAATTCACCATTATCCTTAACTAATCCTTGGAATAGAGCGTTTTGGAAATATTCTTTCGTCTTCCTACTTCCTGTTACTACCTTACAGGTTTGTGAGATTTTTATTAGCTTCTCTGTTAGGTAAATCCTGGTTGATCAGCATTCTCTGCCTGACCCTCATTCCATTCTGCTCCACTGACAATACTTCCAGTCATCACCCAATCTCCTCATTCCCTGACAATTATTGTTAATATCTACCACCTTGTAATTAACCCATTTCCTCCTACTCCGGTTCTTAAAAGGCCTGCCAACTGTGTCAATTTCTTTCTCTACTTGTGTGGATGCTCTTTCATCTGAAACTCGTTCAGTTACTCCTATACCACCATTCCCATCTCCTCTGATCATAAACTGTATTCACATCTCTATAAGCGTGTCTCATCTACATTTATGCATAACCATCACCCCTGATGATTTTCAGACTTATAGAGTCTGAATGAATCATTGTCTTATTCTTTTAGCACACAAGGGGCACAGGTAGATGATCGATAATCATCAGCTGAGATGAACTCTACCAAGATATAAATGAAGTGCTTATTGTTCTTGGGAATCATCTCAATAACTAAATAATTTTTTGATATTAAAATTATGCTACTGAGGGAAATATTATTAGAGGCAATTACTGCTGTCATAGCAAACTAGTTTTGATGCATCGATATTATTTAACAAATAGAACAGCTATTAGTTAAACCCAAAACGCAAATCTACCAGATTAAAATGGAAGTAAAATTTCATAACTTGTTGATTATCAAAGAATATTATTCAGCTTGTGGGTGGCAGCTGTGTAATATGTGGGTGTACAAAGAGCATGGAAGGAACTTTTATTGTGAACAATTAGCACAGTCGTTGTTACTAATTACATATTAAATTATAACTACTGTGGTTCACAAACTAAGAAATTGTAAAATAAATGTGTTTATAGGTCCCCTAAATTCAAATGTGTTTATTGGTACCCACCTTCCTAACCTTTCTTGTTGGCTAATTATAGAGGGAGAAGGTAAACCAGTTACCTAACAATAGCTACCTTCAGAAGTTACCATGATTTTTTCCTGGAGAATTGAGCAATTATATTTCTCAGAAATAAGTTCTCTGGCAAGTACCATAGAAGAAATTTGGGTATTGCAGAGTTTGCACTCAGACCTTGGCTCAGATTGCAGTCTTGCCATATATTAGCTTAACTTCTGTGAACATCATCAGTTTCTTCCTCTGTATAATGGGGGTGATACTAGAACTTATTACTATGAGGATTAAGTGGGATAATGCATGCTTGGCTCTTAGCAAGAGGGCCTGGCACATAGGAAATTGCCAATAATGCTAGCAGTTGATGCTGTTTACTTTACTTTTGCTATTCCTATTAGAAATATAAGCTTGGTTCCTGAATAACAAGTAGTTAATATTTGAAAAGAAATGTCTGCAAATATACCAATACAGAACTGAAAAGTGGCTTTGACTCAAATAATCAAAGCAGTCATTAATCAAAAGGACTATAATCAGCATGGACACAGCGTATAGTGCTCTAAAGGCCAAAATTTGTTTCAAGGCTGTAAATTTCCACAAGTACATCCATTCTTTTGAGACAATTTCTGTGTATTTCATTAGAATTAATGCTATTCATCATTCTGTAGTTGGGCATGAGAACTGCAACAACAACACTATCTTCCTGAGTTTCAACAATGATGGGCACACAGGCTTCAGGGCAAAGCACATCTCTGCTATGGTGAAATCATTTCTATGGTGTTCTAAAATGTCCTTAGACATAAAGTTTGTGCCCTGGCTTACGGATATCTTGCAGTATATATGGAGCTTTCTATTTTCACCTGGGGACTGGAGTTGAGGACACTATGCCTTAATGAAAAGACAGTGTATTTTAAACCCCCCTTCTGGGTTGAAAATTCTGCTTGACTGTACAATCTGTGACCTTGAACAATCCATTTAACCTTATGAGACGTAGTGTCTTCCTGTGTAAAATGGATATATAATGCTTTCCTCACAGGATTTGTGTTAGAATGAAATGTGCTTAGCTCATCTGCTCATTCCTAAACCTCTGCCTGACCTCTAGATGCCCCAGGGTGCGTTCCCTCTTCCTTTTATCTCCATTTACTCCTGAAATTATCGCGCCCATTTCTGTGGTTTACAATATCACCTGTATGTTGGCAACGACCTCTTTTCTATCTCTAACCGCCCGCTGCTCTCATTTTCAGACTCATCTATCTAACTGCCCATCCAACATGACCACTTGGAAAACTAAGGGACGTCTTTGATTAACATGCCCACAGCAGCATTTTTGACCCTCCATTCCCTTACCCATCTGCCAACCTGTTCTCTCCTCAGACTTCATTTCAATAAACGGCACCTCTTCCTCATTCCTCCGCATTTTGTCCCAAATATGTTTAAAATCAATTGTCTTCTCATCTTCACTGCTACCAATCTGACTTCAGCTAAAATCTACTCTATTTCCCATTCTACCCTACTCCTCTGCCAAACTTCTTTTGTCTTCTAATAAATTTCCCTGTGTATTTGGTTTATATTGCTACTTTACACATTACCATTAACTTAACCGGCCTAAAACTGCATGAATTTGTGACCTCATAATTTCTGTGGGTCAGGAGTCTAGGCACAGGTTAGCTGAGAACCTTGCTTAGGATCTCACCAGGCTAAAAATCAAGGTGACAGCTGGAACTCTAATCTCCACAAAAGGTTAGAGCCCTATTCCAAGATCATTCAGGTTACTGGCCTGAACTGAGTTCCCTGTGGTTGAATTACTGACGTGCCCATTTTATTGCTAAGTTTTGGCGTGAGGTCACTCTCAACTTCTAGAGCTACCTCTAGGTCCTTGACACATGGCCCCTTCCTCTGGCAATAGGAAAGCTTACTTCTTTAGGCCAGCAGGAAAGGTTCTCTTTTTTTTTTAATTTTTTTTTCCAACGTTTATTTATTTTTGGGACAGAGAGAGACAAAGCATGAACGGGGGAGGGGCAGAGAGAGAGGGAGACACAGAATCGGAAACAAGCTCCAGGCTCTGAGCCATCAGCCCAGAGCCAGACGCGGGGCTCGAACTCCCGGACCACGAGATCGTGACCTGGCTGAAGTCGGACGCTTAACCGACTGCGCCACCCAGGCGCCCCGGAAAGGTTCTCTTTTAAGGGTTCACCTGATTAAGTCAGATCCACCCAAGATAATCTCCCTTTTGATTAACTCAAAAATTAATGGGGACCTTGATTACCACTGCAAAATCCCTTCACTTTTTCCATAAAAGAACCTAATCACAGGAATGAAATCCCACCTTATATGCAAGTTCTTCCCACACAGAAGAGAGAAGATTATACAAAACATGTATACCAGGCACAGAAATCTTGTGGGTCATTTTGGAGTTCTGCCTACTACAACTTGGCTTCCACTCTTGTTGCCTTCAATCCTGAGGATCCATCTAACCAACGTGCTTTATGTAAATAACAAATTTACATAGACTTTAAGTTAGATCATGTCACTAACTTATTTATTATGTTCCAATTACTCCTGATTACGTTTGTGCTAAAATTCAAATTCCTTCTGATGGCCTACAAGGTGTTACTTGATCTGATTGCTGTTGGCTACTTCTTGGGCTTTATTTCATGCCACTAACTTTAGCTCACTACCCACAGCCACACTGGCCTTCTGATCCTCAAACATTCTGCACTCATTCCTACCTCAGGGCCTTTGTACTTGCTATTTCCTCTGGGGGGTGGGGGGCAGGTAACTATTTCCCAGCTATTTACAGGACTGGCTCCTTCTTGCCATTTAGATCTCATTTCAAATATCACCCTCTTTAACCACAGTATGTAAAACTTTTTCCTCTCCCTAGTAATTTTCTATTACATTATTTTGTTTGATTGTTTTCATGCTTACCTATTTACTGTCTGTGCTCCTCATTTCAATGTAAGCTTTATGGAGGCACCTGGGTGGCTCAGTCTGTTAAGCCTCCAACTCGATTTTGTCTCAGGTCAGGATCTCACAGTTGGTGAGATCTAGCCCTGAGTCAGACGGTGCTGACAGTGCAAAGCCTGCTTGGGATTTCCCCTCTCTCCCTCTCTCACTGCTCCTCCCCCACTTTCCCCCCTCTCTCTCTCTCTCTCTCTTTCTCAAAATGAATACATAAACTTAAAAAATGTTTAAAAAATGTAAACTTTATGAAAGGCTATCTTACATCCATCTAATTCACCACTATATCCCCAATATTTAGAAGAGTGCCTGGTACATGGTAGATACTCAAAGTGTTGGGTAAAAGTAATTCATTCTATCAGAATAAATTGTACTTAACATAGTTCATGATATTTATTTTAGGCAGATACTTGCAGTCACTTCACTTTACAGGGCATGAGGAAGTGGGAAAAGAAAAAGTGAAAAACTAATCCTTCACAGTATGCCATTCATTCCATTATCACTTAAAGTATTCACTGGAAATATAAGTATAAAGGTTATGATCATGGAGGCCACTGTCCTGTGTGGTGTTCACTTCCTTAATACTAAAGAAAAAAAGCAAAAAGAAAACAGAATTTAGCTTTTTCAGGCTTTCATTTACTAAATGAACTACCTCCCTCCAGGCAAAAATTCTAAAAAGGCCCTCGTCAATTAAACAAATTTTATTTAAAAAAATTTTTTTATACATTTATTTACCTTTTTTTTTAATATATGAAATTTATTGTCAAATTGGTTTCCATACAACACCCAGTGCTCATCCCAACAGGTGCCCTCCTCGATACCCATCGCCCACCCTCCCCTCCCTCCCACCCCCCATCAACCCTCAGTTTGTTCTCAGTTTTTAACAGTCTCTTATGCTTTGGCTCTCTCCCACTCTAACCTCTTTTTTCCTTCCCCTCCCCCATGGGTTTCTGTTAAGTTTCTCAGGATCCACATAAGAGTGAAAACATAGGGTATCTGTCTTTCTCTGTATGGCTTATTTCACTTAGCATCACACTCTCCAGTTCCATCCACGTTGCTACAAAGGGCCATATTTCATTCTTTCTCATTGCCACGTAGTACTCCATTGTGTATATAAACCACAATTTCTTTATCCATTCATCAGTTGATGGACATTTAGGCTCTTTCCACAATTTGGCTATTGTTGAGAGTGCTGCTATAAACATTGGTGTACAAGTGCCCCTATGCATCAGTACTCCTGTTTCCCTTGGGTAAATTCCTAGCAGTGCTATTGCTGGGTCATAGGGTAGGTCTATTTTTAATTTTCTGAGGAACCTCCACACTGTTTTCCAGAGGAGCTGCACCAGTCTGCATTCCCACCAACAGTGCAAGAGGGTTCCCGTTTCTCCACATCCTCGCCAGCATCTACAGTCTCCTGATATGTTCATTTTGGCCACTCTGACTGGCATGAGGTGATATCTGAGTGTGGTTTTGATTTGTAGTTCCCTGATGAGGAGCGATGTTGAGCATCTTTTCATGTGCCTGTTGGCCATCCAGATATCTTCTTTAGAGAAGTGTCTATTCATGTTTTCTGCCCATTTCTTTCCTGGATTATTTGTTTTTCGGGTGTGGAGTTTGGTGAGCTCTTTATAGATTTTGGATACTAGCTCTTTGTCCGATATGTCATTTGCAAATATCTTTTCCCATTCCGTTGGTTGCCTTTTAGTTTTGTTGATTGTTTCCTTTGCTGTGCAGAAGCTTTTTATCTTCATGTGGTCCAATAGTTCATTTTTCCTTTTGATAGGGAGAGACAGAGCACAAGTGGGGGAGGGGCAGAGAGAGACGGAGACACAGAATCCAAAGCAGGCTCCAGGCTCTGAGCTGTCAGCACAGAGCCGGACAAGGGCTCAAACTCACAAACCGTGAGATCATGACCTGAGCCGAAGTCAGATGCTTACCCTACTGAGCCACCCAGGCGCCCCCAGTTAAATTTTAGAGGACTGAGTAAGGAGAACAATATAGCCTGATTTCAAAGTATGAGCTACAGACGGTGAGAGATGAAATGGGGTTTGGGGTGCTGGTTTGAACCTAATTCTGGCAGCATTTCTAAATGCCTTTAGGCTGAACAGAATAGCATAAGCCATCAACCTGTAACCCAAGTCTAATAAACTGATGAGAAATAAGAATAAGCCTTTTCGTCCTTATTGAATTTTCCAACTGAAGACAGCAAACATTTTTAGCAATTCTTAGTAGAAGCTCATGGACATGATATAGCATTTTTCCATTCATCAATTCTCTGTATTCTGTAGCATTTCTTACTTACCCTTGGTCATTTCTAATTGCATAAATGTGTAAGCTAAGCTTTGGATCTCTTCATGATAGATAATGATCATCCCAACTTGCTCCTGATAAATCTAGGATGTAGAGCAATTTTTTTATAACCTCAAAGTAATGGTAGAAAACACTGGAAATCTAGAGTTTTAAAAACCCATTCTTTTTTTTTTTTTTAAGTCTTTGCATTACTTAGCAACCATCTTAAAATAGAGGAGACACTTTATAAAATAGAAAAATGTGGCTTATGTTGATGGCTATAGTGTGAAACATTTCATTTATTTACATGACCTTTTTTAAATGGAAAAATACAAAGCGTGATTTAAATAGAACAAGAATATAAAAGTCTATCATTTCTATAAAGTTCTCTATATTTTATCATTTCAAAAATAATAAAAATAGGTTAACAGTGTCTTTATTGCTTCTGTGTGTTTTCTGTACTTTCCAAAGTTCCAAAGTCACTGTGTCAAGAAAAAAAGCAAAGAAACTATTTCTCAAATTTCCTGTTTTTCCCTCCTCTGTCATAAAATAGATAACTATGTGAGAATTAACTTGGAATTTATACTACATTTTTGAAGAATAAATGTGAGGTTACCAAAGAAACTGTGCTTGTCTCTGACTCCTCCCCTCCCCCAACTTTTTTTATTATTGTTTTGTGTTTATGTGGATTGAAAAGCTGAAAATAACTAGGAGAAATAAAGGAAGAGCTCATGTTTTCCGCAGAACTTTTAGTCATTTTTATCTGGTCCAGATTTATTCTGTTTGGCTGAGCCCTAAAGCACTGTCTAATTCTAAGAAGGGCCTGGCAAGATGGTTGTAGTTTCTTCAGGGCAGACAGAAGAGAGGGGAAACGGCTATAGAAGACAATATGGATGGATCAGAGTCCCTTCCTAAGTGCCTGGGATGCCAGCTACCAATTTAGGTTCCATGAAGTTAATTTTCATCTGTTCCCAAGTCTGTTTGTCTTTCCTCGCTCACATACCGATGATTCGAGTGCTGAGAACCAGGCACATATACCCATGCATACCCATTTCTTGTGCATTTAGTGAGTGTGGACACTGTGCCAGCTTTCCCAAGCACTTCCTTACACATTGAACAAAGGGAACAAAAATCATAACATACCCACCCTTGCTTGTGAGGGAAGCAGCAATAATCACACAGTTACAGATTCAGGACAAGAGGTAAGAGGTAAAACCAACTGCCGTACTTAATGATGAGAAGGTTCCACACCTTCCCTCTTGACTGGGAGCATGGCAAAGACGTGAGGTGTTGCTTCCCAGAGGACCATCAGAAAGGATTCCCTTTACACTCCCGTGAACACTTTTCTGTCTTTTCACACAGGCGTTACCCTGAATGTCGTTGCATTAACTTTGGATCCTGGTTTATGCTTTCCTTCCCGGCAGCTATTATTATTCTATTCTTGTCCTGGATCTGGCTTCAGTGGCTTTTCCTAGGATTCAAGTAAGTAAATATTCCATGTTGATCGGATAACTAAAGGTGTCTCGGTTCCCAGTTCTCAGCTGCTCACCCAGTGCCCTTTCGCCCGTTTCGTGCACACGGAGTCTCTGCATTTCTCTTCCTTACAAAACTGATGCACACGAGCACATATTTTAAGGATAAGCTAAAACATTATCTAAACAGTGTTGGCTGTGGAGGAGAGTTTGTAAAAAGCAAATCTATCTTGGTCTCCTTTGAATCCTAAGCTAATAATTTATTAATCAGCTGGAAGGGCATAAAGAACTTGTGGTAAGGACCCAGTCCAGCTTGTTAAAGTGGAATTTCAAGAAGTTTTGTCCCTCCTTTTTGTTTAATGTGGGGATTTCCTCTGGTTACCTAGTCACTTTAAACTATAGCATGCAATATTCCTGCTTCATCTTGGCACCAAAATTAGTACATCCTTGAAAAAATCACATAAAGCCGTGAGAGTGTGCCCTGTGGAAAGAATGTTAGATTAGGAATCAGGAGACCAGGGATAAAGACTGTGGCTTCTCACAGTCCAGATGAGTGATCTTTCTCAGTCTCCATGTTTTCAACTGTAAAATGATGGAGTTTCATTGGATTATCAGTAAGATCACTTCCAACACTGCAATTCTAACACATATGGGTCCAAGGTGAACACCTAGAAGTCAAGGTGAGAAACACTGATCAAGAAAGAGCCACTAAAATGTCAAATACATGTATTCAAGGAAAATTTGCCAATAATGCCTTGGCTGGACTGAAGCTGGTAGTTCATAAGTACCAATGAGTTACAATACTTAAATGACAGCCAGCGTTTAAAATTATGAAGGACTCCACGGCAAAATCTAAATATATATATTTATATTTATATTTATATATAACAGTACTCCACAAAGAAAGGGGAAATGGCTATAAATCAAACCCTGAGAATTTTTTTCCTGAAAAAACAAAACAATTGAAATTCATCTTTATCGGCTATTTAAATAATCTTAAGGACCTATGAACAAAACAACGTGTTATCTCCTAAGCAGGTGAGACTGAAGTCAGCTATCTGTGCTTCCTTTGAAAAGCAAAGCACTGTGTCCATGTGGTGGTCCGTGCCCATGCCCAAATTTTCCAAGTCTCGTCACCTAAGGACTCATATTCTTCCCTCTCCATTTCCTCTTCCTGATTTTTCTCCAGAACTGCCACAGTTTTGTTAGCAGTGGGAAGATGATACTGATGATTTAAAAAACAAAAAACCAAACAACAACAACAAAAAAAACTGTTTGTCCAGATTGTGGGAGCAGCGTGTGGCAGTTCTCCTGCTGAAGCAAATGTGTGGAATGTCACTGACTTCAGCAGGTGGGCATCAGTGGGGAGAAGCCAGCTGCATACTAAATGCCCCTTCCTGGAAATCCAAGCCTCTGGGGGTCTATTCAGTTGCACAGGTAGCAATTCAAGATGCAAAGGACAGGAATCCCAACTAAGGGAGAAAGCACCCGGTCACAGACCCATAGTTGTTTCCTTCTTTGTTGCTACATATAATGACTTTATAAAAAAATGTATGCAACCATTGTCATTATTATGGAATGGCCTACCCTGTATAAAGGAGAAATTAAGAAAATAAAGGGCAGATGTATTGAAAGGCGTTCTCAGTGAGGACAAAAATCCTGTGAAGTGCATACATTAGGCAAAAGTCCATAAATCATGACCGGTGACATGTTTAAGCAGTCCCGTTGCTGTCCGCTATCGGTTAGACATTACACAACTTCACACTCCGGCCAATTTTTCAGTGTCCATTTCAGTCAGTCGGGGTCTTCACCTCCAAAGGTTTTAGATCAACAAACGGAAATTATCAGCCACTCCCCTGGCAGGCCACCCTACATTCTGGTTAGCGTGTTGGCTGTTAACACAGTTAACTCACCCATTATAAATGATCCCAGCATACTTGGGAAGAGAGGCTCATCTATCAGTGCCGCTGAACTTATTTAAGTGAAGAGGTTGATGCATTGTCATATGCTTCATCAGTTCCTTTGTGAAGGCATTAACCTTCTTTGTAGCAAAGCCAATATGGCGTTGGACTTGACTATTTATAGTCCCCAACCAAAGAGACCAAATACATATACAGTCTACTGGCTGGAAAACATTTTTTAGGGAGACTTGCCTCTTTTTTTAATTCTACCTTTCTGTTCTACAGATGGATCTCAAGGTGGTTCAGGATCAATTTCTTATAATAGTAGTATTTATATTGTGACAAGGGGTAAAATTTCAAGACCAGCACTAGTCAGTAATTTAGTTGAGATTATAAACATTAAATATTATCCTCATTGATCTTAAGGATAACAACATCCATCTCATTATGTTCAGGGGTTGGAATGTGTGCAGGAGAATGATTATGAAAGTGTAGAATGGATGATTTAAGAATTGAGGAAACTCGGGGTGCCTGGGTGGCTCAGTCAGTTAAGCGTCCGACTTTGACTCAGGTCATGATCTCAGGGTCTGTGGGTTTGAGCCCTGCATCTAGCTCTGTGCTTACAGCTCAGAGCCTGGAGCCTGTTTCAGATTCTGTGTCTCCCTCTGTCTCTACCCCTCCCCCACTTGTTCTCTCTCTCTCTTTCTCTCTCTCTCAAAAACAAATAAGCATTAAACAAAATTTTTTAATTAAAAAAAACGAATTGAGGAAACTCGCCTCCTTCAAAGGGAATAATAGTCCAAACAAGTCTGAGTGGCAGAGCTACAGAAATAAATAGATAAATAAATAAAATGTCTCTGTGTGATAGCTGTCTTCACACCGCCTCAGTCTTCCAGCTTCCTCCCTCATATACATCCATGTTCAGCCCAGCAATTTTCCAGAAGAATATGCTTCTGTGCTCGTTCTTCTCCTAAAATTGCTTTCACTGACGTCTGATTGACCTACAAAAAACCATAGATATTTGATATGTACAACGTGTTTGGAGATCAGTGTACACCCATGAACCATCATCAATGTGAAGGCCAAAAACTTTTCCATCACCTCCAGGTTTCCTTTTGTCCCTGCGCTTTTTCTTTTTTTCTCCCTTTTGTGGTAAAAGCACTTAACATAAGATCTGTCCTCTCAGTGAATTTTTAAGTATACAATACAGTATTGTGAATCATAGGCCTTATTTTGTGCAGTAAATCTCTAGAGCTTATTTATTTTTCATAAGGGAAACTTTGTACCCTTTGACTAACACCTCCCCATTGCCCTCTCCTTCCGTTCCCTGGCAAACACCATTTTACTCTCTGCTCTTATGTGTTTGACTATTTTGGATTCTGCATTTCTGTAAGATCATACAGTATTTGTTTTTCTGCATCTGGCTTATTTCACTTAGCAGAATATCCCCGAGTCCATCTGTCTTACTACAAATGGCAGGATTTCCTTCTTTGAGGCTGAATAATATTCCGTTGTATGTATAAGCCACTGTTTCTTTTTTTTAATACCACTTTTACTTTACCTACTTGTTTGTCAGTGGACATCTGAGTTGTTTCCATGTCTTGACCATTGTGAATAATGGTTCAGTGAACATGTGAGTGCAGGTATCTGGTCAAGATCCAGATTTCAATTTCTTTGGATATACACTCAGAAATGCTTTCCCCACTGCACATAATGTAATCTAACTCACCTACTCATAGACCTTCCAAAAGGTAGTCCATAAGAATCTAGCCATTTGCTCATTTGTTTATTCCTCTGGAGGGATTTTTTGTTTTTAATCTAGGCGCTAGAGCAGTACTTCACACACAAAAAAAGTTTTGAAGACCCTGGACTTCGAGAAAGAAAAATTAGTCACAGGGGAAGGTATCACTAAAGTCAACAGCTGAAAGAAATAGGCACCGGCAGTTACTATTGGCAATAGTTGAAAAACTATCTAGTAGATTCTATTAGGACATAAGAGGTCAAGAACCTTATAGGAAAAAAAAAATGGAACCAAGTTGTTTTCGTTCTGAGAATAGATCTAGTTCAGACTCCGCTCATGATCACGGTACATGACTTCGCTGCCCTAGTGTATGACCCGAGTTTAGTATATTTTGTGAAAACTGATGGATCTGACAATCAGCTGTCTCAATTTGACACTGTTCAGTTGATGAGTCGAGTGTTTGTTTTATATGCCAGTTATATGTACAGTGTTGAGAGTCACTGTACCAAAGGGAACATCTATGACACTGCCCCTGCCTTCAAACAATTGGTTATCTCACTAGTGAGATAAAACCTACACATATGCAACAATTAACAGTCAAGATAGACAAGACATAGATTAAAATCTATAACAATCAGGTATATAATAAAGTGTTAAATTAGAGATGAGCGTCTCATGGCAAAATTCCAAGGGTACAGAGGTAGAAACAGAGGTAGAAAAGGAAGGGATCAGGGGAAGATGTGTGAAAATGGGGAACAAAAATTAAGTCTCGCAAATTGAGAAAACCAGGCAAAAGAGGAAAAAGGGGAGAGGACATTCAAAGAAGGTGATGGAGGTATAGGAACCAAACACAGATTTCTGTTATTGGCCGGGAGATCCATATTTTGTAAAGCTTTCACACAAATCTCTTCTATGAAGGGAGAATTCTTTGCTTAACAAGTTTATTCTTTTCAGTTTTAAGGAGATGTTCAAATGTGGCAAGACCAAAACAGTCAAGCAAAAAGCCTGTGCTGAGGTGATTAAACAAGAATACCAAAAACTTGGGCCAATAAGGTAAGATGCACCTGCACGCAGACGCACAAGCAAACACACTCATGCTCACACAGGTGCATACTGTTTATACTGCAAGTATTCGTGCAAAGAGAAACAGGCACATAATAGTCTATAATGTGTTTAGGACACCTAATAAGGGCCTTGAATATGCTAGCCCTTGTAAATAGATCTCAACATGACAAAATACATACTTTTAGCTCACTGAAATTTACCAGGTAGAATCAAAGGAAGCCAAAGACTCCATAGAGGAGTCGAGTCCTTTTCTAACTGGATTGGTTCTCTCAAATTGTTGACACGTAATCATCTGGTTTTTATAGCGTTTAGCGTTCTGCTAAGATTACTCTGGCAATAGCTCAGGGAGTTTCTACGAATGTCCTGACTGAGAAAATAAATGAAATGATGGGAATTTTTGCACAGGTATCAGGAAATTGTGACCTTGGTCCTCTTCATTGTGATGGCTCTGCTATGGTTTAGCCGAGATCCTGGGTTTGTTCCCGGTTGGTCTGCACTTTTTTCCAAGTAAGCATTACATATTATGTTTGTCAAACCTTACTGTTTTTTGTTGGTTGTTTTTTTTTCTGGTTTTCTCCTAAGTGGTTCCTATAACTCTATAAGATTATATGAGACTTTTTTCCCCCTTCCTTTCCACTGAAAAGATTTAATTCTAATCTTTTCAGGAAAAAAAAATAAGAAATGAAATTTAAGGTAAGACTGCAGATAAGATAATCATATATTCTGTAACTAAAAGTCAGGCTCCTTTAGGCAAAGCTTTTCCCAGCCTTACAAAATTAGAAATATAATCTGTAGGAAAGCCATGATCTGTGGTGGTTTGGAGTGCAGACTGTGGAGCCTCACTGCTTGAGGTGTATTCTGGATCTTCCACTTTGGGCAAGTCACTTATATCTCAGTTCCTCCATCTGTGAAATAAGGCTAATAACAGCACTTAGAATAGTGCTGCCCTACTCTATACTGACAGTGCAGAGCCTGCTTGGGATTCTCTCTCTCCCTCTTTCTCTGCCCTCCCCTGCTTGCTCTCTCTCTCTCTCTCTCTCTCTCTCTCAAAATAAATAACATAAACTTAAAAAAAAAAAAGAGTAGTGCTGCCCTTACTCCCTACAGAAATGCAGTATTTATTATTAAGTGAGATAAATGCCACTCCATCCTTGTTAATAACCTGAGATGGATCGCTTCTCAGCCTTTTGGCTAAGATCAAGTGTAATAACCTGAGATGGATTCATATTCTGTGATTTTTGCCAACTTATTTTTTTTTTTTTTTACTCAGGTCAGTATCTTCTCTTTTTTTTCTAATTATGTTCCTTTTTTATACTAGTTCACTATAAATCCATCCCTGCCCCTATTTTTTAGATAAAGAATTCCTGAATAAGTAATAAGACTGATTTTAGAAACTAATGTTAGCAGCTGGGTCGAGTTAATTTCATCTTGCAGTGTCTTATAGACCAGCAGTCCTGCTGAGTCATATGAAGTCACGGGGAGAATGATAGCGTAATTTTCTAAATTAAGGGCCATCCTATGTGTCAATATAAATACTTTGGTTTTGAGATGTATGTTCCCAATCTGTCTTTCACTGAAGTACTCTGCTTCCTAAATTGAGCAGATCTCCGATGATGACTTCCTGTCTCACATCCCACAGCAAGAATCCATGTCTCTGGGGACAGAAACCAAAATTATTTTAGTTAAAGGCATTCTGCTGACATGGAATAAAGAGGTCCTTCTCTTCTTGAATAGAGACTTCTGGCAATATAGGCATTCGCAACATTTTTTAAAGGTGCGAGGTCTGTGTGCAAATTCCTAGTGAACATACAAGTGTAGCAGTGTGATGCGGTAGCATGTTTCAAAGGATCGGCTTCAGCTTGATAAACTTTTTGTTTAGGACTAAAACTTTTCACTTTGAGAAGTCTAAACAAAAGGCAGCATCCTGTTATTCATAGCAAACTATCATTTAACAGTTTGATTATTATTTTTTAGTTTTGTAATAGGTTGTAAACCAACATAAAAAGTGAGTTTCCTTTTCAAAATTCCACTCCTATTAACCTAAGTAGGGAGAGTCTTCTCTAAACACTAGTGTGTAAACACTAAATGAAATCAGATAGTAGCTAATAAAAACCAGGAAGAAATCCCAGTATGAATTCAACGTAATAAGTTTCTAATTTCTGTTCTTTATAGGAAGAAAGTGTAATTCAGAAGATATCTTGTTTGCAGCAGGAAAACGGAGTATATTTACTATGGTCAGGTGTTCGTGTTATGTAGAATTCTGAGAGAAAACAATAGGAAAAGGAACAAAGGCTTGAGAGGAGAAGGAATTTGAAGATATAAGTCTAACTGACTTTGATTCATAAATCGCCAAAGCAAATAAAATTTGTGTAAGCTTAATATTTTGTAATACTGAGGCAACCTTAGTTCATAATCAAGTAAAAATAAAATGAAAATAAACAAGTACTGAAATAATAATAGTTTTAAAAGTCTTTGGGAACACAATTACCTCAACATTTATGGCTTGATTTTATGTAAAGTATATTCTGTAGAATATATTTGTAATATAGAGATTTTAAGCATTTAGAATTTCCAAAGCTAGGGTGATATATCAAGATTTATAGCTACCACCTAATGTTTTCATTCCATCTGTTTGAACCTGGACTGAATTCAATGTGTCTTTTCATATAAAACAAAATCAGATTACATGATGCCTGACCTAATTTGGTAAAATTACAATAAAAAATTATAACTCAAGTAAAAGAAATAAGGAGCAATAAAATAATAAATATTGGTGAAGTTTGTTGAATAAATTACACCAAATAGCTTTGTACTCAGCAAAGAAATAAATAAAATCTATATTTAAGGAAAACAGACTCCTTTCTAAAGTTGCCAAATTGAATAAAAATAATGTGTTTCCTTGATTATTTATACTGTTCAAGTGAATCACAGGAGTAGAGAGCTTCTATAGTATGTACACATTGCCGAGTCACAAGGCAGCAAAATAATCTCTAGGGTGTACATATTTCTTCTCAGGTTACAAAGATTCACTAGTTAATACTGCTGAATCTTAAAACTGAATTTTAATTATGTATGTCTGTTTAATTCATGTCTGGTTTCCAGGTGCTTATTAACAGTTGAGGCTTCTGGGAACCTGTCTTACTTGCTGGAATGACCTAGTGATTCTAAGACCCCATCTGTTCCTGAATCACTCTTAATTTGTACAGTGATCATTTATGAGCATCTCATAAACCATTCTAATAATTAATATTCTTGACTGAGTTTCACAGGGTGCAAAGCATTAAATGGGTTGATTTCATTTGTATGATATGGCTAGGGCCTATAATCACAGAAGCAGATGTTATATCTTAGAAAAACAGATCAATTTCTTTTCATAATTTACAGAAGAATTTTAGAGGACTCTAGAAACACCCTTTCGTTGCCACAAGTCAATACTGTGATGTTATACAACAATTATACAGGGCTTTGCCTAGTCTAGCAATTGTTTTGGTTTCAGTTCTCTGCCAGTATATTAAATGAAAAAATTCAAAGAAAAAATCACTTACCGAATCCTTGAGCCTTGCCTAAAAAGTGTGGGCCATTATGTTAGCATGTGTATTCATGGTTTTGAAAGTAGGAGACATATATGGAAACAATGAGAACATGGTGTGAGATTTTCGGCTTCACTAAGTTACATCATTTAGTTGGAAATCCGTAGATTTTAGACCTGATTATCCAGAATAAATAATCTATACCTCCACTACTACTTGTATGCTTATTAGCATAGTCGATTGTTGTTTAGTTCATTCAAGTTCTTCCTGCTATTTTTAATGTACACATCTGTCCTTTTTCAGGTATCCTGGTTTTGCTACAGATTCAACTGTTGCCTTACTTATAGGACTTCTATTCTTTCTTATCCCAGCTAAGAGATTGACTAAAACTACACCTACAGGAGAAATTGGTTGAGTATTATTTATAATTCTGAATGAATTTGACAGAAGAGCAAAAATTACAAAATTCCATTGGTTTCAGTTAGCACTTAGAACAGAAGGAATGGACATGCTTCCAAGAAGGCCTGGCTTAGCACACCCTGTTTGCGCACCGCAACCCTTATTCAGCCAGCACGTGTTCTCCCCCTGCAAGGAGAACCATCTTACTTGGCAGAAGTGAGAAGTAGATTTCCTTATGCAACATGGTTAGAACTCCACTATGAGTGATACTGTTTGGTTCACAATAGGCCCACTTCCCCTGCCATAATCAGAATTAATCTTACTATTGGCAAACATAGGAACAAGAACTCTAAAGTCATACTTCATGATGAGCCCTTGATAATAAATGCTGAGGATCTAAAAAGGTGAAGAGTTTCAAGGGAAAGAGTATTTACATCATCATAGTAATCCTGGAGAGAATGCAAATCAAGCCCACATATAGCCAGAACCCTAGTGTCACAAATGAAAGACGTAGTATTCAGTGGGAGCATTCATTGTCTTTGTAATACATGGACAAAGAAGTATCCTTGTTTATGTGAGCATACCCCCCTTCCCCTGACACACACATATTTTTTAAACACAGGATTCTGCTGTCCCCCCCCCCCCCATTTACGCTTTATACTAATATAGCAGGTGTTTTTGGTAGTCAGATTCCTATGTTGTTATTGTAGGACAAATGGTTTAAAATTGTTTGGAAATAGTTTAGTAGAGGGTGGGGGGTTTTATTGTTGGTTTTTCTTTTATTTGTGCCGCCTTTTTTTTTGCATGGGTGGAACCTGGATTCATGGAGTTGAGTTGGCCCACCTGACTCCCTGTGTCCAAATTGATAAGCGACTAATGAGTCAGATTTCTAGGACATGATATATATAAATAGCATAATGTAGAAATAAATACCTTTTGTTCTTTACTTGAGTCTAGAACATCTCAAAGTGTGTTATAAGGAGATATTGTAATACAGAGTAATAATTTCTGTGAGACCCTGAGGACACTGACCGTTGAAGTAAAATCCCTATGGCCTATTAGTGGCCAGTGTTGAGGAACCAATGCTTGGCTTAACTTCCCTGGTTCCCACATTTGAATCCTCCTCTCAGAAAAAGCCTTGCTTCTGTTGGGGAGAAAGAATTTTATCTTCCCTTCAAGATCCTTCCAGCTGGACTAAGGCTCAAGTTGATAGGAGCAGATTAATGGGAGAAAATCAAATTTAATGATGTACATACAGGGAATCCACACAGACATGGAAGTTCCAAAGACAGTGAGGCAACATGACCCTTATATGAGCTAAGAAGAGGGATAGGGGTCTGAGGATACAGAGGAGAAAGACCAATAGCAGGAAGGTGAAAGGAGATGTTTGGAAAACAAAGGTTACCCAATTATGCAGATAAGTTTCTTAGGTAAAGAGAAATCTTTGTTAATCTCTCTCTTCCTGGTACAAGCAGATAGTTGAGTGGGGAGGCAAAGAACTTTTTCTGAATCTGCTGGGGTTTTTTTGTTTGTATTTTTAATGTTTTGGGGGGTTTTGTTTTGTTTTATTTTTAAGAGAGAGAGCACTAGCAGAGGGACAGAGAGAGGGGGGGACAAAGTATACAAAGCAGGCTCTGCAGTTATATCAGCGAGCTCCATGTGGAGCTCAAACTCACGAACCATGAGATCATGACCTGAGCCAAAGTTGGACACTCAACCGCCTGAGCCATCCAGGTTGCCCAAGTCTGCTGGGTTGTGATTGCTTTTAACTCAAAATAACATTCATGACAAAGTCGCCCATCTTGGGGCAGCCTGCCGTTGGCCCCTATACCAATGTCTACCAGTCTCTCTCTTCTCATTCTTCAACTCCTGTTCTCCCTGATAAACTCATTCACAGTAGGTTTAAAAATGGCAAGACATTATGTGTTAAATTTTACATGAGAGGCATATTTCAGAAATGTTTGTGTTTTAACAGAAAATATATCGCTTTTTTTTTGAGAGACAGAGAGAGAGAGAGAGAGAGCGTGCACACAGGTGGGGAGGGGCAGAGGAAGAGAGAGAATCTTAAGGAGGCTCCATGCCTAGTACGGAGCATAGTGCAGGACTTGATCTCAAGATCATGAGATCCTAACCTGAGCTGAAATCAAGAGTCAGATGCTTAACTGACTGAGCCACCAAGGCAGGCCTTGATAGGTATATATATCCTAATTCAAGCAAGGAAGAGCAAAATCTCCATCAATAGTGAAGGTAAGTTTGGTTTAGGTTTACCAGAAGGAGATAGGAAGGAGTCTTAGTAATCTTAAAATCTCACCATGTAGAAGGCCACTTGTTACACACAAATGTTAAATGGGAATAATATATTCATGGATGACCTTTTTTCTCAACAAATCAAATGAGCCATTATGACCTAAATATCAAAAGAAGTCTTTATGATAATTGCTTTATAAGAATTTTAAGAGTCTTATGAATGATACTTAAATTATTTAATCTGAACTTTGATTTTAAACTGAAATCATGATGAATCTATTATGACCCTCCTCATGATTTGAAAAAATAAAAAAGGTTCAAGAAAATAGTGAATAAAATTATAATGCAACAGTGATGATATTAGAACCAATGTCATATTAGACACTTTGAATAGCAAAGAATAGTATAGTCAATGCATTGTGTTACTCATAGTAGGCAGAATGTTAGTGGAATGAATGAATGAATGAATGGCACTATAAATGATAATGTTATAATCTATCTAAATTTGTAATATGATCCAAAGGAATTTTCCAAGTCATGTTTATGTTTGTTTGTTTGTTTTGGAATGCAGTGTCCCACCTCAGCCAGGTAGAAAATCATTCAAAGTTCAGATCAAGTCACTTACCTAAAAACAATAGAGGAATATTAAAAACTTCTTATGAGATGGCGGTTTCAGGTAATGAAAACAAATACATGTCATATTGTCATCTTTTAAGCAATGTATAACTGTGGGAATTGTGTTTTGCAGTTGCTTTTGATTATTCTCCACTGATTACTTGGAAAGAATTCCAGTCATTCATGCCCTGGGATATAGCCATCCTTGTTGGTGGAGGGTTTGCCTTGGCAGATGGCTGTGAGGTAATACTCTGTGTCTAAGATATTTAACAATTAACTAGACTTTTCCAAAGAAGAACAAGAGACATTTAAGCTTTGACATATTCAACTTTACCCTATCATTTTAACAATACAGAATTCAATAGTCATGCAGTGAGTATACCACACAAACAAAGTGAGTTCAATAATTTTTACAGGCTGCGAGCATAAAACATCATTTTTTATGATGTCCCAACATGTCAAAAGGAATAAAGCAAAGAAGATTAGAATTCTTAAACCATGAAATGGTACTAGAAGACTAGCTAAGTAAGAAAGAAATGCAAAAATCATATGTACAATGACTCCTAGCAAAACATTTTGTTTTATACCTTTACCTTATTTCATGATGAATTTGAGTACCTCACAGACTTCTCTTCAGTGTATCATAGTCCAGGTGGGCCTGGGTGGCTCAGTCAGTTAAACGTCCTACTCTTGATTTTGGCTCAGGTCACGATCTCACAGTTCATGGGATCAAGCCCGGCTTTGGGCTCTGCCCTGAAGGGCTCTGCGCTCGCTCTCTCTCTCTCTCTCTCTCTCTCTCTCTCTCTCTCTGCCTCTCCCCTGCATGTGCTGGCTGTCTCTCAAAAATAAACATTTTTTAAAAATTTACAATATATCATAGTCCTAAGGCTGTCAAAGAAGAATAAGAAGTAACAGTACTTCATTACATCATTTATTTATTACATATTAAGTACATTAAAAGTACTTAGTACATGCTGGGGCACCTGGGTGGGTCTGTTGGCTAAGCATCTGCCTTCGGCTCAGGTTAGGATCCCACAGTTCAGGGGTTCGAGCCCTGCACGGAGTTCTGTGCTGACAGCTCAGAGCCTGGAGCCTGCTTCACATTCTGTGTCTCCCTCCCTCTGCCCTCCCCCTGGTCATGCTCTGTCTTTCTCTGTCTCTGTCTCAAAAATAAATAAACATTAAAAAAAAAGTATTTAGTGAATGTTTATTGAATGAAGTCCAGAGAGAATTTTACATAACCATTGCTAATACTACATTATGTCTAATTTTAGGGAGAAATAAAACCACCATTAGGAATAATTCTTTGGCCTGTCATCTACTATCTAGTTTATATAAAGTAGAAGTCTGAGGAGGCCTTTGTCACTTGAAAGTCATTGTAGGGCTGCTGGAAAAAAGCATCTTCTTGAAAAGCCCATGAGAAAGTTTTTACTCTTTGATTAAAAACTCTCATTTCTGGGTCTTATAGTCATATGTGAAACACTTAAAGCTCACAGCTGCTCCATTTCCTTATTCAACCATCAGAGTAAAAAGGATGATGAGAGAGATGTGTTGTGTCCAGCCTTTTCGTTTCTGGAAAGTTAAATTTTTATTTTTCTCAAGGCAAATAACTATCTGCTATCTTCTAAATAGCCTCTAGGGAGATTGTCTTTTGCTTCTTACTTTATTGTCAATTTTTCTGTATGGCATTTGGACACAAAACTTTCGGCTTAATAGGTGAAAAATCTCAGAAATTGTCTCAATTCTGAGTGCCACTTATAATGCCTTTTTACATCTAGATTTGGCTTGCCTCATAGACCACTCAAATTTAAATGATAGAAATATAAGGCAAATTCACTTTTTTCCCCTACTATTTCAGAAATAATGAGATCTGGTTTCTCAGAATCAGTAACTTCCGTTATTTTTATTGCTAATTTGAACTGTGAGGGAATCAGAATCGCTAATTCTGACACTGATGTTAACTTTGTTCATGTCTCCTTCCCAGACTATCTGTCCGGATTGGACTCTAGATACTCAAAGTGATTTTAAAAGCATTGGCCAGACCCTAGAATTGCAAAATCCAAGAAAATTAAAAGGTGTGGACTTCCTCTGATACACTAGCCCCTCCCACTGGAAGAATTAGGGAAACCATAGAAGGAGGTCTAGTTTGCTGTGAAAATCCTGGTACATAGAATTAAATTTCTGTGGGATATCCAGAATGACCCTATCCCTGAGTGGGTATGTTGAAGCCATGAATTTCAAAAATATGGCTGTGGAAAAATATGCCCCTAGAAACTGATTTTACAAAGATTTGGAGACAGTTCATTTTTTAAAATTTTGTTCCAAACTGTAATTAGTTTGGCAAATGTCCAGAACTCAATAACTCTCCTGGGTGGGAGCGATGAGAGAGCAGCTAGCTACTAAAGCATTCACCTCTTTGTAATTCGCTCTCTCTTAAAAGCCTGTTAACTTTGTTTTAATATAATCACAGTACACTAAGTGTCTCAGGTATGAACAATATTCATATAATCCTAATGGCAAAATTTAAATATTGATTTAATAAAAAGTGTTGATATATGAGTAAAGGAAATGGAGGGCCAGGAAATACATGTATGGTGGATGGTGTAAGAAAGCTGAATCCTTATGTAACGTATTGGAAAGTCAGTAAACAAAATCTAAATTAGCAAATTAGGAAAACACATAGTTTAAAAAATAGCTGTAAATAGCTAATATGGGTTGAAAATTGTCTCTGGGGAACACAACGTAGGAATAGAGAGAGGCAGACCAGAGGGCTTCCATTTTCTTGAAGTCCTGTAGTACCACATGATTTGTCCATATAAATTAGGTAAAATTAAATTTTAATTTAAAAAATGTGAGAAGACAATTCAAATTTCCTAAAGCATGTTGGTAGTGTTAAAATCAGAATAATTGAGAACTTCTCCATGTCAGAGCCTCCTAGATCTACCAAACTATGGGAAAATATGAAAGATTAAAGTTATATTTTAGAAACTGTGTTCTTAGGGCAAAGGTTACATTTTATACATTTAAATTGTGTCTGATTAAAATGAATTGTTTACAAATAACATTACAAATTATTATTATTTTCTTTTTTTTTTTTTTTTTAGGAATCAGGACTATCTAAGTGGATAGGAAATAAATTATCTCCTCTAGGTTCATTACCAGTATGGCTAATAATTCTGATATCTTCTTTGCTTGTCACATCTCTAACAGAGGTAGCCAGCAATCCAGCTACCATTACCCTTCTTCTCCCGATATTATCTTCACTGGTGGGTATCTCATTGATCTGCTTTTATACTCATCAAAAGTGTAGTGTTCTACTTTGCTTGTTCTCATATTGTGGTATGGGATCATTTTTGGTGCGAATTATCTTCCTATAAGTAGCTTATAGAGTGGTCTTTATTTGGGTTGATACTTTGTTGGGAGACCTCAACGCAGAACTCTGTTCTACATTCAAGCAGCAAGATCTTAAGAGAAGTACTTACCTTCTTTCTGCCCAGATTTTTCATTTGCAGATAAGTACAAGGGTCAGCCTGGGTCCTTTCCAGCTCTGAGACTTTGGGATTCAGTGTTTCCTGGCAACTTCAGTATTTACATGTCTAACACTGACACTTCTCCCTCCAGATTATTCCTCAGTTTCTGAGAAGTGGTTCATATAGGTGATTTGCAAGTGAATAAGAAGCTAGGCTTATGCTTCCGGCTTTAAGCTTAAATATCTTAGACATGGTTGTTTCTCTCTATAGCCCAGGGAATAATTTTAAAAGATAAGTAAAAACCAGATTTGCAAGGAGAGAGAGGAAACGACAATCTACCTT
This sequence comes from Prionailurus viverrinus, assembly GCF_022837055.1. NCBI lineage: Eukaryota > Metazoa > Chordata > Mammalia > Carnivora > Felidae > Prionailurus > Prionailurus viverrinus. The sequence continues at coordinate 141,020,137 of NC_062562.1, read as the reverse complement.
TTTTCTCCCCACCTAGCTAGCAATTACAAGAAATAGCGTTAAGTAAAATGTTTTCCTTATTGGGACGGCTAAGTTTGGTGAGAGGTAGCACTTTAAATTAAGAAGGATTGCCCTTCTGAAATTGTTCTCCTCCAGCTCAAGGCGCATATGATAGCATTCTTAAGCTGCTGCTTCAAATTAGAGAAGAAATGTAGGCAGTTTATACTGGCAAAATACCATTTTGGTTTTTCTGTTTTTTATTTCTCAACAGGGCACAGATGAAATGGCACAGTTAGAAAAGTTAGATGATGAATTAAGAATAGGAGTGACTCTTCTTCTGTGAAGATCCCTAAGCAAATTTCAAATTATATATGGCGCAGAGGCAGAAAAGTTAATGGAATAATGAGAAGCTTTGGAGCCAGAGAGACATAAGCCCCTACATAAGCTCTGCTGCTTGCCATCTTTGTGTCTGGACTTTAACCTTTCTGGGCCTTAGTTTCTTCATCTGTTATTTGGGGCTATAATAGCCATCTCATAGGTCATTGGGAAAATTAAGTTATTTTATATAAATACACACACACACACACACACACAGCACCTAGCACACTGGATAAATGATAAATTGCTTCTGTTTTTATTTAGTTCCTGGAATAAATGATACTTTATTTTCTAAATGAACTGAGCTTTAATACTTATGTGGGCATCAATAACCATGTAGACAACAACAAGAGGAAGAGACATTTCTGAAAAATATTCTTCAAGCTAGAGTTGCATTTATGTGTACAATTTTATGTCTTTAAGTTTTAACCTGCTTCTGTGAAAGTTTATTATAATAATTTTGCTCATTTTGATGCTTGGTGCCTACCTCAAAATTTCGCTTAGACTCCTTTGTCTTTCCCAACAGGCTGAAGCCATTCAAGTGAACCCTCTTTATATTTTGATACCTTCTACTCTGTGTACTTCATTTGCATTCCTCCTACCAGTAGCAAATCCACCCAATGCTATTGTTTTTTCATACGGCCATCTAAAAGTAATTGACATGGTGAGTGAGCTGAAAGAAAACAATCAGGTCCAATGTCTTGCGTTATCGCTCCTTTTACACACTAATCAACTTCCAGGGAAAGCATGGCTTGAGTTCTGTTTCTGAAGGTGAGTACATGATTGGTCATAGAATTGTTTTCAAGAGTGATACCAGAAGCAAACAGGCCATTAGAATTTGCAGTCACAAACACGGATACTGAATGCATCAGTAACACCCTGGAAGAGGGAAAAGAGCATAGACTGTGTTCCACACAAGGGCTTAAACTTACATGTCAAAATCAGAATCCAACTTGACCTAGGCAAAAGGAAGAAATAGAATTAATGAAATTCAGCAGAAAACCACGCCCTGTGGTTTTCTATCACAAATATCTTTGCAACCAACCAACATTTGCTTTGAATAACATACTGGGCTCAGTGCCTGCTGATGAAAAGTCGTCTTTCTTGCTGTGATTCTAATAGTGGCATCTGACATGAAAGTGCAAGCAAGTCATAACAGAACGTTTAGTGTGGTGTCTACATGTGGTGTTTCTTCCGATCCGATGGGGGCCCCAAAATGTGAGGCAACGATCGGGTGGAAGCCACCTGAGGCAGAACAGAGGAGATAGAAGTTGGCTGAATACACCACAAGAGAACAACGGGCAGGACGGCAGAAGAAAGGCTGTCTGCAAGGAGGCAGTGGGTGGGGGGCATTTTTAAAGGAGGAAGTTGAAGAGGTTTGGCAATATATGGAATTTTCCCTTTTTTGGTAACTGAGCCTGGTTGTAAGTAGCCCATTGTCATTTAGGGCCTTTGGATATTTGGGGGTGGGTCGCCTGATGGGCCTGTCGGTATTCAGCCAGGTGGTCACTGTGTCCCTTTCTACATTCCCTTGCTCATGGCTGTTTGCCGTGGTAGGCAAGGACTAGCTTGAGAATACTCTAGTCTCCCCCAAATCTTGATCACCAACTTCCAAACCAAACCAAACAGGAATGTAATGAAAGTAACTTCCATTAGTTTACTCTGCAGGTGCACTCCCCAGGTAAGTCCCAGCTCCCTCCCGCCACACACATTGCTGTCCCTACATTCCTGCAGTGTAAACATTTTGGAAATGCCTCTATGCAGAAGTCACATAATAATCTTTTGGAAAAGAAAATGTGTATGACACCATATAACCAGTGTCCTGTGCACATGAATTTAAACAATAAAAACAGGATTTTGGAAAAGTGAATGGCTTGCATAGAAAGAAAAGGAGACTCCCTATAATAATCATCACTAGATATCCCCTTTTGCTTTGGGGCTCCATGCTTTAAAACAAAGAATGCAGAGGTAAGCAATCTTTCCCTGTAAAAAGTCAGACAGTAAATATTTGACACTCTGTGGGCCGTATGCTCTCTCTCACGACTACTCAATTCTGCCATTGTATCACGACCGCAGCCAACAACAATATGTGAACAAATAGTCATAGTTCTAGTACCATAAAACTTTATTTACCAAAACAGGTCATGGGCAGTATTTTGCCAGTCTCTGTTTTAATGGATAGAAAACAACTTTGAAATTTTTAGTAGCTACTAGGATGATGACATAAGAGCCAGAAAAATGGGCACTCTAAGAAAGATGGATAGAAGTGGCATTTTATTAAATCTCAATAGGAGAATACTAAAGGCTAAACTAATAATGGTATTGAGTGAACATGAAGGATCCAGTTATCATATCGTGACCCGAACCTTACCCACTGAAAGACAAGACCTCAAAACTCAAATTCTGATTTAACATGAAATGGCAACTTTTTAAAGGGATTTTTTCTTGAGTTAGTTGATTCCAGTATATTCCTAAGAGGAACCTCTCAGCATCTCCAACTAAATGTCATTTAGCTGGGGACGGATTCTCCTTTGACATGAATGGAAGAATTCATTGTTTTATGAAATGACAACAATTTACACACATCATTTAGGGCGCATGTAAATCTGGCATATACTTTCTGCTACAGTGTTCTAACTCTCCTATAGGTTTTCTTTTGGGGAGACTGACATTTATGCTCTTTCCTGTTCAAGGTTAAAGCTGGACTTGGTGTTAACATCGTGGGTGTCGCTGTGGTGATGCTTGGCATGTCCACCTGGATTGTGACTCTGTTTGACCTGTCTACTTACCCTTCTTGGGCTCCTCCAATTAGTAATGCGACCATGCCATGACAAGCATGAACATTATAACTATCCTGTGGTGAGTTTTGAGAACCATTGAGAATTCACTGCAGATTTGGCTTTGGGAAATTGATGACACATTTAAATTAGTCCTGATGTAGCTTTTGTGGTTCCAGTAAACGCTCAAAACCTGCTGGCATAACCCAGAGTTCACAGCAAAGAGCGTCTCCGTGCCTTTATCAAGAAGCTCACAGCTGAGATTTTGCTCATAGACCCTATGCATCCTGCTTCAACGTAAGAGTAATTTATAACATGACCTTCAAAGAGATTAGGTGATTTATTTCATTTTATAGTTTTGGTTTGGTGTAACATTTCAAACATCAATTTAGTATTTCAGAAACTTCCCATAAAGCTAGAAATAGGAAATAAAACATACCACTTAATTAGGTACTTGGATAAATCATTTCTGTAGTGTTGCTGAAGGGAATTTGTTGAAAAACCAAAGCAGTGGTCATCTGCTGGTGCAGAAGAAAGGTTTAATTTAAATGAAATCTGCACTCTATCATTTTAAAAAATACCAGATTATTTTTGACGTATACATATGATATGAAAATTGAAATTGAACTGGTAGTTTCAAAATTATAGTTGAATCCACTAAACAACAGAAATCTCATAGATAAGGATTAATGTCTACTTGACCTTATGGTTGGATTAATATAATTCATACCTTTCTATCTCAGCGCACTAAGAAATGCATTTTGTAGAGCTGTGAATAATGCTTGCTATGATTTGCACTGTTAGCACAGTGTAGGTATAAAAGAAAGCTGAACACTATAAAACTATTAACACATTTATGTATATGTATAACAGTTTTGTTTATGTTATCTTATAAATACATAAATACAAAATATAAATATAAATCAGAAATACATAATGTCATATGTAAAAAGAGAAGATTCAGAAATCTAAATGAATTATCACTATGTATAGAGATAGAAAAAAATAACATAACTCCATTATTTTCAACATTGAGGCAAAATATCAGATGAAAAATAAGAATAAAAAAGTAAAACTGTTGACATATTTATGAAATAAAAATTATTAAATTAACTATTGAACAATAATTTTATTATTACTAAATAGTTAATAATTTAATAATTATTAAATTAATAGTTATTAAGTTATTCATGGGCAAAAAAAAAAAAAAAGGAAAAAAAGAAGGGGTGTCTGAGTGGCTCAGTTGGTTAAGCATCTGACTTTTGATTTCAGCTCAGGGCAGGATCTAAGTTTGTGGGTTTGAGAGCCCCATGTCAGGTGCTATGCTGGTGGTGAAGCCTGCTTGGGATTCTCTCTCTCTCTCTCTCTCTCTCTCTCTCTGCCCTCACTCATGCTTGCTCTCTCTCTCTCTCTCAAAAATAAACTTTAAAGCAGAAAAGGAAAGGAAAGGAAAGAAAAAAAGAAAGAGAAGAGAAGAAAAAAGAAATCTGAACATCCAAACAAAAATAGAAAGAGAATAGTCTCCTAGCACTCAGGATGTGAAAAAGAATAAGGTCTGTTGACATTTCCTAAATTCGACTACAGGGGAAAAAACAACAATGAAAAACAAAATAATGTGCACAGTTAGGAAAGGATGGAGAAGTTAAAACATAACAATTCTCATGCTAAAAATAAAGTGGAAGACAGGTTAAGAAAATACTTTTGGTATTTTTAATCTTGATAGAAGTCATCAGCCCTCAGTTGGTTTTTATGCAAATGATGGTACTTATAAGGTTGTTCTTGAAAATTAAATATAGCAAAAAGTAGTTTTTAAAAAGGAAGACATTCCTTTAAAAATTATATATTATACATTGTCTATGTTCATTGTCTATTAGTCAATGCAAAATTTATCATTTTTTTAAAAATTTGTCCATTTAAGCCTTACAATATATTGCTGCTTTATGTATGTCTTCTAAGTTCCCCCTATTCACTTATTTTTTTCCCTATCATATGTTATACTTTTACTTATGATCAATAGAATCTATTACTTTTTGGCTTTTTTTCTAGTCATTCAATTTATCACTGCTGAATTATATTATGTGATGAATACATTTTAATTATGAAAAAATGAAGTGACTTTTCAAATTAGAGTGAAGAAGTTTTCCCTTCAAAAAAATAATACAAACATTTCAGCTTGATTCATTTTAATGAATTGCTTCCACAGCTGCCAGCTGAGTACAAGAAAAATAATACTTAGTCAAATTTGTTTAAGTGAGCCATACTGTTCTCTTGCTCCACCTTTATGTTTAGTTGACATATCAAAAATGACTTAACTCATCCATTTCACATTTGTCCCATTTACATCAAAGTTCTCAAGCTATTTTAGTTTGAAAGTTGTGTACTGTCTTTGGAAGTTTCCAAAAGGCAATCTAAACAGATGATCAAACAAATCTGTGTCCTCCCACTCCATGGTAGAGAGTGTTTTTGTTATTATCCTGATCCTTTCTTAAAGGTTAACTAGAAATCTTTGTCACTTTAAGTCCCAGTATCTTCCTCAGGATTGGCTCTTGTCTAGATAATAGTAGCAATTTCACTAAGTGCCTATTTACTGTCTGTTCATGCAAGTGTTTGGAGGCCCCACTGGCGTATGTGTGTGTCTTTCACTCACTTCAGCTGCCTCTGTACATGTCAGCATCTCTAGAATTCAGACTTCCTTCCCTTCAAATGTCTGCACTCTTTCCACCTCACTTGGTCAACACGGCTTTGTTCTCTCCTTTCAGCCTGGGAGGTGGGGAAGTATGCTTTTAACCAATGAGAGTCATCAACCCTGTTATCAAAAATTGATAATATAATATCCTGGTACCTTGGAAGTTTCTTGACATGTATACTACATAGTATAATACGTAAAAGATTTATTATTTGATACATTATTATATCTCTGCCATGGCTAAATATTTGATAAAGATTGGGGCGCCTGGGTGATTCAGTCATTTAGGCGTCCAACTTCGATTCAGGTCACGATCTCACAGTTGATGGGTTCAAGCCCTGCATCGGGCTGTGTGCTGACAGCTCAGAGCCTGAAGTCTGCTTCAGATTCTCTGTCTTCCTCTCTCTCTCTGCCCCTCCCCTGCTTGTGCTGTCTCACTCTTTCTCAAAAATAGATAAGTATTAAAGAAAAGTTTTTTAAGCAAAAGAAGAAATGAAACACTTTATTTTTTTAATGTTTATTTATTTTGAGAGAGAGAGACACACAGAGCATGAGTTGGGGAGGGGCAGAGAAAGAGGGAGACACAGAATCTGAAGCAGGTTACAGGCTCTAAACTGTCAGCACAGAACCTGATGTGGGACTCAAACCCAAGAATAGTAGGATCATGACCTGAGCCAAAGTCTGATGCTCAACCGACTGGGCCATCCAGGTGCCCCAGAAGCACTTTAATCAAAGTAAAAATTATGGGGCACCTGGGTGACTTAGTTGGTTAAGCCTCCAACTCTTGATTTCAGCTCAGGTCATAATGTCACTGTCGTGGGATCGAGCCCCATGTTGGGCTCCATGTTGGGCATGGACCCTGCTTAAGATTCTCTCTCTCCCTCTTCCTCTGCTCTTCCCGTGCTCACATGCATTCTCTCTCTCTCTCTCTCTCTCTCTCAAAAAAAAAAAAGGGGGTGGGGGGTAAAAAGTTATTAGGTAAGTTTTCTGGATGCAGATATCAAAAACACAGGTCCCCAGACTGTGTTTGTAAAAGCAAGACCAGACTAGACCAAGAGTAAACAGTAAACCAGTGTAGAACTAAAGCAGAAATCAATGGGTTTTTCCAAATATGGGGATCATCATTTGCCTAAGAAGAAAAAGCCTCAGGGTTTAAAAAAGAAATAAAGGAGGTTTTCTTACTTATAGTATAGTGGTATAGATACTGGGGGTATTTTTAGGGGGAGTAGATTTTAAACCAAATAATAAAAAATATTGTATAACATATATTCCTATGCCAGCAAGAAAATAATGGAAGTCCTCAAGAGAAAGATGATTGAGCACCAGCAAGCACCCAGAGACTTAACCAAGGACTGACAGTGGCAACTGTTAATCCCTAGACATCTCAAAATTTTCTTTTAATGGGTAGATACACAGGAAGCAAGGGATGGGTGACAAAGCCAGGACCCAAGCAAGTGTAGGTTGAATGGAAAACTAAATTGAGTGAGGATCTCAAAGGGCTGTATTCTCAGAGCAAATGTGAACTGGGGGAAAAAAGCCCATCCTATAGAGGAAAACATCAAAGGAACCTTCATGTTTTGGCCTATGCACTAGGTAGAAGAGTAAAATCTCCCTTGAGAATTCGTAACTGTGCAGGTTAGGGGCCTAAACTCTCAATACCAGTGTGTATTGGAAAAAAACCTTAATCTGAAACTTTATCTTAAAACAATCCCGGGTTGGTAGTATGCCCAAGTATCTGGCAAAAGGAAGGAGCACCTTCTTCAGCCTGGGGCTCAGAGAATTACTAAGGTGAAATCTCTGTGAGAGATTATAATCAAAACTTGTAAATTCTGCCAAGACGCAAAACATACTGTGCAAGAGCCTGAATAATCCAAAGGACAAAGACAATAGATACTCTACTTATCAAATACAGAATATAAAATGAGGAAGTATAATGTTTGACAATATAAAAGAGGGTATGAGAAATATAATAATTGTGGTAGGCAGAATTCTAAAAATGTCTCCCTAAGTTTTCTGTCTTCTGGTTATTCAATCAAACACTAATCTAGGTATTGCGATGAAGGGGGTTTGCAGACATAATTAAGTTTATTCATCAGCTAGCCTTAAAATATGGAGATTATCCTGGATTATCCAGATGGGTCTAATGTGATCATATGAGATTTTAAAACCAAAAGAGGAATACAGAAGAGTCAAGGGGGTGAGATGAGACAATGAGAAGTCAGAGAGATTGGAAGCATTATAAGGCCTAACTCATTATCGGTGGTTTTTGAAGATGAAAGGGGTTATAAGCCAGGAATGCAGAAGACTCTAGAAGCCGAGAATGACCCCTGGTTGAAACCCAACAAGAAAACAGAGGCCTCAGTCCTACAGATTCATGGAACTGAATTCTACCAATCCTAAGCCTAGAAGTTGATTCTCCTCAAGAAACTCCAATAAGGAACACAGCCTGGAAGATGCCTTGATCTTAATCCTATGAGACTTGTTTTGGACAAGTCTGTTAATCTACAGAATTTTAGGATAATAATGACTATTGTTTTAAGCCAGTAAATTTGTGGTAGTTTTTATGACAACAATAGAAATCAAATAAAATAAGGAATGAGAGACTGTAAAAAGTGACCAGATAGATCTGAAAAAGTATCAAATAGAAATTTTAGACATGAAAACTATAAGTTAAGTTAAAAACTTAATGAATGGGTTAAATAGCACATTTTACAAACCAGTAAACTGTGTGAACTTGACAACACATTCCCAAAAAAATTAATTAGAATGCAACACAGAGATAGACAAAAGGAGCCCTGAAATGGAAGTAAAGAAAAATACAAGCTAGAATGCCAAATTATAACATATGTTTAATTAGAATTCCAAGAGTAGATTTAAAAAATGAAGGAGACACAATCACTGAATACAATGAGTGACAGTTTTCCAATACTAATAAAATAAACGAATCCAGATTTTCAAGAAGCATGATGAATCCAAAGCAGGACTTAGGGGGGAAAAACAGTAAATCTACACTCACCTACATGATTGTGAATAGTTGAACAACCAAGAGAAAGACAAGATCTTAATAGAAGACTAAGGCTTAGACTAAGGCTACTTTCTCAAAAGCAATTAGAAACAGTGAAGTATCTTCAAGTGCTAAAACAAAGAATTGGATATCTAGAAAATCTATGTTTTAAGAATAAAAGAAGGGACACCTGGGTGGCTCAGCCAGTTGAGCACCCAACTCTTGATTTCGGCTCAGGTCATGATTCCAGGGTTGTGGGATCTGCATTGGGCTCTGCGCTGAGTGGAGCTTACTTAAGATTCTCTCTCTCTCTCTCTCTCTCTCTCTCTCTCTCTCTCTCTCCCTCCCTCCCTCAGCCCCTCTCCCCCATTCATGCTCTCTCTCTGTCTCCAAAATATAAATTAAAATAAAATTTCAAAAAAGAAAACTAAAGAATTTTCAAACTAACAAAAACTAAGACAGTTTACCACTAACCAAAGCTCCAAAATTACTTCTATTGGTCATATCAAAAGAAAAAGAATTCAAGGAAGAAGATAATGTGACACAATAAGAAATGGTGAATAATCAAACTGATAAATATATGGGTTTGAAAAACCAAGTAGAATTAAAATACTACAAGAGCAAAATGTACAGTTCCAAGGAGACAAAATAGTCTAATTTTGCTCTCAAGCCCCATTTTCTTGGCAGTAGGACACTTAATCTAACTAAATCAAAGCCAAATTCACCATTTCAGTGTTTTAACGGATTTCAGAGTTTAATTTAGTCAAACTTAGTTTTTGTGTTTTCGATCCTCTCTCTTATTTCCTTCAGCTTACAGTTTTTATCCAAGTTTTGTGGACCGTACATGTGAAACTCTCACTGAGTGACTGTAATGTATCTAGTCTTTGTGATTAGACTGGCTTCCACCAAGATGCACAGTCCTCGGAAGTGTACAGTTCTCATTGGTTTTATCATTCACTTCTGATTGAAAGATGTACTCATGCGACTCACATCATCCCTGAAGTCAACATCTCCTCATTGTAACCACAGGCTCTATTGATCCACCGCTTGAAGGGCTTTCAGGACTTTGGATACTCTGCATCTCTCTGGGGTCCTGGCAGTCTGAGGAGGAAAGTGTGTCTAAGCCTCACCTGTACCACACTCCTTCCCATTAGTCTGCTTTCCTGCTGGACTGCATGTTAAGTGCAAGGGAGAGAGAGCCTGAAGCTCACATCTTATACCCAGAAGAGTCAGTATATTCATTCATTCATTCATTCATTCATTCAATAAGTCATTAATTAATTATTCATTAAAAATAATGGATGCAACCTTATAGCCACAGAACAGAGCACATCAGCCTAGCTCAAATGGAGACCAAAACCATTGTTTGTCTTAAGAAGTGTTTATGAGCATAGGATCTGGAGGCAGATTGCCAGCACTGAATCCCTGCTCTCCACTCACGATTCCGTCTTCAGATGTGTTAGGTAACCTCTGTATGCTGCAATTTCCTCATCTGAAAATGGGAAGGCAGAAGGATATTTTCATGGAGTTACAAGCATTAAATGAGTTAATTACACAGAGAACACTTACAACAGTAACTGGCCATAGTAAAAGCTCAGTATGAGATAGTATTCTTCTCAATGTTGTATCATTTTTATTCCTCACCACAGCACACAGAAGTAATTGCACTCATAAAATCACTAGACTTGGTCAGACTCCTTCTTCAGGAGGCTCTTAGCCAAGATCTCATTGAAACCTTAGGATTTAAGTGAGAAAGGTTACTCCTAGTTCATAACACCTAAGCAGAGATTTCCAGAGAATCTTCTAATATTTACCCAATAAGTTGAGAGAGAACACTGGAGGTGAAACAGTGACCAAAGTATGTATTTTTTTTAATGGACCTCAATTTATAGAATTCAGTGCACAAAGACTCTATAAGGAAATTTAGACACCATAGACAGTACTGTAAGCCAAGTTGAATAACTTACTGAAATAATGTGGCATTATGTTCATATCGAATGAGCCTCTCACTCCATTAAATGATTCTCATCATTAGTTTTCACTTCAGGGATTTTCAAATAGTTCAAAACTCCCCATGTTGCCAATGCTCCCTGGAGCATTGTCTGCAGGGTTGTTGATGAATCCTGACAGCTGTAGTTCTGTGCACCTGCTGAGCTGAGCCTACCCTCTGACCTCCCCGCAGCAGCACGTCTACCGCTGGGCCACTGAGTCAGATGCTATGCCTTTGTGGTTATTGTTCTGTAAAAAGTACGCCCTGAAGATTACCAAAATATCAGAAATGTCACGCAGCCTCCTCCTTCATTCCAAGAGGATTTGTGTGCTCTTGAATCCATGTGAAATAGCCAGCATTTCCATTATTTTTCCTTATTTATTCTAATTGCTTCATTCTGCCCTTTTTTGTTTCTTTTTTGTTTTTTGTTTCTTGATGCATTTTTTTTAAGCAAACGTGGTTTAGATTCCTCAGAAAAGTCAGATACTATGTTTGTTAGAACCTCAGGATAGCGATCTCTTAACAGGGCTTCTACACAAAGAAATTACAAATAGATCACTTTGCACATCTACTCCAGATTCAATTATGGCCTATGGATAAATTTGCAACTAGAGCTTGAAAATTACATACCTTATATTTCATACAACGGCTTTCAAATTCCATGTCATCCTGATAGAAAGTAGGGGAAGTTTTGGTGGCACAGTTTAGGAAAGAAAGAAGAGATGTTCTGAAAACAGGAAATTCGATTTATTTTAACATGACTGCCGTGAAATCGGCTTCTACTTTGAAGAAAGTCTTCAATTCCTCAAACAATTTTGTATGTGTTAGATGCTGGACTTCCAGACTAGCCTCCAGAGGCCTTCCTTTCCTAGCACTTCTTGACGGAGTTGAGGGACTTTTACCACCTTAGACAATTAAAATAAGCCGTGTACCAGAAACAAACATTTTTGAGACTAGAACAAGAACCCAATGAACTCTAGTCATAATGGATAAATGAACTGAGGAAGAATTGACATTTTAAAAATTTTGAGTCTCCTGACCCATGAACACACTGCATTTCTCTATTTAGGTATTCTTTAATTTCTCTGAGCAATGTTATATAGTTTTCGATGTACAGTTTGTTCATCTTTAAACACATTTAACCCTAAGTGTTGCTATTGTCAGTGGTCTTATATTTTAGCTTCAATTTCTGGTTGATAGTTGCCATGATTTAGAAATGCCATACATTTTTATAAATTGATTTTGTACCTGCACCGTTGCTAAGCTTACTTAGTATTTCTAGTTGGGTTTTGGAGTGGGTTTGGGGGGTTTTTCTTATTGTTGTTATTTTGGTAAATTTCATAAAATTGTCTACATGATATCTTCTGTGAATAAAATCGGCAGTATTTCACCCTTTCCAATCTGATTACTTTTATTTCCCATTTTATCTTAAAATATCTTTGTTTTTTCTTCTCCTAGTAGCATTTTTTTTTACCATTAATTATGAATGTTTGCTGTTGAATTTTCAGAGCCTTTTTAATCAGATTGAGGGAACTCTTCTCCTGCTAGTTTGCTGAGAGGTTTTTTTTGTTGTTGGTTTTTTTTTTTTTTTTTTAATTAGGAATGGATGTTGGAATTTGTCAAATGCTTTTGCTGCACCTTTGGAGCTTATATTCTAGTTTTATTTTGCAGTCTTTTAATATGCTAAATTACACTGAATTAGACAAACTTTGAACATGATATTTTGTATTTTATATATTGTTAGATTTTGTTTACCAAAATTTTGTTAAGAATTTTTGCACCAGTGTTCAGGATGGACATTGGTCTGTAGCTTCCTTACTTTGTTGTTTTTGTTGTTGTATTAGGATAATGCTTGCCTAAGAGAATGAGTTAGGAAGCATTTTCTTCTCTTCAATTGTCTGGAAGAGTTGTAGAATTTAAATTATTTTAAATTTATTGAGATTCTTTATGAAAGAATATTGTTTATCTTGAGAAATATTCTGCCTTGAAAAGGGTATGTATTCTGCTGTTGCTGAGCAGAGACTTGTAAAGTGTCAATTGGGCCAACTTTGTTGATACTTTTTTCAATTATTCTATATTCTTACCGATTTTTTTTCCTCCTTGTTCTGCCAATATATATCAAGAGAGGAATTTTGAAATCTTTGCCTATAATTGTAGAGTTGTCAGTTACTTGCATTTTGACCTGCTTTTGCTCTATGTTTTTCAAAACTCTACTTTTTGGTTAGTGTGTAAACATAAGGTTGCTATGTACTCTATGCCTTTATCACTATATAATGCTCTTTTTACCAATGTTGATATTCTTCACTCTGAAATATATGGGTATTAATGTAAGTATACTTTTTAAATTAGTTTTAGCATAGGTTATCTTTTTCCAGTCCTTTATTTGTAACTGGCTTGTGTCTTTATATTTAAGGTGAGTTTCTTATAGGAAATATGATCAAATCTTGTGTTCTTATGTATTAATCAAATATGACTGACTCTGCTATTTAATTTAAGTATTTATGTCTTTTGTATTTATGTTACATTTTGTATAATTGCATTTAAATCCACAATTTTGCTGTTTTTTCCAATTTTATTTGTTCCGTGCTTTGTTTCCCTCTTGTACTGCCCTCCTTTGGATTATTGACTTTTTTATGACTTAATTTTATTTCATTCCTTGACTTATTTATTGTAATATTTCTAGTTTCTTGAAGATTCACAGTATACATCTTTAACTATCACAATTTACATAATATATTACTGCTTTATGTGTAATATTCTTTTTTTTTAATTTTATTTTTACTTTTTAAAATTTACATCCAAATCAGTTAGCATATAGTGCAACAATGATTTCAGGAGTAGATTCCTTAAGCCCCTTACCCATTTAGCCCATCCCCCCTCCCACAACCCCTCCAGCAACCCTCAGTTTGTTCTCCATATTTATGAGTCTCTTCTGTTTTGTCCCCTTCTGTTTTTACATTATTTTTGTTTCCCTTCCCTTATGTTCATCTGTTCTTTATCTTAAAGTCCTCATATGAGTGAATTGATATGATTTTTGTCTTTCTCTGACTGACTAATTTCACTTAGCATAATAACCTCCAGTTCCATCCACGTAGTTGCAAATGGCAAGATTTCATTCTTTTTGATTGCCGAGTAATACTCCATCGTATCTATATACCACTTCTTCTTTATCCATTCATCCATTGATGGAAATTTGGGCTCTTTCCATACTTTGGCTATTGTTGATAGTGCTGCTATAAACATGGGGATGCATGTGTCCCTTCAAAACAGCACACCTGTATCCCGTGGGTAAATGCCTAGTAGTGCCATTGCTGGGTCATAGGGTAGTTCTATTTTTAGATTTTTGAGGAACCTCCATACTGTTTTCCAGAGTGGCTGCACCAGCTTGCATTGCCACCAACAGTGCAAAAGAGATCCTCTCCACATCCTCGTCGACATCAGTTGTTGCCTGAGTTGTTAATGTTAGCCATTCTGACAGGTGTAAGGTGGTATCTTATTGTGGTTTTGATTTGTATTTCCCTGATGATGAGTGATGTTGAGCATTTCTTCATGTGTCAGTTAGCCATCTGGATGTCTTCCTTGGAAAAGTGTCTATTCATGTCTTTCGCCCATTTCTTCACTGGATTATTTGTTTTTTGGGTGTTGAGTTTGATAAGTTCTTTATAGACTTTGGATACTAACCCTTTATCTGATATGTCATTTGCAAATATCTTCTCCCAATCTGTCGGTTGCCTTTTAGTTTTGCTGATTGTTTCTTCGCTGTGCAGAAGCTTTTTATTTTGATGAGGTTCCAGTAGTTCATTTTTGCTTTTATTTCCCTTGCCTCTGGAGACGTGTTGAGTAAGAAGTTGCTGCAGGCAACATCAAAGAGGTTTTTGCCTGCTTTCTCCCCGAGGATTTTGATGGCTTCCTGTCTTACATTGAGGTCTTTCATCCATTTTGAGTTTATTTTTGTGTATGGTGTAAGAAAGTGGTCCAGGTTCATTCTTCTGTATATTGCTGTCCAGTTTTGCCAGCACCACTTGCTGAAGAGACTGTCTTTATTCCATTGGATATTCTTTCCTGCTTTGTTAAAGATTAGTTGGCCATACGTTTGTGGGTCCATTTCTAGGTTCTCTATTCTGTTCCATTGATCTGAGTGTCTGTTCTTGTGCCAGTACCATACTGTCTTGATGATTACAGTTTTGGAGTATATCTTGAAGTCTGGGATTGTGATGCATCCTCCTTTGGTTTTCTTTTTCAAGATTGCTTTGGCTATTTGGGTCTCTTCTGGTTCCATACAAATTTTAGAATTATTTGTTCTAGCTCTGTGAAGAATGCTGATGTTACTTTGATAGGGATTGCATTGAATATGTAGATTGCTTAGGGTAGTATTGATATTTTAACAATATTTGTTCTTCCTATCCAGGAGCATGGAATCTTTTTCCATTTTTTTGTGTCTTCTTCAATTTCTTTCATAAGCTTTCTATAGTTTTCAGTGTATAGATTTTTCACCTCTTTGGTTAGATTTATTCCTAGGTATTTTATGGTTTTTGGTGCAACTGTAATGGGATCAATTCCTTAATTTCTCCCTCTGTTGCTTCATTGTTGGTGTATAGGAATGCAACTGATTTCTGTGTGTTGATTTTATATCTGCAACTTTGCTTAATTCATGAATCAATTCTAGCAGTTTTTTGCTGGAATGTTTTGGGTTTTCCATATAGAGTATCATGTCATCTGCAAAGAGTGAATGTTTGACCTCCTCCTGGCCGATTTGGATGCCTTTTATTTCTTTGTGTTGTCTGATCGCAGAGGCTAAGACTTCCAATACTATGTTGAATAACAGTGGTGAGAGTGGACATCCCTGTCTTGTTCCTGACCTTAGGTGGAAAGCTCTCAGTTTTTCCCCATTGAGGATGATATTAGCATTAGGTCTTTCATATATGGCTTTTAGGATCTCAAGATGTGCTCCTTCTATCCCTACTTTCTTGAGGGTTTTTATCAAGAAAGAATGCTGTATTTTGTCCAATGCTTTCTCTGCATCTATTGATAGGATCATATGGTTCTTGTCCTTCCTTTTATTGATGTGATGAATCACATTAATTGTTTTGTGGATATTAAACCAGCCCTGTATCCCAGGTATAAATCCCACTTGGTCATGGTGAATAATTTTTTTTTAATGTATTGTTGGATCTGGTTGGCCAATATCTTGTTGAGGATTTTTGCATCCATGTTCATCAGGGAATTTAGTCTATAATTCTCCTTTTTAGTGGGATCTCTGTCTGGTTTTGGAATCAAGGTAATGCTGGCTTCATAGAAAGAGTTTGGAAGTTTTCCTTCCATTTCTATTTTTTGGAACAATTTCAAGAGAATAGGTGCTAACTCTTCCTTAAAGGTTTGGTAGAATTCCCCTGGAAAGCCATCTGGCCCTGGACTCTTGTTTTTTGGCAGATTTTTGATTACTAATTCGATTTCCTTACTGGTTATGGGTCTGTTCAAATTTTCTATTTCTTCCTGTTTCAGTTTTGGTAGTGTATATGTTTCTAGGAGTTTGTCCATTTCTTCCAGATTACCCATTTTATTGGCATATAGTTGCTCATAATATTCTCTTATTATTGTTTTCATTTGTTTTCATTTCATTCTGAACACAACAGAATCTCTCCTCTTTCATTCTTGATTTTATTTATTTGGGTCCTTTCGTTTTTCTTCTTGGTCAGACTGGCTAGTGGTTTATCAATTTTGTTAATTCTTTCAAAGAACCAGCTTCTGGTTTCATTGACCTGTTCTACTGTTTTTTTTGGTTTTGATAGCATTAATTTCTGCTCTAATCTTTATTATTTCCTGTCTTCTGCTGGTTTGGGGTTTTATTTGTTGTTCTTTTTCCAGCTCCTTAGGGCAGAAGGTTAGGTTGTGTATCTGAGATCTTTCTTCCTTCTTTAAGAAGGCCTGGATGGCTATATAGTTCCCTCCTATGACTGCTTTGCTGCATCCTAGAGGTTTTCAATTGTGGTGTTATCACTTTCATTGACTTCCATATACTTTTTAATTTCCTCTTTAACTGCTCAGTTAGCCCATTCATTCTTTAGTAGGATGTTATTCAGTCACCAGGTATTTGTTACTTTGCCAAATTTTTTCTTGTGGTTGATTTTGAGTTTCATAGCATTGTGGTCTGAAAATATGCACGGTATGATCTCAATCTTTTTATACTTACTTAGGGCTGATTTGTGGTCTGTTCTGGAGAATGTTCCATGTGCACTGGAGAAGAATGTATATTCTGCTGCTTTAGGATGAAATGTTCTGAATATATCTGTTAAGTCCATCTGGTCCAGTGTGTCATTCAAAGCCATTGTTTCCTTGTTGGTTTTTTGATTAGATGATCTGTCCATTGCTGTGAGTGTGGTGTTGAAGTCTCCTACTATTATGGTATTACTATCGATGAGTTTCTTTTTTTTTTTTTTTAATTTTTAACGTTTATTTATTTTTGAGACAGAGACAGCATGAACGGGGGAGGGTCAGAGAGAGGGAGACACAGAATCTGAAACAGGCTTCAGGCTCTGAGCCGTCAGAACAGAGCCCGATGCAGGGCTCGAACTCACGGACTGCGAGATCATGACCTGAGCCAAAGTCGGCCGCTTAACCGACTGAGCCACCCAGGGCCCCTCGATGAGTTTCTTTACATTTGTGATTAACTGATTTATATATTTGGGTGTTTCCACATTTGGCGCATAAATGTTTACAATTTTTAGGTCTTCTTGGTCTATAGACTCCTTGATTATGATATAATGCCCTTCTGCATCTCTTGATACAGTCTTTGTTTTAAAGTCTAGATTGTCTGATATAAGTATGGCTACTCTGGCTTCCTTTTGTTGACCGTTAGCATGATAGATGGTTCTCCATCCCCTTATTTTCAATCTGAAGGTGTCTTTAGGTCTAAAGTGGGTCTCTTGTAAACAGCATATAGATGGATCTTGTTTTCTTATCCATTCTGTTACCCTATGTCTTTTGATTGGAGCGTTGAGTCCATTGACATTTAGAGTGAGTGCTGAAAGTACTGAAAGATGATGCTTGTTGAGTTGGAGTTTCTGGTGGTGTTCTCTGGTCCTTTCTAATCTTTTGTTGCTTTTGGTTTGTATATATATATATATATATATTTCATCTTTTCTCCCCTCTGAAAATCCCCCTTAACATTTCTTGCAGGACTGGTTTAGTGGTCGCAAACGTCTTTATTTTTTGTTTGTCTGGGAAACTTTTTATCTCTCCTTGTATTTTGAATGACAGCCTTGCTGGATAAAGAATTCTTGGCTACATATTTTTCCGATTCAGCACACTGAATATGTCCTGCCACTCCTTTCTGACCTGCCAGTTTTCTGTGGATAGGTCTGCTGCAAACCTGATCTGTCTTCCCTTGTAGGTTAGCAACTTTTTTTCCCTTACTGCTTTCATGATTCTTTCCTTGCCTGAGTAGTTTGTGAATTTGACTATGATATGCCTTGTTGATGGTTGGTTTTTGTTGAATCTAATGAGGGTCCTCTGTGCTCCCTGGATTTTGATGTCTCTGTCTTTCCCCAGGGTAGGAAAGTTTTCCACTATGATTTGCTCACATAACCCTTCTACCCCTATTTCTCTCTCTTCCTCTTCTGGGACCCCTATGATTCTGATGTTGTTCCTTTTTAATGAGTCACTGATTTCTCTAATCTTAAATCATGCTCTTTTGCCTTAATCTACCTCTTTTTTCCTGCTTCATTATTCTCTATAAGTTTGTCCTCTATATCGTTGATTCTCTGTTCTGCCTCATCCATCCTTGCTGCCGCTGCATCCATCCGTGATTGCAGCTCAGTTATAGCATTTTTAATCTCATTCTGGCTATTCTTTACTTCTTTTATCTCTGCTGAAAGGGATTCTAATCTATTTTCGACTCCAGCTAGTATTCTTATTATCGTGATTCTAAATTCTGGTTCAGACATCTTGCTTGTATCTGTGTTGGTTAAATCCCTGGCTGTCGTTTTTTGTGCTCTTTCTTTTGGAGTGAATTCCTTCATTTTGTCATTTTGAAGGGAGAAAAGGAATTAATGAGGTAGAAAAATTGAAATAAAAAAATTAAAATTAAAAAAATTAAAATTAAAAATTAAAAACACGCACAAAAATCAAATAGATAATGCTAGATCCTAGGTGAGTTTTGGTCTGTGTGTTGAAAGTGGTTTGACAGATTAGAGAAAGAAAAAAACAAAAGGGGGGGGAAGGAGAAAAAAGGAAATCGTTTGAGAATTTGAAAAAATGAATACACTGAAGTAGACTAAAATGAGATGATGGGGGTAAAATAGAATTTGAAAAAATATACACAAAGGTAAAGAATGTGGTAGAAAAAAGTCAAAGAAGAGTATTTTTAATAAAAATTAAAAATAAATATGAATTTTTTCATTTTCTATATTTAAGAAAAAAGAAAATAAAGGAAAAAGAAAAAAGATAAAAAAAGAAAAAAGAAATCGTTTGAAAATTTGTAGAAGTGAATACACTGTAGTAGACTAAAATAAAATAATGGAAGTAAAATAGAATTTGAAAAAAATTACATAAAAGCAAAAACTTATGGTAATAAAAATTAAATAAAAATATTTTTAACAGAAATTGAAAGTAAAAATGAAGTTTTCTCTCTCTGCATTCAAGAAAAAGAAAATAAATGAAAAAGAAAAAAAGAAAAATAAAGAAAAAAAGGAAATTGAAAATTTGAAAAGGTGAGTACACTGAAGTAGACAAAAATAAAATGATGGAAGTAAAGTAGAATTTGAAAAAAATTACACAAAAGTAAAGAATATAGTAATAAAAATTAAAGATATATTTAATAAAAATTGAAAATAAAAATGAAGTTTTTCTCTTTCTGTATTCAAAAAAAAAGAAAAGAATTGTAAAAGAGAAAAAGGAAAAAGAAAAAAGAAAGAAAGAAAAAAATTGAATAGATGAACCTGTGAACAGACTGAAGTAGGACTGAAATTGCTTTGTTTTCCCCTAGAAGTCAGTCTATGTAGCTCTTTATAGTCCATAAGCTGGTGGTGAGGCTTGTGTTCTTGAAGAGCGAAGTTGGCCCAGTTGGGCGGGGCTCAGTGTAACAGCTCCGCTCTCCACTAGATGGCACTGCTAGCCTACTGGGGTGGATTGTTGCCATGCGCATAGGTGCATACGTGCATGTGCAGGAGTGGTGAAAATGGCGCCATCCAGCTACCCAGTCTGTTCTCCCAGATGAGCAATTGCACACCCATCCTCTGTCTTTAGCTCTCGTCCACTTTCTGCTTTTTCTCTCTCCATGCGCCCCCAGGCAGTACCTCTCTCCCAAGTTTTGTCTCAGATGTGGCTGTTTTCCCTGGCCCCTTACTTCCAAAGAACTGCGGCTTTGACCCATTCCAACCCTCTGCGGTTGGGTCGCATGAGCAATGGCTAAATGTCGGCTGCACCCAGGAACGCCCGCTGGACCCTGTTGTTGTTGGTGCCCCGAGACTGCAGCCAGATGCTAGACCGCCCCAGAAAAAGTTCGTGAGACAATATAGCAGCAACATTTCAGGGATTATGGAAAATCCCACCACACATGTGGCACCAGGCTTCACCCTTAATGACCTTCCCCAGCACCAGCGAATATGGCCGCCTTCCGGGTCTGCCGGGACTGGGTGGCTTCAACAGTCTCTACCAACTGTCCTTCCAGCAGTGGAATCGCTTTTCCCCATGTGGCCCAAGAACCTCCTGAACCCCAGTCTGTTCCTGGGGATTCGCCCTTCCCAGGTATCGATTACCGCCAGGTATCGAGCTGCAGAGTTGCAGCCTTTGTGCTCCCCTTGTTTACAGTCTTAATGGAATTTAAACCCTCTCCTTTCTCCTTTCTCCCTTTTTAGTTTAGACCCTGTGGCTGTTTCCAGTTTTTCCCCTTTCTCTCCAGCTGCTTTTGGGGAGGGGTGATTTTCCCGTATTCTACCCCCACACAGTCTCCATCCTCTCTCTGCCCACAAAAGTGGTTCTCTACCTTTCGCAGCTTCTCGCTCCCCATGTTCAGCTCTCTGCACTGCATACCTGCTGAATTCTGTGGTTCAGGTTGTGCAGATTGTTGTGTTAATCCTCCAATCAGTTTTCTAGGTGTGTAGGATGGTTTAGTATTGGTCTGGCTGTATTTCATGGACACAAGACACACAAAAAGCTTCCATGCTGTTCTGCCATCTTGGCTCCTCCCTTTATGTGTAATATTCTTAACAGAATTTATACCTATAGCCTCCTCTTACCACTTTGTGTTATTGTTGTCATACATTTTATTTGTATATAGATCATAAACTAAAAAATGAATTGCTATTTTTTATCTAAACAGTCAACTTTTGAAAATAACAAAAAATATTTGATTTTTTTCCACATTTTTCATTTCTTTTATATAAGCTTGCTATTTTGATTTCTACCTGGTATAATTTTTATTCTTTAAGCTTTTTTAAATCTGGAAAAAATCTAATTTACCTTTATTTTGGAAAGATATTTTCACTGGGAATAGAATTTTAAGTTGATAGTATTTTTCTCTCAGAAAATTAACAATGTTCCATAGTCTTCTGGTTTATATTCTTTTTGATAAGAATTCCTAACTTTTAATTCCTAACTTTGTTCTTCCATATGTAATGTGTATGTTTTTTCTTCTGGCTACTTTTAAGATTTTTCTTTATTACTGATTTTATACAATTTTATTATAAGGTACCTTGGTGTAATTTTATTTCTATGTGTTCAGGTTTCATTAGCCTTCAAAGTATTTATAATCAGATGTTTGTTTTTATCAAATTTTGGTGTAATTTTCTTTGTTTCTATGTGTTCAGGTTTCATCAGGTTTCAGTGTATTTATAAAAGTTTTTTTTTTTTAATCAAATCTGGAAAACCTTCATCCATTTTTCCTTAAAATAGTCTCTCTATGCCTCCTTTTATTTCAGGGACTACAATTACACACATATTTGGTCACTTGATATTGTTCCAAAGTACACTGAATCTCTGTTTTTGTTTTCTGTTTTTTCCATCATTTTTTATGTGTGTTTATCATTTTGAATAGTCTCTGTTGTTACATCTTTAGTTTTACCAGTTCTTTCTTCTTCGTTGTCTAATCTGTTAACTCCATCAAGTACATTTTCCGTCTCAAACATTGTAATTTTCAACTTTAGAAATTTGATTTGGGTCTTTTGTATTTTTCCTGTAATTATTGAGCATACTCATATTTTTCTCTACCTTCTTGAACATATGTAATATAGTTTTAATAACTTTCATGATCTTATCTACTAATTCTATCACCTATGTCATTTCTGTTTCTATTCCTGTTGCTTGACTTTTCTCTCTTTTAAGAGTCCTGTTTTCCTTCTTTTGCTGTCTGGTATTTTTTTTTTTTTTCAATTGAGAGCCATATATTGCTTATTTTACTTTGTTTAATACTATACATATACATATATATGCCTATATATATATATATATATATATATATATATTTATTTAAGTTTATTAATTTCTGAGAGAGGGAGGGGGGGAGATAGAGAGAGAGAGAGAAAGAGAGAGAGAGAGAGAGAGAGAGAGAGAGAGAGAATCTTAAGCAGCCTCCATGCTATCACGGAGGGCTTGAACTCATGAATCATGAGATTTTGGCTTGAGCCAGAACAAAGAGTCAGATGCTTAACCAACTGAGCCACCCAAGTGCCCTAATACCAGATATATTTTTGTTCCTAACATACTTGAGTGTTATTCTGGGGCATTCTTGCATTATTCAGAAATATTTTGATCCTTGCTCTTAAGATTTACTGGGTGAGACCAGGAAAACCTTTAGTAGAGTGACATTTGCCTCATACTGAGGCAATACCTTTTTGAGTATTGTACTGGATGCTCCATTAATTTACCACTCTAGCTCATGGGAACATGAATTATTCCCAGCCCTGTGCTAGTTTTTGGAATTGTCCCGTCTAATAATTTGATTCGTTTTTTCTTCACCCTTAGCTAGTTTCCTGAGAGACAGGCATTAATCAGTATTCAGCAGATTAGTGGACAGGATTCCTGGAGATCTCTCTGCACTTGTCAGTGCATGTTTCTCCTTTCTGATACTCTGCCTGATAACTACAGCCACCTGTCCTCTTCACACTCCCAGCGCCATCTATTCAACTCAGGTGATCACCAGTATCGGCCTGGATTCCCTTTTTTGAACCTGCTGCCTGGAAACTCTCCCCTTGTTGTAAGTTGGAATAATCATAGTTCTCAATGATTTCTTCTCTCTCAGAGATCACTGTCCTGTATTTCCTGATGTCCAATGTCTGAAAATTGTTGTTTCATATCATTTTTCCTATTTTTAGTTATTTGAGGCAGAGGGTGAATCCTGTTCCTCATGCTGTATCTTGCCAAAAGTGGAAGTATCTAGAAGAGCCAGATGTAATTATAATCTTTTTCTCCTAGTAAGGTTGGAATCAGGACAAGTGGAGTTAATTGGATGGTTCTGAAGTCTCCAATTTTAATCACTGGTGTATAATTCAGCTCTTAAATAAGAGAGTAAATACTGTATGAAGAGCCTCTATGGTAGTATTGGGAAGTAGAGAGGGTTGCTTCATGAATGCAATTTGAATTTGTTGAGTTTGAGATTTATTCACCACTTATGAGAGACTTAAGAATAAATAACTAATGAGCACTTAAATAATCCGAATGTGAAATAGCAAATAGTAGTCAGACCTGCATTTCTAGTTTAAAATTAAAGATGAAGTGAGTCTGGAACATACAAAAAATGTGTAAGAACATCCTTTCTGTTGTTTCTTCATCGTCAGTACTATGATAGCTACCTGATATTAATGTCCTATATTGTTTGATATATTTTTAATTATTATTTTAATTCAGAACTAAAGTTTTATGGCCCTATTTGAGAGTATGCTATGACAAATGTAACCCATATGTGTGTGTATGTGTATATATATATATATATATATATATATATATATATATTGCTTATATGTAAAAATAATAAAGGCATATACAGGGATATATATATGCAGTTTTAAAATCTTGGGAAAATTGTTCAGAGAACAATTCAACTGCAAAGTAAGTTCAACATGAGGAGGCAGGTCTCTGACAGAAACTGTGATATGTGTGGTATGACAGGAATATTTTATTTTCACAGCCATGGGACTTTTTGGGTAGATCATCTAACAGATGTTAAATGAATAATAAATAATGACAGGTTATTCCGCAGGGTCTGGGAAGTAATTTTTTACTACAGTCCTTGATATTGCTCTCCATAAACTTTTAATCTCCATCTCAGCTGGGAAAGTAATTGCTTCTGGTCAGAGCTGGAGGTCCACTGGGAGCGAGCAGTCCTCTCCTCAGGGAACCCAGTGGGTTAGTATCCCTAAGTATCCCTAAGATACGCTCTTATCTTCCTCTCCGTACAGAACCTACTCATGGGTCCTCCTTAGAATTTGAACAGGGCCAGAATCCATCATCAGCACTGGAATTTGAATCCTCGCATTAACGCCTGTAGTCAGGACTGTATGTGTGATTTAATGTGCTAGATATTTTATACTTTGACTTAAAGCCAGCTTTATAGTTAATGTATTACTGAAGGCTAAAGTTACTTGTATTTACCTCCCCATATTTTTGTAAAGCCAGAATTCTGAAGATTATAAAGAACATAAGGGGTGCCTGGCTGGCTCAGTCAGTAGAGCATGTGACTCTTGACATTGTTAAGTTTGAGCCCCATGTTGGTTGGAGAGATTACTACAAAGTAAAATCTCTAAAATAAAAAAGAACATCAATCATCCCATGAAGACAGAAATCTCACTGGCCACTATTTACATTCCTCCTCGCCATCTATTTTCTTTATCTTCTTTTATTCACTTGACTAAAGAATGTAAACAAGGAAAGAAAACTACATACAATTCCCTAAAGCACTATTGAACATTTCTAGTAGATTGCTTTTTAAAGTCTGTCATTAGCCAAGTACTTCACAAAATATAAAGCATGTTTGCAAGAAAGAGAATTTTTAACTTAGCAGTCTTTGCTGTGCCTCCTGGGAAAACCTACATGGAGAGCAGAGGTGATAACTAAACACGCAAGTACTGTTTGTTGTGATATTACTAATCGCATCTTATGCGATCTCCTCTGACTCTATTCTCCAAACATTGTGGATATTGAATAGCAATGAAGTGGCTCAATGAATCCAATAACATTCAAGAGAGTTTAAAGTCGACTTTAAATTTAGATTTTTGAGTATCATAACGGAGACAGACTAGTTTACCCGACTTCAAGACTTATTATATAGATAGAGTATTCAAGACTATGTGGTATTGGTAAAGGCATGGACATATATAGTTAACACCGAATGAAGAACCATAAGTAGTCCCATGTAAATATGCCTATTTTGGACAAAGGTACAAAAGCAATTTAATGGAGGAAGGATAGCCTTTACCACAAATGGTGATGTAGAAGTAGACATCCACAGACAAAACCAGGAAACAAAACAAAACTTTGACCTGAGCTTTATATTGTATGAAAATTAGCTTGATTGATAATGAGCTTAAATGCATAAATGTAAAAACATAAAACTCTAAAATGTTTAGAAAAAAATTGAAAGGGGGCGCCTGGGTGGCGCAGTCGGTTAAGCGTCCGACTTCAGCCAGGTCACGATCTCGCGGTCCGTGAGTTCGAGCCCTGCATCGCGCTCTGGGCTGATGGCTCAGAGCCTGGAGCCTGTTTCCGATTCTGTGTCTCCCTCTCTCTCTGCCCCTCCCCCGTTCATGCTCTGTCTCTCTCTGTCCCAAAAATAAATAAATGTTGGAAAAAAAAAAAAAGAAAAAAATTGAAAGAAAATCTTCATGGATCTAGGGCTTGGCAAAGAGTTCTTAGACTTAACACCAAAAGTATAATCCATAAAAGCAAAAATTAATAAACTGGATATCAAAATTTAAAACTGTTGCTCAGCAAATCCCCCATTAAGAGATTGAAAAAAAAAACACGAAATGAGAGAAAATATTTGCAAACCACAGGGACTAATACTGACAATGTATGAAGAACTCTTAAAACTCAGTAAACAAACAATCCAACTAGACAGTGGGCAAAAGATGGGCACCTGGGTGGCTCAGTCAGTTAAGCGTCTGACTTCAGCTCAGGTCATGATCTCACAGTCCGTGAGTTCGAGCCTCGTGTCCGGCTCTGGGCTGACAGCTCAGAGCCCGGAGCTTGCTTCGGATTAGGTGCCTCCCTCTCTGTCTGCCCCTCCCCCACTCATGCTGTGTGTGTGTCTCCCTCTCTAACTCTCAAAAATAAACATTAAAAACTTAAAAAGAAAAAAAGAGAAAGTGGGCAAAAGATATGAAGATACACTTCACAGAGGAGCATATATAGATGTTAAATAAATACATGAAAAGATGTCCAAATCATTATCCATCATGTAAATGCAAATTAAAAACACAACGAGCTATTACTACACCCATGTCAGGATGGCTAAAATAAAGAACGACAGCACCGAATGCTGTCAAGGATGTGGAGAAACTCAATCACTCAATGCTGGTGGCAATACAGGTGGTACCGCCAGTCTGGAAGACAAATTGGCAGCTTCTTAACAAAAAATTGGACATGAAACTCCCATGTCCCAGCAATTGCTATCCTGGACATTTCTCTGCAATCCAGAGAAATGAAAGTGTATGTTCATACAAAAACCTACGTGCAAATGTTTATAGCAGCTTAGTAGGAAAAGCCAAAAACTGGAAACAACCTCGATGTCCCTCAAAGTGTGAATGGACAGGCAAACTGAGACACATTCGTACCCTGGAACATGACTCAGTATGAAAAAAGAACAAACTTTGCACTGAGTTAGGTCCTTGTGAGGTCTCGGGTCCAGTGAAATTGCTAAAGTGTCTTTGGCCACACAAGTTGGCAAGGCATGCCTTTAGCACTTCTTCAGTGTTGGTGACATTTTGCTTAGTGAGGTGGTAAGCCTTTTGCGAGAGAGTAGCTGTAAATATTTATTACTGACATTGTCCTAAGTTCTCTCACCACAAACAGTAAATTATGGTGAAAAACAAAACAAATGTGGAGACGGAGGTTGGGATGGAAGGTGCAGACATCACTTTTCAGCTACACCTGAACTTTGCCGAACTGAGATGGATGCAATACTCTGCACGTTCAGGAGCAGTACTGAGCCAGTTTTTCTCCTTCCTCTTGTTTTTATTCTTCACAATCCATCTGGTTTTCACTCTTACTGTCTGAATGGCTGATAGAGTACCTTTTTATAAAGCACTCAGAATGTCTGTGTGAATTGAAAGATGCAGCACACACAATTGCGTGTTCTCAAAGAATTTTCACATTGTTCATTTTCAGTAGAGTCTGATTAAGTGCCTCCTAAGAGCCGAAGCAACAATCTGAACTATCAAAGCAATCAGCAGCCTATCTTTTAATTCTTCTCCATAAAATAATGTCAGCTTGTGAATTAGATTTTCTAAAATTTTCTTGTTGACATTTTCTAATCCTTTTTTTTTAATTCCCTTAGAAAAAACATATAACAAATGCTGATTTAATAGTGCCTGCTGTCTCCCATGTATTGTTCTTAATTCCTATCAGCATATGTACAAAATTTTGAGGAAAGGGGCACCTGGGTAGCTCAGTCAGTTGAGTGTCAGACTTCAGCTCAGGTCATGATTTGGCTTAGGTCGTGATCTCATGGTTCGTGGGTTCCAGCCCCGCATCAGACTATCTACTGTCAGCACGGAGCCCACTTCAGATTCTCTGTCCACCTCTCTCTCTGCCTCTTCCCCACTCACACTCTCTCTCCCAAAGATAAGTATTTTTTTTTTAAACTTTTTTTTTCAACGTTTATTTATTTTTGGGACAGAGAGAGACAGAGCATGAACGGGGGAGGGGCAGAGAGAGAGGGAGACACAGAATCGGAAACAGGCTCCAGGCTCCGAGCCATCAGCCCAGAGCCCGACGCGGGCTCGAACTCACGGACCGCGAGATCGTGACCTGGCTGAAGTCGGACGCTTAACCGACTGCGCCACCCAGGCGCCCCATCAAAGATAAGTATTTTTAAAAATTTTCTAGGAAGAGTTGGAAAATCAGCTATGTCCACTACTGCCACTCCTGTTCAGAGGTTAGAATTAGTTGGGGGCTGATTCGGCCCGTTGTACATAGCATTGTTTAATTTTTTTTTTTTAATGTTTTTATTTATTTTTGAGGCAGAGAGAGACAGAGCATGAGCAGGGGAGGGGCAGAGAGAGGGAGACACAAAATCCAAAGCAGGATCCAGGCTCTGAGCTGTCAGCACAGAGCCTGACACGGGGCTCGAACTCACGGAGTGTGAGATCATGGCCTGAACTGAAGGCGGATGCTTAACCGACAGAGCCACCCAGGCACCCCACATAGCATTGTTTTAAAGCAAGACCTTGTGATGGGTTCTAGGAGTTCTTTGTGAAAATACAACACCGTTATAAATATTTCTGTCACTCTTAGGAAAAAATATCAGAATAATAGTCTTCTGGAAAAGATCATTTAGTCCACGTTTTTACTTTTTTGGATAAATGTGGGTGCCCAAAGAGCTTTGATATGAAAAGCTCATTGATCAGTTGATTTTAAAGGAGGTATGACCACGTTGTTTTGAATGAGTGGACTATGAAAGCCTGGGATGGGGAGGTAAAAGAATATAGTAGGAACATGTTTATATACAATATTATCTAAATATTACCAAGATGCCTTTGGATTTAGGTTATTTGCCAGAGTACTATTGCCTAATTTAAGATTAGAAAATTTAAAAATATGAGTTAAGAGCCTGGTTTGGGCTGCGCCTTGGAGCCCCATGTACCGCTCTACACCGACAGCAAGGAACCTGCTTGGGATTCTTGCTCTCTACCCCTCCCCTGCTCATGCTCACATACACTCCCGCACGAGCTCTCTCTCTTCCTCTCTCTCTGAAATAAATAAATAAACATTAAAAAAAGAAAAAGAGCCTGGTTTGGGAGTAAGAAATACCAGGGCTCCAATATTACCATTTCCCATGTGCATTACTTTGGCCTGCTTATGTAACTCTTTAACTCCCAGCTTCTCTGACTATAAAATGTAGTAACGGTAGTTAACTATTGAGATTACAACATATAATGCATGTATTTACTTTTTAGGAAGCACTTTAAAATTGTCCTTACTATTTTATTATTGCTTATAAAACGTGTTTTTACCTATTTGGATTGTTACTTTTATACAAGAGTAAGATTAGGAAATGAACTCCTTTTTTTGAATCCTCTTGATAATTTCTTTTAATCTGTTTATTTTTAAACTTTGCCCTGGGCTTCCTTCCAGAAAGGATTGCAATTAGGTTATAGATATTACAATCAAAGAGAATTTTTTTAAAAATAGAGAAAGAAAGAGTATAGGGAAAATAAACCCAGGAAAATCAGTTGAAGCTAAATGCATTGCAGTACATTTAAGATATGTTTCATATAGCCAGGTGTCTTTTTACCTTGCTGATAAAGAAGATTCCATCCTTAATGACATTATTCACTATTCATTATTCACTATTAGTGAAACTCCTGAGCTGTTTCTTAGAATGCTCTATAATAAAATCCCATAGTGGGGCACCTAGGTGGCTCAGTTGGTTGAGCATCCGACTTCAGTTCAGGTCATGATCTCACCGTTCTTGAGTTCGAGCCCCACATAGGACTCGCTGCTGTCAACCTGTCAGCCTGTCAGCGTAGAGCCCGCCTTAGATCCTCTGTCCCTCTCTCTGTCCCTCCCCCACTTGCGCTCTCCCAAAAATACATAACTATTTAAAATATAAAATAAAATCCCACAGAATAATCACATCACTCAGGGAGAGCAAGTCTTGTTATGACCTGGGTGGGAAGTGTGGGTTTGTTGAGGCAGGTGAGGGATGGAGGAGAAATGCCACAATTTTAGTTCAGGTGTTTTGTGTCTGACTGACTTGACTCTGAGTATTTTATATAAAGAATGACCATTACAGTCTTTGAAATATATTCCATGTATATTGATTTTTTATATCTATTTTTAGTTTTTAATTATAAAATGCTTCAAACATACAGAAAAGCACAGAACGTATTAGTAACCACACCAGCGTACCCACTGTCCCATGAACCCACCATGCAAATTTTTTAAATTAATAACAATTTATGATATTTGTCCCATATATTTTTCCAAAAGACAGGAATATTCCAAATAACATCTAAAGGCCCCTAAAACTCATTACTGCCACCAGAGTCACGTGATGACTATCCATGACAGTAATGACTATCCATGTTAGCATACATTTTCTCCAGTTGTATGTATGTATAAGTAATTTCTAGTAATGTGTTTAGAATGTTTTTTAAGTTTTACATAAATTTTATCATTCTGTGCGTATATTTTACAGTACATTTTTCTTAATAACTGTATTCATATGTGTAGTCTAGTTTATTATTTTAATTTCTGTATAGCATTAGATTTTATTTTAAAGGACAATTTTATCAACTCCCCCAATGACGGGCAAATATTTTTTCCCCAGTAATATTCTTGTACATGGCTAGTTGTGCACATGTATGAATTTCTCTAGAGAAGATCAATGCAATTGAAATTGCTTATTTCCAGAGCACGGACAGCTCCAATTTTACCAGGTATTGCCTACATGGCTTTCAGTAGAGGCTGTATTCATTTATACTCCTGACAGCAATGTGTAGGAGTTCTCATTTGCCCACATCCTTTTCCACATTTGTTGTTAGACATTTCAACTCTTGCCATACTCATAGGAATTTTATCTTGATATTGCTGTAACATTTTTCTAATATGTTCTGAAGTTGAACATTTTTCCATACATTTATTAGCTAGCCCTTGGAATTTCATGTTCTTTGAATTGTATATAAATAGGTTTTCCCTAACCTTCTGCTATTTATTTTTATTGATTTATAGTAATTCTGTACCTTAGATAGCAATCCTCATGCTGTTTGGCAGACTGTTGTTGTTGTTGTTTTTCATGATGGATTAGCTTTGAACCAAGTTGTTAATTTTAGCACAGTAAAATTTATGTGTTGTTTCCTTTAACATTTTGTGGGTTTTGCCTTTTTGCCCTTTATGGATATACTCTGTGCGCTCATATAAAAAACCATGTCCCTGCCCCCCAATATCATAAAGCTATTTTCTTATGTTTTACAGCAATGCTCATATATAAAATTATTTTATAATTTTTTTCCTTTTTTTTTTTATCTCCGTCCAACTTTGTTATCAAGGTTATAATACTTTTATCCTGTGAGTTAAGTATCTTTCCCACTTTTTCTATTCTCTGGGATCATTTATATTAGATATAGATTATCTTGGGGCGCCTGGGTGGCGCAGTCGGTTGAGCGTCCGACTTCAGCCAGGTCACGATCTCGCGGTCCGTGAGTTCGAGCCCCGCGTGGGCTCTGGGCTGATGACTCAGAGCCTGGAGCCTGTTTCCGATTCTGTGTCTCCCTCTCTCTCTGCCCCTCCCCCGTTCATGCTCTGTCTCTCTCTGTCCCAAAAATAAATAAACGTTGAAAAAAAAAATTTAAAAAAAAAAAGATATAGATTATCTTTCTTCTAAGACTTGAAAGAAATTGACTACATAAATATCTAGAATTTTCCCACAAAATTTTGCTATGAACGTTCTCATATAGCAAAGTAGAAGGAATTTTAGTGAAGGCCCTTCTACCTACTACCTAGATTCCACCATTAACATTTTACTCTGCTTGCTTTTTCACATATTTGTCCATCTCTCCATCCCTCTGCCCAACTAGATTGTTGGTTAGTAAGTAGTTTTGATTCTTCTTTGATGTAAATCTAGATTTTTTTTTAATTTTTTTTTTTTAACTTTTATTTATTTTTGAGACAGAGAGAGACAGAGCATGAACGGGGGAGGGGCAGAGAGAGAGGGAGACACAGAATCGGAAACAGGCTCCAGGCTCTGAGCCATCAGCCCAGAGCCTGACGCGGGGCTCGAACTCACGGACCGCGAGATCGTGACCTGGCTGAAGTCGGACGCTCAACCGACTGCGCCACCCAGGCGCCCCTAGATTTTTAAAAACTCTGTTACAAATGACTCACCTTAGTTTTCAATATTATTAGAATAAAATTTTCAACATGAGCCTGTTATTTTGTCTACTATATTTGTAACTGTGCCCTATATCTCCATTGTTATTTTTTTTTACAAATTAAGTGATCATGACCTAGTTCACAAAACATGTCTCAATAAATTACAATAAATCAGTTTTTGACAATGTTTTATAACCACAATGTAATAAAATCAGCTAATAACAAAAAGATAGTTCAAAATGTTTACAAGGTTTAAAAACATTTCTAATAAATTTCTAATAAATGTGAATTATATGTTATGTTGTGTTTGTTACATATGTTCTATATGTTATTTGCCAGTAACATCTCTTTGCTGTCAGCATTTATTGCTACCAACTGATTTGTGGTTATATCCAATATGAATTTTTTTTTGTACTACATTTGTTCAGATCTCGTTTCATGTGCTTTAGTAAGATTCTAGTTTTATTCCTATAGGTCCCATGCTGATTTTATGTTATTGATGTTATCATCAGAACAAGTACTTTTTCCCTGAGCTACTTTTTTCTGTGGAGTTTCATACAATGTTCAACTTATTCACCATAATTAGTACATTCTTCCCTTCATTAGTTTCAACGTGGCTAAAAGCTGTCATCTCATCTGTTCTTGTTGGAGATGGCATGTGTCACTGCTTTTTCTTCCTCAGATTTCTTTTTCTATTCAGATTACTTACCCTTTTCCTGACTCTGAAAAGGGGTTGCTTGAAGAACATTTGCCAGACACAAAGAATGACAATTGTGCATTTGCCATTACTGGTCCTGGTATCACCAGGTTCTCCCTCAGATATTTCCCCCTCATGTTTACCATCAGCCACATGAAGACTTCTGGACCAGAACACCACACTTAGCACCTCCTTCACTCAGCTAGTCACAAGATTCTTATTAGATCCAAAGCAGTCTTGGGACCCAGAATTAAATAAAAATAGTAGCTCACACTTAGTGAGTTTGGACTGTGCTGCAGGCATGGTTTGGGGGGATTTACACGTACCTTCTCACATATTTTGGACACAGATATTTTATTCCACGGTCATCACAAAAACATTTTTAACCTTCCTACAGTGAGATATATTTGATGCTTGCCTCACCAGTTTGTTAAAGGTGGCAAAATTAGTTTCGTTCAGACTGAATGGCAGCAGGATTAGTGATAAACAAGTTTTCAGCATTTTCCTCTGGCCCTTATGTTTAAGATTAAGTTAACATTGCCACGACATATTAGATTAGCGTAATTTCAGTCATTATTTGCATAGCCTATAGAAAAATATGCAAAGGCAGCCAAACATAATTTATTATTTGGCCTTTAATACACTTAAAGTCTTGCCGGTGACTGTAGAAGATTATAAATGTTCCTCGTAGGTTTTTTTAATTATTTTTTTTTCCTTCTCCCTTCATTTGGTGGTATTTACTAAAGCTGTACTCGCTCACTGCTTTCGCATACTGATCTAATGGTTTTTGTTCACATTCAAACAGATAAGGAAAGTACATATACAGACCCCAGACCCTCCATGCAGGGAGGATCCTGCCTTGTGTCCCTGGATAGACAGCTGCTTCCTGACGTTGGTGCCCGCCTGCTTACACTTCCTTTGTTAGCTGTGTGATGTATCTATTTGTAGGTTGCAGAGTCAAGAGATTCAGGGTTCTCATTCCCTTTTGAGTCAGATTCTTTAGGCTTACCCTTAGTCTCCTCTGTTCTGGGCAAAAACTCCTCCTTTCTGATCACCACGGAGGTTAATATTTGCCCTCAGTCGAGCTCTGCCCCACTTCCCCTCCCTCAGAGTGTAGGGAAGAGGACTGGGTGCTTCTGCCAAACTTACTGGGGAAAGAAGTAAAACAAACGAACAAGATAAATATGTAGCCCTTTAATGTGCATTCTCATCTCTTGTTCTTGGAGATTCTGATTTCTGTCACCCATTGGCTCAGTGGGGACAACTAGCTTACCAGTTGGTCTTTGAATGTCTTTCCTTCTCCCTTCAGTATGTATCAGGGTTTCTCAACAACAGCACTCTTGACATTGTAGTCCTGGTAAGTCTTTTATGTGAAGAACTGTGCTGTGTCCTGTAGGGTGGCTAGCAGCTTTCCTGGCCCCTGCCTGCTAGATGCCAGCAGCAGACGTCCTCCACTTGGGACAACCAGAAATATCTCTGGACTATGTCAAATGTTCCCCGGGGGTCAGAATTACCAGTTAAGGCCACTAATATATATCATTTAATTGTAATTATAGATACTATTAATCTAATTTATTACAGAAAACAAAAGTGCTATTGTAACAAAATACCTTTAAAATTTTCATATTTAAAAAAGGAAGTAGAATATTTTTTAAATGGACCAAATTGACAAAAATAGTAAATAATTCAATAGATGGGAACGACCAAGAGCATTGCATTGTAGCCCACAAGGACATAACTGCTCGCTGTCGGGCATTTGTATTATAGTGACTGCTCCCCTCATTCTTTCCTTCAGCAATATTGGTATAATTACTTTGCTCTAGGAACTGTGCGGAGGACAGGGGTTACAGAAATGAAAATGAAACAGAACAATCCTTGTCTTTAAACATTGTTTGACAAGTATAGTTTTTCTGAAGATATAATCTTAATAAATTTAAGGAATGTACAAAGTCTGAAGTCAGTGTTGAATAAAAGTTTAATTCTAAGCTTGGTCGTTTTCTCAATTTTTGCCAAACTACTTTTGCCAGTGTCAATAAAAACTAAAATTTCATGAATTTTTGTCGGCGAAAGAAGAACTATCGTAAGTTATCAACAACAATTTAATAAACCTTTTTTTTTCATTTTCTATTGTTATTGAAGTTAACTAAAACATCGCCATGATAATTTTAGGGATCTGTTTTCATGACTAGGCAAACATGACTACTTTTTTCTTTTACTCAACATAATAACTTTATTTATTTTTTATTTTTTAATATAATTTATTGTCAAATAGGCTTCCATACAACACCCAGTGCTCATCCCAATAAGTGCCCTCCTCAATGCCCATCACCCACCTTCCCCTCTCCCCCCACCCCCATAAACCCTCAGTTTGTTCTCTGTATTTAAAAGTCTCTTATGGTTTGCCTCCCTCCCTCTCTGTTTGTAACTTTTTTTGTCCCCTTCCCCTCCCCCATGGTCTTCTGTTAAGTTTCTCAAGATCCACATATGAGTGAAAACATATGGTATCTGTCTTTCTCTGCCTGACTTATTTCACTTAGCATAATACCCTCCAGTTCTACCCACATTACTTCAATGGCCAGATTTCATTCTTTCTCATTGCCAAATAGTATTCCGTTGTATATATAAACCACATCTTCTTCATCCACTCATCAGTTGGTGGACATTTGGGCTCTTTCCATAGTTTGGCTATTGTTGAAAGTGCTGCTATAAACATTGGGGTACAAGTGCCCCTATGCATCAGCATTCCTGTATCTCTTGCGTAAATTCCTGGCAGTGCTATTGCTGGGTCATGGGGTAGGTCTATTTTTAATTTTTTGAGGAACCTCCACACTGTTTTCCAGAGAGCCTGCACCAGGCAAACATGAATTTAAATTGGCTTGTGTTCATACATGCTTCTTTAGTTTGTATATTTCCCTTAACAATATATATTAAATATAACATGATAATACACGTATTTCCTCCATTTATAATGAATGTAGAAAATTTCTTTGTGAGAATATACCATGAAGTATTTGCCTTCCCTCCACTGATATACACTGAGGTCATTTGCAAGGTTTCATTATTAGAAATGATACTGCAGTGAAAAGCCTTCTTCATACCTTCTTCTGCACTTAGGTGAGAATTTCTGAACAGTAGGTACCTTGTGCTATGACGCATCTGCACCTTCACTCTGTGTTACCAAGTGATCCTCGAAAGTGCTACACTAACTTCTGCTGCCACTGAAATTATTGATAATTTCCACTTAAACCCTCATTCTTTCCAACAGTTGATATTTGCAATTCTCTTACAATCTTAGCCAATTTGATGAATGGATAATTAGTATTTGATGATTGAAGTTTGCATTTCCCTGACTGATAATGAGAATAAATATTTTACGTTTCTTCTTCTATGAATTTCCTGTTCATATATTTTTCTATTTATCTTTCTATTGAGTTGTCTGGCTTCTATTTATTAATAGAAGAATTTCTATCTTTTATATTTATTTTCTTGCTTGTATTTATATTTTCTTGCTTGTAATCCTTCGACACTTGTACTTGTGTTTATCTTGTCCTGGTGAATGACCATATTTTGCTTTTGTCTGCTTTGTTTTTTGAATTGAGTTAAAGTTTTTAGATTTAAGTCCTCATTGAATTAGCTTTTAATCCTCATTAATTTTTATCAAATTAATGTTTCCTTTGTGTTATATTCTATATGTATCTTTTATTTTAAAAAAGCTTTCTCTACTCCACTTATGAAGTTATTCTCTATAAATTCTTTTAAAATATTTGTTTTGCTTTTCACCTTTGTTTTTAAATGAATTTAATTTGTTTTTGTAAATACTGAGAATAAGCATCTATTTTTAATTTTTCAGTATGAATACATCTATTGCCCCAATAATAGGGCAACTGTCTCAATAACTTGAGAAGTCTAATATTTTCCCCATCGATTTTTTACATGCCAAACTCCCATTACAAGAATAATCCCTGTTTGGGGACTCTATTCTCTTTCATTGACCCATTGGTTCCAGTTTTTTTTAAATAAAGTTTTAATAAGGTTTTTAAATACATTTTATTTTTAGAATAATTTTAGATTTATAGAAAATTGCAAAGACAGTGTAACATTTATGTTTTGCACCCAATTTCCCCTATTATTAGAACCTTAATTAGTACAGTATATTATGATTAGCGAGCCAATATTGGTTCATTATTATTAATTAAAGTGCATTATTTAATCCTATTTCCTTAGTTTTACCTGACATCCTTTTTCTGTTCCAGGATAAGCCCGCATTAAGTTGTCATATCTCCTTAGGCTCTCCTAACAGTTTCTCAGACTTTCTTTGTTTTGATGATCTTGACAGTTTTGAGAGGTACTGGTCAGGTAGTTTGTAGAATGTCACTCTATTGGGATTTGTCTAATGTTTTTTTTCTCATTATTAGACTGGGCCTCTAGGTTTTTTGATCTGCTTGGGTGCCTGCCCTGCTCTCCCCAGAAAGCTTCATTATGTGAGTAATACAACTTTCCGTTCCCTCTCGGTGCTAGTGTGGCATATCAGCCTGACATGGCGACTGAATTTGAGGAGGAGGGGAGACAGTCAGGCCTGCCTCAGTAGGGTGGCTATAAGAGTTTCATTGTTCATTAAAATAGATTAGGACCTCTTTGAATTGAGACCCTATTCTATGTTCTTAGTGAACATTTACAGACAACTAAATATTCTTTTAAATTTCTTGTAAATTTCTCTTTTAATTTCTCCTGATATCTCAGGATATCAATTATGAACCTGTGGTGATAGATTTTATGTCACATCTGTCTGACTTTCCCCTGTGGCTCAACACGATACTCTCCCTGGTATCATAGTCATTCCCTTATATTTAAAAAAAAATGAAGCTTTAAAGCTTTGCTTCTAATATTTGTTATGAATTTATGTTGGGCTGCTGTAAGGAAAAGACATAATTGATATAAATTTATAAAAGGTATAAAATTTTTTTCTATATAAATGACCAATTCTTCCAGTACTGTTTGTTAAATGCCCTTGTCTTTCCTCGCTGGTTTGAAAGACTCTGTCATATAAAAGTATCTCCATCTATGTTTGTGCAATATCACCACGGACTCCAAGTAGGGGAGCCTCTAGCTGAGGACCCATGCTTCAGAATGTCTGCAATGGTCCCTCTCCAGCCACATCCCTTCCTATGATGAGAGCAGGCAGCAAGGCAAGAGACATACCCACCCAGAGCCCTGTCCCAGTTTTCAACCTACCTAGTGTTGGATACCCTGGATCCCGGAATTTCATGTCCAAACAACTCTGAACCCTCTTGCAGGTATAAGGCCTGCACAATTTGCTTTCCTTCAGAGGAGAATATACCACCAATAAGCAGGAGGGCTGACCAAGTGGAGGCTGTGTTGGTGGATCCATGGGAAGGGCTTGGAGGTTCAGGCTAGTGTCCACACTAGGCATGCATGAAACCTTTAGGAATGGGAAGAGAATAGGGCCAGGCCAAGACTCAGAAGCAGGAGTCAGAGGCCTATGTGTCCTGTACCACCACATTCTGAGACAGAACTCAAACAATCCGAGAATTATAAATTCAGACCTTGCCTTCCAAATATATATACATATGAATGTGTATGTGTCAAATTAAAAAGATAAAACATATTTCACTTATTTCTTTGCTAGCTTACTTAAATGGTATATGGGTTTCCATTTGCACTCTTGCCCTAGCTCCTACAAATGGTAAGGGTGTCTTGTGTTTGTGTTTGTTTCTAGGTTCTTTATCATGTTCCATTGGGCTATTTGTCTGTTTTTGTTTCAATAGCACCCTGCCTTAATTAATGTAATAATTAATCAAAAGGGAAAGTCCCCTACCAATTTTGTTCTAAATTATTTTAGTTATTTTTGTCCTTTTTTCCTCCAATGTAAATCTGGGAGGGGGGGATCAGCTTATCAAGTTCAAAAAAAAATCTCCTTTAAACTATCATTTTTACTGGTTCATTCTCTTTTTAATTTAAAAACTCCCTTTTAGGCTAATGTATGAATTTTCTCATATTTTAACCGCCTGCCATTGGTTCTGTCTTAGCCTCTAAATCAGTGGTTCTAGACCAGAGGGACTTTGGCCCCCCAGGGGACATTTGACGATGTCTGGGGACGTTTCTGGTTGTCACAAATGAAGTGAGGGGTGCCACTGGCATCTAGTGGGTAGAGACCAGGATGCTGCTAAACATCCTGAAGTGCATACAACAGCCCTCACAGCAAACCGTGTGACCCAAAATGTCAAAGGTGCTGGGGCTGAGAACCCCGTTCCAGACGACACAGGAGCATGCAGAACCATTATGACACATATATACACATAAGTGCATGTTACAAGCGTGTGGACCCGTTTGCACATCTGTGAGTATATTGTCATTGGTACTGAGCTAACTGCTTTCTTACCCCCTGCCCTGCATCTGAGAGTCTCAAAGCAATTTACCGACATTATCCTGTTAGTCCTCATCCAGAGCTCTCGAAATAGGTGACAGCATGATTACCCTTGTTTTATTAATTCAGAGACACAGATTAAGTGCTTTCCCAGTGTTCTTTACAAAAGTAAAACTATTGAAAACCATATTCCATGAAGCCCTCTGTTTCAGCCATTATGTGATAGATGATAGTTTCTTCTTTTCTTCTGCTTTAAGAAGTTGGATGATTTTTCTTCAGGCAACAATACCCTTCCTACTTTTCAACACACAATTCAATTCTAAGTACCTAGTTCTTAACATAGAAAGGAGTCTAATTTTAATACACACTTAAAAATTTTATTTAAGTAGGTAGAAATATTTTCATACTTGAAGGAAAAAAATCTAGGGAAAACCTTCATAAAAGTTTGGAATGGTTTAGTGATTAAGAATCTGAAAAGAACTAATGCTGTAAAGGAATTTACTGAACTTTATTTAATTTAATCAGGATAGCAGTGTCATTAGGTTTTAGACTTCATTTGTAAGCTTAATATTTAACAGCAAACTGATCTTCAGTAATTCTGAAGGGATTATTACTGATCATATTGATTCTTAAGGAATCATAAATCTGGACATGGATATAAAAGAATATTTCATGCTGAGGGCACTGGTCATAAGGGCAAATACATCTTCCTTGCTCTCATAGCCAGTGGAATTATACTTGAGTATGTGTGATGATTAATTTTATATGTCAACTTGGCCAGGCCATGGTGTCCGGATATGCGGTCAAACATTGTTCTGGATAATTCTTTGATAATCATTGTTTTGGATGATAGTAGCATTTAAAATAGTAACATAGAATAAAGCCCATTACTCTCCTTAGTGTGGATGGGCCTCTTCCAATCAGGTGAATTCCTGAAAACAATAGACTGACCTCCTCCTAGCAAGAGGGAATTCTGCAGCAGGTGGCCTGTGCACTTGAAGTACAGCATTGGTTCTTTCTGGATCTCCAGTCTGCCAGCCCACCCTGCAGATTTTGAATTTGCCAGCCTCAATAATCAAATGAGTCAATTTCTTAAAGTAGATATCTTTCCATAGATATACACACACCCTATTGGTTCTGTTTCTCTAGAGAACTCCGAGTAATAAAATATGTAAAGAACTTCTTTATCATGTATCAACAATATGGATTGATACACATAGACTTTGAACTAAAAAGAATTATACATACTGTCTAGTAACCAGCTGTGTTTTCTTTTATTTAGACAATTGGTTTACACACTTTTTCATCTTCTCCACTCTCAAATCCCATCAATGTGCTGTGATTATCACAAACACACTAAGATAAATTCTACGTATCCTGTTCTCCTGTCTTTCTTGAACATATGGGAAACTAAACTTCCTAGGAGTTAGGTAGCCAGGCCAGTGGGACTAGTCTTGGCTAAAGAAATGTGAATGGAAATGACTTGTGTTACTTCCAGGTTGAGGCAGTAAATCTTCCTGTGCAATTCTCCAGTCTCCCTCTTTCCCCGCCTCAGCAAACCGTGAAACCTGATGTTGAAATGTCAATGCCTCCCTTAACCAGAATCCTTGAGTGACCATCTGTGGAGCAAAGCCTACCTCTGCCCAGCTTTGATACAGAAACAAGTCTTCATTGTCTTTAACTATTGGAATTCATGGCTGTTTTACCACAGGATAACCTAGTTTATCCTGACCAATATATATGGCAACGCTTCCTTGCTGGCACCACATAAATGCTGGAAGAAAAGGGGACTGCAACTATACTCTTATGAAATATGGTCATATTATCTAAAAGAAGAAGGTGAATCCAGAATTAATACAATATAATCTAAAATTAACTAAGAACGTTCTAAAATTAACACTATCATGTTATCTGATACTTTGGCTAAATTCAAATGTATTTAAATCAGTTTATGGATATAGATAAAATCTTCTGTCTCACGCTTTTCTGGCATTGTCCAAATCATTTCAATTTCCTGTACAACTGTTTCCTTACTACATTGTTATAAAAATTAGGATGAGAACTAGTTTTTTTTAACCTTGTGAGCTTCTTATGAGAAATGCTTTTAAGAAATAAGAGCACAAGTTTTATTTGGAGCTAATATTCCAGGGCACATACAAATCAAAGAATAGTGATTACATAATTTTAGCCCCATTAATATAAGGAGATATAAGTTGACATTATGTACCTGACTCAGTTCTTTCTTCCACTTCCTCTCCTTCTAGATATGATGAAACAAAGATATCACAAGGTTTTTCTGGTTCCCGAGCTAGCCTTCCCACCCCATGGAAGGAAAAGGTGGAACCATCCCACCATGGAAGGAAAAAAAGAAGAAAAATACTTAAATCTCAATTTTACCTTAGCAGCAACAGGCACAGGGCCTTAGTCTTTTGCCCTGCCAGAGCAAACTGCTTTTCAAATCTGAAAGTAATGAGGAGAGTCCTGAATTTGTCTTACTTTCTGGGTATAAACCCTATATCTAAAAGTTACTCTCTTGTGATGCTGAATTAGTCATTTACTCTCCCTTATCCTCAATTTCCTCAATTCAAAAAAATAAATTTATTAATATGTAACTCCTGTAGTTCTTCCCCAGGTGGCCCCTTGGTGATGCTTAATAATCACTCAAAATTATCTGACGCTTAGTAATTACTGAAAATTAATTATTAAATAAATACAATCATGGATCGGTGGCTGGTAACTATGAAATTTGTAGATCAAAATAATGTTTGTGAAAATATTTTCTTTTAAAAAAATTTTTTTAATGTTTATTATTTTTGAGAGAGAGACAGAGACAGAGCAAGCAGGGAAGGGGCAGAGAGAGAGGGAGACACAGAATCAGAAGCAGGCTCCAGTCTCCGAGCTGTCAGCACAGAGCCCGATGTGGGGCTCGAGCTCATAGACCACGAGATCATGACCTGAGCTGTAGTGGGCCGCCCAACCGACTGAGCCGCCCAGGCGCCCCAAAAATATTTTCAAAACGATTAAGAGCTATAAAGATATAAGGTATTATCAATAGAAAAGTGTTTTGAAAATATTATCTCTAATATTTATTAGATACGAGTCTAAAACCTTCTGGCTTAACAACATAGAATTCTTTTAGATTCTGTATGCACTTAGTAGATGCCTCAGAAGTTGGGGAGTTCCTTTCATAGCAACCTGAGCAAAAGGAGACTTCAGTGCTCCACCCCGCCCCCAACCTGTCCCTGGAGATGCATGTTCACAGCATACTTGAACTTCATAATGCAGTTGGAGTTTCTGCACCAGGAAGGTTGGCCCCTCTAAAAGCAATGCCTCAGAAATAGTTTGAGAGGAACCACAGAAGGGATGCCTTTATACCTCACCCTCTATACCCACCTCTCATAGAAGATGAGGAAAATACTCATGGGACCACCTGGGGAAGCACTTTCTCCAAAACAATGAATATATGTGAAAGACTTTTGACCTTGAAGTGGTGCAGGAATTAGGTTTACCCTTTGGTGTAGTTTAGGGTCTTGAAATCCTAGGAACCTACAAAGGTGAAGTAACACTTCAGACCAGATCTTCAAAGAAAGCCTCTGACTGAACTTCAGCTGAAGTAACTTCAAACAGGTGCAGACTCTGACATCTCTGAGTTCTTCCAAAGATCAGCCCATGTCTGGTTCTGATTTGCTGTTGATTTAGAGAAACTCTTTATTTTCTTTGGGCATCAAAGTTTGTTTTTGTCATAAACCAAAGCCTCTCCTATCTCACTGCCCCCAGACCCAGCTCATAGCAGAGTTCTCAGAGTATTTAATCAACAATAAAGACTGACGTTAACTCAAGAAATTTACTTAGAACTTTCGAGCATTAGGCAATTTGCTAGTTATCTGTGAAATTCATCTTTGACTTATAAAGCAATTAAACTTACTATCTTTTTTTTAATGCTTATGAAATTTTAAGAGAGAGAGAGACAGAAAAGAGTAGGACAGCCTAATTAGGTAATAGCTGATGATGACAATTGCACCTTTATTTTTCTTTG